>NW_022103931.1:3709426-3727280 GCF_000313985.2 Echinops telfairi | reverse complement strand
AAAATATTTTGAAAATGATGATGGCAAACATGTGTACAAATGTACTTGACACCATGGATGGATCTGTGCATTGTGATAAGAGCTGTACGAGCCCCCAATAAAAAGATTTTTTTAATGTTTCTGGTCTTTGATGCCTGATATCAAAGAAGGGGGCTGGAGTCAATGGCATATTAAAACGGGTCCAAGTTAACACTTATGAGCTCAGGCTGTAATGGAGATAGGTGAAGTGGGCTGATAATCAAATAGCTGACAGAGCCATTATACGTACTAAGATAAAAACTCACTGTTACCAAGTCGATTAGGACTCAGGGTCATCTTATAGGGCGGGGTAGAACTAGAAAGCTTCATCTTTCTCCCATGGAACAGCTGGTGGTTTTGAACTGCTAACCTTGTGGTTATCAGCCCAACATGTAACCACTATGCCACCAGGCTAAGATAGGGGTGATTTACCCTATAATGGTTTAGGACTTTCACAATATTTATCTATCTAGAAGATTGTGTATATCATTGTTATTACATGTCATCCACTAGATTGTGTATGAAATTGTCATTACTATGACTACAGAACTTTGTATGTAATAGTACTTGCTTTTGTTGCCTTTAAAATTTGTGCTCCACTCAGTCTCTTTCTTTGCTTTGATCATTTTCTCTGACCCCGCCCCCTTATTGTACACTGCCTTTTCCTTCCCCCAAGTTCACATGTGTCCACTCCACTCAGTGGTTTCCCTTCCCTTCCCCTTCTACCACTGGTAACTATTAAAGAATGTTTCTTTCTGTGTATAAACCTTTTGTTGACTTTTTATAATAGTGGTTTCATACAGTATTTGTCCTTTTGTTATTGATTTGTCTCATTCAACATAATGTCCTCCAGGTTCATCTGTGTTATAAGGATTTTGTGTATTCTTAATTATTTTTTATTCTTAATTATTTTAAGAATATTTTATTCTTAATTATTTTTGTATTCTTAATTATTTTATTTGTATTGTATTGTATTCTTAATTATTTTTTAGTACTCATTTGTGTGTATGTAAAAAAAGTTTGGTTACCCATTCATCCTTTTATGGGCACTTAGAATCTTTTCATCTTTTTGTTACTGTGATGAACATTAGATTAGATTACATTAGATCTGTTCCTAGTATAGCTCTTATTTCTCTAGATATATGCCTAGAGTGGGTTTGTTGAAACCCTTGGTATTTGTTTTTCCAAATTTTTAAGGACACGACATACCGTTTTCCAGAATGTTTGTACCATTTTCCAGTCCCACAAGCAGTGTAGGAGGATTTCAGTCTCTCCATCTCTCACCAGCATGCGTTGCTTTCTTTTCATTTTGTTTAAGTTCGTTAATAATGCGGGGGGAGCACTGTTGTTGTGATTTACATCTCTCTAATGGCTAATGTATTTCTTCATATGTTCTTCGTGTGTCTCTTGGCCATTTGACTATGAAGTGTCTATTTGTGTCCTCTGTCCATTTAAAAATTGAATTGTCCTTTTGTTGGTCATGTGTTGAATTTTTGTATCAATTTTAAAGATCAGTCCTTTGTCCAATATGTCATCGATAAAAACTGGTTCCTGGTTGTCAGTAGGCTCTCTGTTTTACTCTTTTGGTGAAGCCTTTTTTATACATACATGTTTTCATTTTTAGGAGGTCTCAATTGTCCAGTTCTTCTGTGGTTATGCTGCCAGGAAACAAAGGGGCCTGGAAAATTTCAGCCAAAACAGAGACCAGATTTATTAGAGAAACTCTTAAGTTTATTTCTGGAAGTGCTAGACTGAAGGAAACAGTGAGGTTTACTCCCTCCAAACGGCTTCACTGATTCAGTGAAAATCGAACCGGTTACAAACCTTAGACTAAATGACAAGCTCAGGGGAAATAATTAACAGGTTTTGAAAATGATCAGGGGAGTTCAAAATAATGTGACAAAGGAAGCAGGGTGCACAGGCAAACTATATAGATTTCCCAAAGGGATAATCAGACCATCGATGTATGTCTTTATTACTCTAGGGGCTGTCAGGAAAGCACCCACTGAGGTCCTAAGCTCCATTCCGTGTCTAAATGGCCTTGCTTGCTTGCTTCCTGAGTTAGAACAGCCTTACTAATTATGTTTGAAAGGAATCGTTTCTGCAAGGGAGGGGCTGTTACATTTTGGATGTTTAACAAACATCCAAACCTCTTCAATTACAGTATATTTCTAGTATTTTTATTAGCAGTAGACTAACTCTTCACCTCCTCTGTCAGTTTGTGCATTTTTGGATCTGTTTTACATTTAGATACATTTGATATATTTATGTCATGTATTAGGGTCCCTACGTTTCCCCACCCTTATTTCTTATTCTTCTTTATAGTTTTGGATTTTTCGTTTAGGTCTTTGTTCTGTCCTTAGTTTCTGTATGTAGTTAGAGAGGTGGAGCCTATCTTGTTTTTCTGCCCCTTAAGTGAGAAAACAGCCTTTTCTCTTTCCCACCCCCTAGTACTGGTCAATAAGCTGGCCCTTTAGAGAGGTTCCCCTTCCAGATTATCAACGCAGTAGATGCTGTGATGTGCCACCCAGTTCCCACCAAAAGAATAAACTAAAATGATGTCATTTTGCTGTCCCTTGTTTTTACAGCTTTTTGTTCTCAACAGTTGACCTTTTATTTATTTATTTCTTTTAATCATTTTATTAGGGGCCCATACAACTCTTATCACAATCCACACATGCATCAATTGTGTAAAGCACATTTGTACATCCATCGCCCCCATCATTCTCAAAACATTTGTTCTCCACTTAAGGACCCAGCACCAGGTCCTCATTTCCTCCTCTCCCTCCCCGCTCCCCCCTCCCTCAAGAGCCCTTGATAATTTACAAATCACTATCCTGTCATATCCTGCCCTGTCCAATGCCTCCCTTCACCCACCCCTCCGTTGTCTGTCCCCCAGGGAGGAGGCCACACATAGATCCCCGTAATCGGCTCCCTCCTGGTAGGGTAGAGGAAGAGTGGGTTGTTTGTACATCTTTAAAGCCACTTCAACAGAAGAGGCTTCACCTCAACTGGGGTCAGTTTTTTGTGTTGGGGAGATGATATGACCAACCAGTTCTTGCCATATAAATTATTCTACAGTTGCCCCAAATCAACAGACACTCCTATAAGGGGGTCCAGTAAACCTGAATGGAAATTCAAGTCCAGGGGTGAGGTGGAGGCATCTTTGAGAGAGTGATTCTTCCTCTGTTGGTGGCTAAGCAGGTGGGACAACCTGCACAAGGAAAAATGTCTTACATCACTTATATAGACCCCAAAGGGGAGATTACACTTGATATTAGGTTCTTTTGCCCTAGTTTCTATCCAGCCCTGGGTGGCCCAGGCCATGTGCTATCGACAATCAGACCTTCAGATTCTGTCTTTTTGGGGTACATATCATCCTTCATAGACCACACCATAAGGCTCCAATTTGAAAACCCCAGTAAGTGAACTGAACTTTACCTTAAATTCACCTGTAGCAGATTTAAGGAACTGCAATACTCTCTTCAACTTAAGGCTGAAAAACCCTAGCGTGAGAAGAAGCAGATGACTGCTATCCCAAGGTTGGAGTTGGAAGTCATTGGACTTTGGTTCAAATGTTTTGCTTTGAGGCTGCCCAACAAGCAGCAGCTCAGGGCTACCATATTTTTGCTATTCGCATGCTCTTGTTGCTATTTTATGACATATCTTGGTCTAGCAGGACCAATTCTGTCTTTGTGAATGAGTGTTACTGAAAGTTTTTCCTTTTGACAACCCTCATTATTTGTGTAACTTGTGTCCAGTCACTTGTTTTTGATCTGTATTTTTGGTCTAAAATGCTGCCCTATACATATATAACTTCCTTTTCTAAACTGTATTTGAAATTCTATATAACATTCACTAAATTAAGTATACTCTCAATGGAATTACCTCATGGGGATGATTGATAATGTTCTCCCATGAAAGGATAATGCTGTCTCTCAAGTAGACCAGGGATATATATAGACCATAGGTACTTAAATGGATCTTGAGCTTGTACTTACACATAGCCTATATAAAAACAATTAGTTCTTATGACATAACCCTACACGATACATGTCCTTATGAAGATATGGGTACTTTAGCAAAATGTGGTGAAGAAAACTGATGGTGCCCAGCTATTTCAAAGTAAAGCACTTGGAGTCTTAAAGGCTTGTCTTTTTTTTTTCCCCAAAGGCTTGTCTTAAAATAAGCAGCCATCTAAGTAATGTGACTGCTAAGTCCTCATTGAAGAAGTGCAGCAGCCTGTGTGATCCAAGGATTGTAAACAATAAAAACCAAGACAAGAGGAGGAGACAGTATTAGAGGGTAAATTCTGAGTATCAGTTTACAGAAGGCTCTGGCTAAAAGTGAAAGCACAAAATCCATTTACAGGGTCCCCACTGGGAATGAGTCTCTAGTGAATCCCTTCTATTGACCAGGGATGTGAGGAGCCTTGCCATCAGACAGAGTGCATTGAAAAGGGATTGTAGGTGTAGTTATGCTAAAATTTAACAACTTATCATTTGTTCTCCCTTTTGACCCATTTTAAATTTCTTTAGTTTGATTATTGTTTGTTATCTTTTTAACTAAGGGTTTTCGATGTTTTATTATTATCGTTGGATAGTCTTTTGTTTATTTGGTTTGGGTTTTGTGTGTTTTTCTGTATTTGAAATCAAGGATAGGTAAATCTATTGAGATAGAAACTGGGTTAATAGTTTCTTGGGGCCAATGCAGAGAGGATCATAGGGTCAGCCTCACCACAAGACATGACGTACCCTCACTGACCCACAGTGGGGCAGCACCAGAGACACAGTGAAGGAGTTGTGCCCAGTCTGCCCCACACCAGGGCATAACACAAAGGGAATGCAACAGAGCAGCAAGGGGAGTAAAGCAACAAAGTTCCCGACGAATTCTGAAAACAGACTTCAGCGGAATCAGGGGGCAGGGCTTGGCAATGCATCCTACCCAATCAGAAAACATTCATAAGGGGCAGTATATAGACCTGGAACTATTCATAGGCTATTTTTGTTTTGTTTTGTTTTGTTTTCATGTCTATCTACATAAGATTGGTAGGATAAACAATCCTGAGGAGAAAACAACAGGACTGATGGTTCTCGGGGAACAGTGAAGAGGAAGAGGAGGGAGAAAGGGAGGGGGGAGCCAACAAACCCAATGACAAGGGAACAACAAGAGATTTAACATTGATGGCCAGGGGGGCATAGAATGCCTGGTGGGGTTTGATCAAGTCCAATGCAGCCGAGAGGAAATACAGAGAGCCAAATGAAGGTCTCACATGATAGTGGGACAGGAGGAAAGTAAAAGGAAATAGAGGAAAGAACTAGGAGGTAAAAAACATTTATAGAGGTATAAACATAGCCATGTACATATGTAAATATATTAACATATAATGATGGGGATATAGGTCTATGTACATTTATTTATAAGTTAAGTATTAAGGTAGCAGATGGACATTGGTCCTCTACTCAAGTCCTCCCTCAACACAAGAACACTTTGGTCTAAGAACTTGGCATTCTGTGATGCTCGTCTTCCTGACACAATCACTAAAGACAAAATGGGTGCATAAGCTAATATGGTGAAGAAAACTGACGGTGCCCGGCTATTACAAGATATAGCACCTGGGGTCTTAAAGGCTTGATGTTAAACAAGTGACCATCTAGCTGAGAAGCAAAAAGCCCACATGGAAGAAGCATACCAATCCGTGTGATCCCCAGATGTCGAAGGGATCAAGTATCAGGCATCAGAAGACCCCAAACAAACAACCATTTTGATGCAAATGAGGGAAATGGAGACCCAAAGCCCATCTGTAGACAATTGGACATCTTTTCACAGAAGGTTCACAAGGAAGGGATGAGCCAGCCAGGGTACAGTATAGCACCGATGAAACGTACAACATTCCTCTAGTAACTAGAGTCTAGTTCTTCAATGCTTCCCCAGGCCCCACTACCACTGTTTAATATTTTCTTCTTTCTCTTTGACTGAGGTTTTCTTGTTTTGTCCAGTCATGTTTGTTGGAGGCTTTGTTTGTTTGCTTTATATGATTTTGTATAGTTGTTTTGTTCTGTATTATTTTCCATATATGAAATTGAAAATAGGTAGATCTATAAACACAGTAACTGATAGGGTCTTGGCAGGGAGGATGGGAGAAGTAGGTCTCTAAAAATAATGAGTATGAGAACAAAATGCTCTGAAATTTATTATGGTGATGATTGTACAAATCTCTTTAAATAATTGAGTGATTAAATCATATATAACATGTGGAATATATGACAATAAAACCATAAAAAAGGAATCAATAGTTTAGCTTAACTCACAAAGAAGGTCTGCCTTGAGCATTATGATCTTTTAAAAACTAGAGGGGATAAAATCGACAGTTGTCACTCATAGAAATATATAGGTGCCTTGGGGTCACGGAGTCTATGTTAGTAAAGGAGGCTGAGAGTGGCTGCACAGATGGATGAGTGCAATTAATGTCACTGATTGTACATGTCGACATCATTGGACTGGTGCATGTTCTGCTGTCTACATTCTTAATGACAACACCCAAAATAAACCGAATCATGCAAAGAAGAAGAAGAACGCCTCCTTTGGGCTACTGCGTGAGGAGCAGACGGGAACGGGGCTGCAGGGTAACAATCAAGGAGAGGAATGGCAATTGCTCTGAGAGTAGCTCTGTGAGAAATTTGAAGACGATTCCGCACAGGATTCAATAAGGAGCCACAGTGTCCAGACTGAGGGCTAGCATGTGAACCCTACAAATTGGCCCAGAACCAGGCAACAACGCTCACATGCTGTCCTCATTTTCCAGCATTTTATACGCGCAGATGCCATTTCCCACTCTTCTGATTTGAACCTGTTTGCACAACTCAGATAGCGGTAGACACGGGCTCAGCGTCAGGGCAGAAGATAATCTGGATGGCCTGTAAAGGAGCCTGGGTCATTTCAAATCCTTGCGAGACCTGAGAAGAGGCTCTGCTACTTTATGAAGCTCCGTTTCCCTATCTCTGTTCTCTGAGCGGGATAGACGAAGCTCTGTGGCTGAGCCTTCAGGTCCTCATTCCCACGCTCGGAGAGTGACTGAATATGGCCAAGAGAGGATACTTATTATGATAGCAAGCAAGCAAGAATTCGTTTAAGCACACCCAACTAGCTAACTCCCTGCTGTCAAGTCGACTCTGACTTCCAGCGACCCTCTGGGCCCTGGGGCTGAAAATCTTGACAGGAGCAGAAAGCCTCCTTCTCCGGAGGAACAGCTAGGAGATTCAAATTGCTGACCTTGTAGGTAGCGGCCCAACATGTAACCCATTAAGCACACCAGAAAACAGTATTTACCATACGATCCCATGTTTGTTTGGCGTAGGAAAGATATATCCAAAAGTCACAGCAGTGGTGGTCTCTGGTATATAGAATTGTGAGTCTTATTTGTTTACATTTGTTTGTATGTTCAGATTTTTAACTGCAATAAACAGGGTTTGTAATAAGAAAGGAAGAAGAAAAACTTAGAATGACTTATTGAATTCATTACAACCCTGTTATGTCACTTTTTGATTATAATACTAGTTTTCAGTAAACTTCTCCCAAAATTAACAGAAATAAATTAAAGTTGGCAGTTTTTAAAAGAGAGATTAGCAGGAAAGAGACTGAAGAGGTTTTTTCACAGCATATATCTACTGCAGGACTACGAATTATCCCAGAACCAATGGGGAAAAGCCAATCAACTCATGATTCAAAGAAACTGCAAAGGAAGAGCATGTGTCCCAGGAAGCTGCCTGAGATGGAGGTGAGTGTGCAGGTTATCTTTCGGAGAGCTTCTGGGAATCAGCATCTGTCGAAGGGTTAAAGAAGAAGACCAAGTGGCGGAGGGGAGAAAGTAAACTGCAATACAGTTCCTACCGAGGTGCCACTCGATCAGGGAGGGGGGATGCTCCCCCACCAGGACAGAGTTGTGACATGATATAGGGCAATTTCTTCAAATGACACAATCCTCAAACTAAGGACAGCAAAATGCCAGCATTTTGGTTTATTCCCTTGATGAGAACTGGATGGCACATCACAACATCTACTATGGGTTGACAATCTGGAAGTGGAACCTCTCTAAAGGGCCAGGTCATAGACAGACATCAGGGAGGTGGGAAAAAGAAAAGGCTGTTTTCTAACTTAAGGGGCCTGGTTGCAACCACCCCTCTGAACGCTGATCTCCATTTCTGATGTGTATCCTGGATTGGCAGCCTCGTGGCTAGATGTTTACCCTCATATTAAATGTTGTTCTAGGTTTTGCCTCTCGTTACCCTTTAATTGCCCTGGGATCCAGTAGGGTGAAAGTGTTTTTTCAATGAGGAAACCAGATTCAGCAAGGAGTTACATCTTTTTATGATGAAGCCAACTCTGTCCAACGCCAGCTACCTTCATGGCAAACAGGCCCAAGCTTTCAAGCAATTTGCTTTGTGATTGAGTGCATAAAACTGTTTCTCCTTGAGTTACTTAACTGTGCCAACCTGGCCGATAAACACATGTGGGGCTAATTGAAAGGCAGAGGGATAAATGGGTAGTGAGCCTCACCTTTCTAGTTCTCAGGTCCCTTGCTTTGTGATGGTCGCACCAGGGTACAGCTGCCTTAGCAGTTCCCTGCTTCAGCTTGCAAGATTGACTTCCTACACGACATCCCAAAGGAGAAGCCACATGGACCTATCCCGATGCAGCCCTGGGTGCTGGAGCAGCCGTGTGGAGACCCCTGCTAGTGCTGAGATGCTTGTTCGTTCACTGACTCAGCTTTACTCCTGCAGTCGGCATCATTGCCTCTGTTTTGTGAGGAGGAGGACTTTGTGGACTGGTGTTGGGTTAATGGGTTAATGTTGGACTTGTGGGCTTGGGCAGCATTGGGTTGGGATGTTTTCGTGATGCACACTTTCTTTACATAAAACTCTTATACATGAGTTGCTGTAGATTTGTTTCTCTAAAGTACCTAGACTAATACACTCCTCGTGAACACTTAACAAGTTGTCTCCCCACACCCACCAATTGATTTTCAGATGGGTCATTCTCAATCTTACAGATCACAAAGTTACATTTAACCTAGTTGATAACAACACAAAATGACTCTTTTTAACCTAGAAAGCTGGTCTCATTGACAAGCCCGAGCTTCCTCAGTTTTGTGGACTGTCAGAGATGGCTGGCGGAGTTAATCTTGAGTTAATTTTATTAGCCTGTATGATCAATTGACTGCGAGAGCCAGACAACTGACAATTCAAGCATTCATTCAACAGGGCCCAGGCAGCAAGACAGCCAGGAGCTGATTTCTCCATCATTTAAAAAAATTTTTTTCCTTTTTTTTCTTCTTTTTTTCTCCATCATTTTAATGGATATGGTGGCAATGAGCTACTTGAATCTGAGACGGACATGAATAAGCCCTGGCCTCAGGCAACCCCCTTGTCCCATGGAACTCTGCAGCGCGAGTCCTGCCGGTACAGAAGAAAGGCTGAGAGGAGAAAAGGAATGTCCATTTCCAGAATCTTCCTTAGAAATGAGGATGGCAAGATTGTATCAGCTCACTCCCTTTGGACAAGGCATCAGGAGGGGCAAGGGCACCATGCATGATAAAGAGAGTCGATGAGAAAGAGGAAGACCCTCGACAGGATGAATGATCGCAATGCCTGCGATAACAGGCTCAAGCATAGCAACAAGTATGAGGTCACGGGACCAAGCATTGTTTAGTTGTGCCATTCATGGGGTCACTGAGAGTGCGCCAACTCGACAGCACCTAACGAAAAGTGGTCCTCGAAGCAACTGGAAGCAGCATTGCTTGGGAACTTGCTGGAAATGTAGACTCTTGATCCCTACCCCAGATTTACTCACTTAGGGACTGAGAGTGGGGCACACCAACCTGTTTTAACAAGCCCCTCCAAGAGATTCTGATGCATACACAATATTGAGACCCACTGGAAGGAGGAATTATGAGCATAAAGTCTAATAGCAGGTAGCCTGGGTTAGTGATTGTCTGACCTTAACAAAGCATTGTTAAGCCTCTCCGAGTCTCAGTTTCTTCTACCAAATTGGACAAATAACAATATCTGCCTCATAGTGTTGTTGTGATGATTAAATGAGTAATGTGCTTAGTAAAGTGTTTAGGGCACAGTCTGGGACACAGTAAAGGCTATATGTATTTATAAATATTAACTATGATTACAATTGATGGAAATAATGGAGTGTGGAACTTTATATGGCAATGACTCTAAGGGGGAAAAAAAACCCTAATAATAAAATTCCTATTTTTCACTGACTCTCTACTTAACAAATCCTGACTTCCTTTTCCAGGGACTGGACTCTTCTGACAATATATCTAAATTCCATGAGCTGAGTCTCACCATCTTCACTTCTAAAGAGCACTCTGGTTGTACTTCCCCAAGACAGATATGTGTGTTCTTCTGGAAGTCCAGGGTACTGTCAGTATTCTTCACTACACCATGATTCAAGTGCATCCCTTCTGCTTTTGTCTTCCTTAGTCACCATTCACATTTTACATGCATCTTGAAACTAGCATGCCTTTGTCTTCAAAGAGGTATCTTTGTTCCTTAACACTTTAAAGATGTCTTTTACAGCAGATTCTGCCATTGAAATATGCATCGTTTGACTGCTGCTTGCCTGAGCATTGGTGTAGATCCAAGTTAAACAAAATCCTTGACGACTTCAGATGCTGTCTTTTAGTCCAGTTGTGAGGATTTTTGCTGTAGTCTTCCATTTTCATCGGTGCTTCAGATCCTCTTCTCCAAGTTGTGTCATCTGTATTAACAGGTGCGAATGATCCTTCCTCCAAACTTGATACATGTTCTTCTTCAGGTAGTTCAGCTTCTAGGATTTTTTGGCTCAGAACACAGATTGAGTAAGTATGAAAGAAAATAATCTTTATGCACCTCTTTCCTTATTTTAAACCATTCAGCATCCCCTTGTTCTATTTGAACAATTGTATCTTGGACTATTTACAGGTTCCACATGAGCACAATTAAATGTCCTGGAATTCCTATTCTTCTCAATATTATCCATAGTTTGTTATGATCCACACAACTGAATGCCTTTGCATAGCTAAGAGCACAAGTAAGCATCTTCCTGGTATTCTCTACTTTCAGCCAACATCCATCCAGTATTAGCAATGACATCCCTCATTCAACATCCTCTTCTGAATCTGGCTTGAATTTCTGGCAGCTTCCTGCCTACCATTTTAAAAGAATATATGCAGTAAAATTTTACTTGCTCATGATATAAATCATATCGTTCAATAATTTCCACATTCTACTGAGTCACCTTTCTTTGGAAAAGGCATAAATATGGATTTCTTCCGATTGTTTGGCCAGGTAGTTGTTTTCCAAATCTCTTGACGTAGATGAGTGAGTGCTTCCAGCATTGCAATCACTTGTTTAAGCATCTCAATTGCTATTCAATCAACTCCTGGAGCATTGGAATCTTTTGTTTTTGCCAGTGCCCAAGTGCAGCTTAAACTTTTCCCTTCAATACCATCAGGTTTTTAAATCACATGCTACCTCCTGAAACGGTTAGACATCGACTAGTCCTTTTTGGTACAGTGACTCTTTATTTCCTGCATCTTCTTTTGATGCCTCCTGCACTGTTCAATAGTTTGCCCATAGAACCCTTCAATATTGCAACTCAACACTTGATTTTTTCCCCCTTCAGTTCTTTCAGCTTGAGAAATACTGAGCAGTTTTCCCTGGTGATTTTGTAACTCTTGGTTTTATAACTCTAACACAGTTCATTATAAAGTCTACTTTGTGTTCTCAAGCTACTTTAAAAAAATCTTCTGTTGTTTATCATTTAGTTTATTTGCTTTAGCCGTTCTACTGTAAATGTAAGGCCCAGAGTCTCCTCCAAAATGTATTTCGGTCTTTCCTCTCTTGTCTTAGCATTGACTCAATGGCAATGAATTGGGAGACTTCTTTTTGAGTTTGCTTTATGTATGTATAATGCTTTTAATGTCATACCACAACTCATCATCTACTGTTCGACCAATGATGCTCAATATGTCAAGTCTCTAGACTCGAGTGGATGTACTAAAAGTCAGACTTGTGCTGTCATGGACTTCTTTCTCCGCTTCAACTTAGACTTGCCTATGATGGTTGATGGTCTGTTCGGCAGTTTGCCCCTGGCCTTCTTTTAGCTGATGATACTGAGCTTCTCCATCATCTTTTCCACCAAAATAGTAGATTTGATTGCTGTGTATTCCATCTGGTTAGGTGCACATGTGTCGTTGCTGTTGATAATTTTTATGCTGTTACGGTCTTGCCACCTACCCATCTCTATATACCAGTGGGCTCCTTTTTAGGCTGTGATTTCCTTAAATATGGCCCACATCACTGATTTAAAGATAAAGTTCTAGATCAGATTATTAGTAGAGGTGTGTGGTCAGAGCATGTGTGACATCCTTGGCCCCATTTTACCTTTTAAGCTATGGTGCCCAGAACTGTTAAGCAACTCTAGTAAGGGCAAGGTGCACCTCAGCAACCAGCTGAACTTTAAGGGAACAGACCTTGTTGATCTATACATGGCCCCTTTGGACTCTATTATGACACCATTTTATGGACTTTGTTTCGGCGTTTCAATATGATATTGTATGTTTCTGAGTTACCAAGACTCTCTGATCTTTACATTTCTTGTAATAACATTACTGACAGGCCATATAAATCAATCATTCAAAGTGTTCAGTGATTTCTAATTAATTAACAATGTTGTACAACCATCACTGTAGTCAATTACGTATAGAAGATTTTCATCTTCTTAGAAAGAAACCTTGTACCCATTATCCGTCACTCCTCATTCCCACCTCCAAGATATGTCTCTCCTCTGCCCTCAGCCCTAGACAACCACAAATTTACCTTCTTTCTCAATAGATTTAGATATTCTGAACATTCCAGATAAATGGAATCATACACTGTGTGAACTTTGTGATTGGTTTCTTGCTCTTAGCATAATATTTTCAATGTTCATCCATGTTGTATAGTATATAAGTCCTCCATTCCTTTTTATGGCTGAATAATATGCATTGTATGGCTATATCACATTTTGTTTATTCATTGATTAGTTGATGGCATTTGAGTTGTTTTCACTGTAGGGCTATTAAGAAGCATGCTGTTATGAACATGGTACACACAATTTTTGTGTGTGAAAATGTCTCCACTTATTTTGGAGCTGCTGGGTCATATGGTACCATTATGATTAACTTATTTGAGAAACTGCCACACTGTTTTCCAAATATTCTGCATCATTTTACATTCCTACCAGCAATGGATGAAGCATTCTAATTTCTCAGAATTCTTACATACATTTATTATTGTCCATCTTTCTTTTAATTTTAGCTTCCCTAGTGGATGTAAAGTAGTTAGTATCTCACTGTGACTTTGTATGTTTCTAATCTCTTTATGTATTTATTGATAATTTATATATCTTCTTTGAAGAAATATTTATTCTGATCCATTACTCATTTTTAATAAGTTGTCTTTTATTGAGTTTTAAGGGCTGCTTATATATTCTAGATACAAATCCCTTATCAGATATGACATAAATATTTTTTTCCCATTCTATGGGTTGTCTTTTCACTCTCATAATAATGTCTTTTTGAATCACAAAAGTTGTAATTTTGAGGAAGTCCAATTTATCTGTTTGGGGTTTTTTTAATCATTTTATTGAGGGCTCGTACAACTCATCACAATCCATACATACATCCATTGTGTCAAGCACATTTGTACATGTGTTGCCATCATCATTCTCAAAACATTTGCTTTCTACTTGAGCCCTCGGTATCAGCTCCTCATTTTGTCCCCTCCCTCCCCGCTCCCCCTCCCCCATGAACCCTTGATAATTTATAAATTATTATTATTTTGTCATGTCTTACACTGTCCGACATCTCCCTTCACCCACTTTTCTGTTGTCTGTCCCCTTGTAATCAGTTGCCCTTTTCTACCCCACCTTCCCTCCACCCTCCTGGTATCGCCACTCTCACCACTGGTCCTGAGGGGATCATCTGTCCTGGATTCCCTGTATTTCCAGTTCCTATCTGTACCCGTGTACATCCTCTGGTCTAGCTGGATGTGTAAGGTAGATTTGGGATCATAATAGTGGGGGGGGGTAGGAAGCATTTAAGAACTAGAGGAAAGTTGTATGTTTCATCATTGCTACACTGCACCCTGACTGGCTTGTCTCCTCCCCGAGACCCTTCTGCAAGGGGGTGTCCAGTTGCCTACAGGTGGGCTTTGGGTCCCCACTCCACACTCACCCTCATTCACAATGATATGATTTTTTGTTCTTTGATGCCTGATACCTGATCCCTTCAACACCTCATGATCACACAGGCTGGTGTGCTTCTTCCATGTGGGCTTTGTTGCTTCTCAGCCAGATGGCCGTTGATTGTTTACCTTCAAGCCTTTAAGATTCCAGATGCTATATCTTTTGATAGCTTGGCACCATCAGCTTTCTTCATCACAATTGCTTATGCAACCATTTATCTACAGTGATCGTGTCCAGAAGGTGAGCATCATGGAATGCCAGTTTAATAGAACAAATTGTTCTTGCATTGAGGAAGTACTTGAGTGGAGGGCCAATGTCAATCTGCTACCTTAATACTAAACCTATAAATATATGCACATAGATCTATTTCCCCATAATAATATATAAATATATTTACATATGCACATGCCTGTATTTAGACCTCTATAAATGCCCTTTGCCTCCTAGTTCTTTCCTCTTGTCCCACTATCATGCTCAGCCTTCATTTGGGTTTCAGTAATTCCTCTCAGTTACATTACCCTTGCTCAAGCCCTACCAGGCCTCTTACACCCGTCTTGCCACTGATTTTGGATCCTTGTTATTTCCTTGTCACTGGGTTTGTTAACACCACTTCCTTTCCCCCACTTCCCCTCTCCCATGTCCCCCAGGAACCATAGGTCCCATTGTTTTCTCCTCCAGATTGTTTATCCAGGTCTAGATAGACCTGCAGAGATGATAATAATATGCACAAAAACAAGACAGAGCAAACAAGTAGACAAAACAAAACAACAACAACTGGGTTTTTTTGTTTTATGGTGTGTGCTTTTGGTGTCATATCCAAGAAAATGTTGCCTGGTCCAAGATCATGAATTTTCACGTCTATGTTTCCTTTAAAGAGGTTTACAATTTTCACTGTTACATTTAGGTCTTTGATTCAGTTAGAGTGAAGTTCTTTTTATAATGAAGTTTATTTATTTTTTAAATTTAATTTAATTAATTTATTTTTTAATCATTTTATTAGGGGCTCATACAATAGAGTGAATTTTTTTATTATTGTGAGGTATGGATCCAAACTTCTTTTTTCTTTTGTATGTGAAGATACAAGCACTATTTATTGAGAAGATAACAACTCACATTAAGTTGTCTTGGTAGCTTTTTGAAAATCAATTGACTTTAAATGTGGAAACTTGTTTCTGAATTCTCAATTCTGCTTTCTAGGTCTATATCTTAGTTATCTGGTGCTGTTATAATAGAAATACCACAAATGGGTGACTTTAACCAACAGAAATATATTCTCTCCCAATTTGAGAGGGTAAAAGTCCAAATTCAAGGCATCGATTCAAGGGGCAAGCTTTCTCTCTCTGTCAGCTCACAGTCTAAGAGAAAAGCTCTTGTCTCTTTTCAACACATGTGGTCCCCATGTTCCTTTGAGATTTTCCTTTGTCTTGATGTTCCGCTGGGTCTGGGAGCTGCTCAGTGAAAGGACTCCAGGTCCAAAGGATTTGCTCTATTCATGACTCTTCTTTCTTGGTGATACTAAGGTTGCTCCTCTCTACTCACTTCTCTCTCTCCTTTTATCTCTTAAGAGATCAAATATGTGATAGGTCACATCCCAGGGAACTTCCCTTTATAGAATCTGATAAAGGGTATTGCATCCTACCCTAATTTCCTTCCACCAGGATCAGCTGATCACATCAGATCACAGCTTGGAGAAGGATTACTTCATTACACAACTGTCAAAGTACATCATTACATAATTTCCAATGAGAATCATAGACTAGACAAGTAGACAGATATTGGGGTGGGGGGGTCATATGCAATCCATGACAGTTTGTCTAGCCTCTTGCCTGTACCACCTTGCGTGGATTACTTTTGCTTTGTACTAAGTTTTGAAATTGGGAAATGTGAGTCTCTCAACTATGTTCTTTATCAGCACTGTGTTTGGTATGTTGGGGCCCTTGGGTTTTGCACAATGCTAAGCACTCAGCTGCTGGTTAAAACTCACCAGTTGTTCCACTTGGCGGGGGGTGGGGGGTGGCTACCTGCTTTGGTAAAGGTATAGCCTTGAAAACTCTATGGGGCACTCTGTATGCAACAGGGTTGCTCTGAGTCACAATGGAGTAGATGGCAATGAGTTTGGTTTAGGGGTTTTAGGGTTCCATACACATTTTAGAATCTGCTTGTTGATTTCTGTGAAGAAGCCAGCTGGGATTCTGATAGTGATTGCTATAAATATGTAGATTAATTTGGGAAGTGTTGCCATCACAACATTATTAAGTGCCCCAGCCCAGGAACATGGGGTAACTTTGGTATATATATATACACACACACACACACCACATCATACACCAATTCAGCAGTTTCTACATGTACAATACAGTGACAATTGCATTCTTCATATTGTGACACCATTCTCATCTTCCTTTTCTAATTTATTCCTTCCCTACTGACATAAACTCACTGCCATTTGTGCTTCCTGTGTAAATTTTTGAGTTGCTGTTATCAGTGTGATCACATACAGTAAGTGCTTTAAAAAAAAAAAACAATGATCATGCCAGACTGTTATTAGATCTCAGAAGGTTTCAGGGTATATATATGGCTTATGGTTTCAGGGTTAAAGATTATCTCAGGGCAGTAGTTCCAGGGAGCCGAGTGGGGGTGGGGGGTGGTATCCAGTCTCCATTGCTCCAGAATGTTTAGATTCCATGATCATTAAAATTCTGTTCTGTATTTTTTTCCTATTGTCACTAGGATCCTTCTTTAGCATCTTTGATAAAAGTGTTCAGAATTGGTACCCAGGCACCATCCAGTTCTTTGGTCTCATGCCATGGAGACAATCAACACCACATTTCTTCTTCCTGCTCTAACTCTTCTTCCTCTGTGCTCTAAAAGAGTAGAGACCAATTGTTGTACCTTGGCTGGCCATTTGCTATCTGTTAAAACCCCAGACACTACCCAATGAATTAGGACATAGAACAGAAGTGCTAAAATGATACTGGGCTCTTTAACTGTAAAATCCATGATGCTAAACCCTATGGTGAGTAACACTGCAAGAAACTTAGGTGTTCATATGTTAATGTCTGTTTTATTATATCTCTAGAGTATATAGCAAGGAACCATGTTTGGCAGCTACAATCAGCAGTTCAAACCCGCCAGACACTCCTCAAGAGAATGATGAGACTTTCCCGTAAAAACCCCTCCTTTTACAGAGACACTCCTGTAAAGATTTACTCCTTTGGGAACCCAAAGGGGCAATTCTTCCCTGTCCTACAGGGTTGCTATGAGTTGGAATGGACTCAATGGCAATCAGTGTTTAGTTAGAGCACACTAAAGAATGTACCATATATAATTTGGCAAAAATTACCAAAAATAAATGTGTGGTCACATATGTATGTATATGATTGATATGAGAATACTGATAAGTCTGCATGCAAAGATAGAACTATATGTAAGTACAGGTGAGTGTATGCAGACACATATAGTCATGAAAGACACAATTACAAATACTTCTCAGATATCATCAAATAGCTTGACATTTTTGCATTGTTTTGGGTAATATTAGCATCTTAACAAT
>NW_022103931.1:3702823-3708679 GCF_000313985.2 Echinops telfairi | reverse complement strand
ATGTTATTGTTTTTGATGCTATTGTAATTGGAATTGTTTTCTTAATTCCATATTCATATTTTTCATGGTTAAGTGTATATTAGTTCTAATAATTTTTAGTATCCATACCTTAAACTCTTTCACATTCAAGATCATGTCATCTGCAAATTGATAGTTTTACTTTTATCCCTCCAATTCGGATACCCTGCCTAATTTCCCTAACTAGACCCTCCAGTACTGCATTGAATGGAAGCGGCGGGACTAACGTTCCTGCCTTGTTCCTGATCTTAGAGGGCACGCATCAGTGCTTCCACATTAAACTTGTTGGTAGCTATAGATGCCCGCTAGCAGGTTAAGGAAGTCCCCTTCTGTTCTAAATTCATTAAGTGTTTTCCTCATCAAAGGGTATTCGGTTTAGCCAAGCGCTTTTTTCGGTGTCTTATAAGGTGCTCATGTGGTTTTAAAATCTTTTATTCTGTTAAAATGTTACAAGAATTGATTTGCATTCCTAAAATAAATTGCGCTTGGTCATGGAGAATCATTCTTTCTATATGTTGCCACAGTCGTCAATAATAATGCCCCTTCTTTCTTTGTGGTTTTAGTAATTGAAGTGTTCTGTCTCTTTCCCCCTTGGTCAGTCACCAAAGTTCTTTTGAATTCTCTTTTGGCACTCAGCCTCTGCCTGTGTTTGGGAGCCCTGGCCAACCTAAAAGCACATGTGTATTCATTCTATAATCAGGAACATCAGCCTTCTCTACCTTCCGGCAAGTGGAGGGCTCTGCCTGAAGCCCCAAGCTTTACTGTTCTGTACCTCTGACTACCTGAGGCATAGCCATGCTCAGCCTGCTGTGTCAGCTAATAGCTATGGTACGTACGGCTCTCATAGTCCACCTTCTCATTTTGGAAATGAAGCTGCTGGCGTCATTTTTTTCCCAGTACATTCCATCAGCCAAGTGTTCTTCATTTCTGGGTAAATATGAGGGTCTTTCAAAACCAAACCAAATTCACTGCCATTGAGTCAATGCTGACTCTTAATGAACTGCCCCTGTGAGTTTCCGAGACTGTAACTATTTACAGGAGTAGAAAGACCCATCTTTCTCCCATGGAGCAACTGATGGTTTTGAACTGCTGACCTTGAGGATCACAGCCCTGTGCCACCAAGGCTCCTTCACCCCAAGGCAGAACTTCAAATCTGCTAGCCGCTCTGTGGGAGAAAGGTGTGACTTCCTACTCCAGGAATCGGCTCCACGGCAGTGAGTGATAAGGGTCTAGGAAAGAACATACCACGGGGGCTCTGAGGAGCTGAGACCACCAAGGGGAGCATTGTGGGCAGGCCTGACGCCCGCTCTGTCACTTTGAGGGTTGAGAATGAGAATGGCGGCAAGTTAGAAAGGCACACGCCTCCTGCTGTTTCCACCAGATGTCTCTTTGGGCAGAGTACACCAGGACGGCGTTGCCCTGGTTGGCAGGGTATCGGTTGACAGGTGGTACAGTCAGGAAGTCAGGAAACAGCATTAGGTATTTTTAGAAGATGCCAACTCGACCGAGATCCTGGAGTGCCTGGCGCAGCGTGTCATCTTTCCCCTCGCTGTCATGTGAGGGTGGAAGTATTCGCTCGTTCAGAAAATATCCTAAAGTCAACCAAATATCCACTTACAGATTGTCATCGTTATCTAGGGCTGCTCTAACAGAAATACCATAAATGGATGACTGGAACAAATTTATTTTCTCACACTTTAGGAGGCTAGAAGTCCAAGTTCCGGCTGTCAGCTCTTCCGGCTGCCTTTCATAATCACCTCTGGCAGAAAGGTCCTTGTCTCTTCTGAGCTTCTGCTCCTGGGCCATCTTCACGTGTTTGACCACTCTCTTCCCAGATGGAGGATGTTCTTAACAAAAGGAGCCCGAGTCCAACGGAGAAGCTCCCATTCCATCTTCTTTTCTTTCTTTCTTTCTTTTCTTTTTTTTCCAGTGGCAGGCAGGTCTGTTCCTCTCTGCTGGTTTCTCCTTTTATCTATTGTCAGATAAAAGGTAATACAGGTCACACCCCAGGGAACTCTCTCTTACATTAGATCAGGGCTGATCGCATCATATCACATAATGGTGGATGGTTGCATAGTTCTATCACTGACCATTGAGAAGTATGGCCCAGCCAAGTGGACGCATATTTGGGGGGGATACAATTCGATCCCAACACTTGTCTGTCAATGTCTCATACTGTAGGGACTTGTATGTTGCTATGATGCTGGAAGCTATGTCACTGGTAGCTGAAATACCAGCAGGATCATCCAAGGTGAACAAGTTTCAGCAGAACCTTCCAGCCTAAGAACAGGCTACAAAGAAGATCCACTTCTGAAGAGTTCGCCACGGAAAACCTCCAGAAGAGAAGAGCATCGTCACGTACTGAAAACCTCATGAGTGACACTGGAGCATTGTCAGAGGAAGTGTGGACTAATGCTTCCAGGACCTTTATTTCCTAGCAGAGCATAACACCAAATGAGCAAGTTAAAGGGCGGTTACAAAGAGGAAGACCCTCCATGGGACAGCTTGACAATGGTCTCAAGCATAAGAACCGTTATGAGAACGGAAAAGGACCGGGCAGTGCTTCGTTCCGGCATACCTAGATAGGGTCGCTATGAGTAGGAACCAACTCAATGGCACCTAACAACAACAATTCAATCCGTGACACAAATGATTTCCAAGTCATGGGACAGCTGAGTGTGTGAGCAGGTCCAAATTTTAAAATGAGTCAAAACCCAGCAAGATTCCACTGGTAAGGGAGTGGTAAAGCATTTTAATTATCAAATCTTTGGGATGGGTATGTGGTAAACTCGAAACTCAAAACATGTGTAACAGTCTTGACCCCACCCTGGGCTGCTGACTCGGGAAAAAGAGGAAGAGAAAGCTGCCAGACTTTATGATTTCTGTCAACAGTTCTTGAAAGAGAAACCACATGCTTGTCTTTGTGCCAGACCCCCAATTCTCCCTGTAGCTGACAGTGTGACCATTGTCTTGTCTCTGACCTCCGAGAGCAGGCCTTCTTAACTTGAGCTGCCTGGCCCTCCAAAGGATGTATGCATAGAGCCCAGGGGGGGGTCTATGATTTTAAATAAGGACTCCTGGTGCACATTGGGATACTAAACACAAGGTCATCAGTTTGAACCCGCCAGGCACTCTGAAGGTCAACGATGAGGCTTTCCGCTCCTGTAAAGATTTGCAGCCTCAGAAACCCAAAGAGACAGTTCTACCTTTAGGGTTGCTATGAGTCAGAATGGACTTGATAGTAGTCGGTAATGGACTTGAATGGGAAAATTATTTTATTTGATGTCTTGTGACTAGGTTCTAACAGAACAAATATTTTATCTCATATTAGGGTTCTTGCAAATATCCCCCCAAAACATTTATTTTGCAATAAATAAATTTCTTTGAAACTTCTAAACTCTATCCAAAGCTAAACCCACTGCTTTCAAGTCAATTCCAGCTTACATTGATCCTACAGGATTTCAGTCTGATTGGTTTTCTTTGTAATGTTCTCTAATTTGTTTTATGCATCTGGAAGCATTACTTGGAAAAGGAGTCCAAAGATTTCATCAGACTCTCAGAGGGATGCATGACCTAAAAAGATTAAGACTCCTACTTGGGGCACTAGCCTGTTTCACTGACAGGCTTCAACGCACTTGTATGCTAGTCCTATAGAGCAAGGTAGGCATTTTCTCATGTGCAAAACCGGGAATAATAGACTATTTACCCGATAAGGTAGTTGTGATGATTGACTGCATTCAACAGTGTGAAACACCTAGTGTAGTAGCTATTTTTACTGTTATTGTAACACCCTGGTAGTGTAGTGGTTCATGAATTGGGCTGCTAACTGCAAGGTCAGCACTTCAAACCCACCAGGTGCTCCTTAGGAGAAAAATAAGTCTGTCTGCTCCTTTCAAGATTTACAGCCTCAGAAGCTCCAAGTTGTAGTTCTACTCTGCCTTATTGGTTCAATATGAGTTGGAATCAACTTGATGGCAGTGGGTTTAGTTTGGGTTTGGGCATCATTAGTAGGTTGGTTTACATTTATTTTCTCATTTAATAAATATATTAATATCTACAGAAGCCCTGGTGGCACCGTGGTTTAAATGTTAGGTTGATAACCACATGAGTCACACAAACCAGTGGGGTCTGGAGTGGTGGGGCTTGGCTGGAAAAGGAAGTCAGTAGAGGAAGTGATCTTTGAACTGGGGAGAAGATTGCCTGCCAGTTTGTGTGGTGTTTGGAGCATTTAGAAATCGTTAAGACACAGGGAATGGGGTCTATAGAGGTTCAGAGGCATAAACGGCTTGTATGTAATGAAAAGAAAGAAGAAATCAGGTATGTCTGGCGTTTGGACTGAAGGCAAGAGGGAGGAAGGATAGCATGGGCAGGCGAGATGGCATAAGTATTTGTGACCAGATACTGAAGAATAGGGAATAAGGTCTGCAAGACTTCCCAGAGACCTAGGGGAGCCCTTGGAGGGTTTTTGTATATGACCAGGTCTGTATGTTCAAAAGACAGCCTCCCTCCCACCTCTCTAGCAGCCACACAACAGGTGGATTCATTCGACCATCATTAAGGGTACTGCAGGCAGTCCAGGTGAGAAAGGAAGAGGGCTGAACAGTGAAAGAGAAGCCCGACACTTCTCAACGCTCTCTCGGCCTTGCCTCAACCTCCCAACAGACCCTACTTACGGAAAGGGTGAGAGGAGCAGGGAGAACTCTCATTGCTGAGACTATTTGCCTGCAAGCTTGCCCTCCGAGGCCAGGATTGCATAGGCCAGAGGCTGGCTCCATGAATCCACAGGCCGACATCATTCAGATTCGTATTAACACCCACTGCAAGATCAGGAGAAAAAAGCCAGGGAGCCACATTATGAAAACCCTCCCTCCACAGAAGAGTTGTTGGGGTGAGGGGCACAGCTCTGTCCCAATGGGTGGAAGGCAGGAAAGGAAAAGGGGGCTCAGGGACCCTGCTCTTTGGTAAAGTAAATATCTACCCAAGCTTTTTTTTTCTACCCAAGCTTTTAAGAGCCACGTGAGCTCCATTTGTTACCAGGGTAACTGAAAACCCTGGGCTTTGTATTTCTTGTCTGTTGAGTCCCTAGAGAGAAGGGGCCTGCTGAGCTTTCCTTGTCTGGACAGGATGCAGGAAGGGCTAGCCAGAGGTGGGGTCGTCCTGTCATCCAAGTTAGAGTACACTCGCACCTTGTTGCTGTCTATCCTTCTCCACTGGCGAGAAGCTAAGACCCTATGGGACCCCTTTCAGACAGATAAGGGTATATATACGCTTAGACCTGGTGGGCCTGGTTCCTCAGAGCCAGAACTTCTGTACTCACCCTATAACATAGCCCCCTCAGGAGGACAGAAGTGGTTATCTCAGCCAGTGTCCAAGAGGGATGACCTCACACCAGCCTATGGTACATGCCGAGGTATTATCACACATATATTTCTTGATTATTTACTATATGCCAGTACTGGGCCTCAGGTACCACATAACCCATTCTCGTCCTGTCATCAAGGAGGAAATTGCTAGACTTAGAACCAAGAGAGTCCCTGGGTGGAGCAACAGTTAAGTGTTGGGCTACTGAAAGGTTGGTTGTTCAATTCCACCCAGAGGCACCTCCGAAGAAAGGTCTCTGGAAATCTGCTGCTGAATGATCCAAGTCAAAGCACCAAACTCACTGCCATCGAGTAAATTCGGACCCTCAGCTACCACATACAATAGAGCAGAACTTTCTCTGTGGGGTTCTGAAACTGTATATCTTTTTTTTTCTTTTCTTTTTTAACATTTTATTAGGGGCTCATACAACTGTTATCCCAATCCATACACACATCAATTGTGTAAAGCGCATTTGTA
>NW_022103931.1:3694124-3700921 GCF_000313985.2 Echinops telfairi | reverse complement strand
CAAAGATCAGTTGTCTGTATGCTGATGATTTTATTTCTGGGTTTTCAGTTATTTTTCATTGGTCTGAGTATCTGTCATTGTACCAATACCATGCGATTTTGACAACGGTGGCTGTATAGTATGTGCTAAAGTCAGGTAAAGCAAGCCCTCACTTAAGGAGTTTTCTAGGAAGAGAAGTTCCTGGAGATTCTGTGGGTGCAGTAAATGGAGGGTCCTGAGTGTCAAATTGGTAGATTCAATCAAATGTGGCAAATGCCCATGAGCCAGGTACTCAACCTCTCAGCTGCCAGTTTCCCCACTTAGAGAATCGATGGGGAAAACAGTGGAACCTACTTCACAGCTAAAGAGACTTTCCCTGAATTTTTATAAGAGCATAACCACATAGCCATCTGTTCTTCGCATGTCCTTAGCAGGCTACCTCAAGGTCTCCATCCATGCAGCCCATTTATTCACTACTGGGTACCTAGTTGTGTGCTGGCCCCTGGGGGTGCAACAATGCCTAGACAGATGTGGCCCAAGTGGGGGTGAGATTTACTCAACGTTTCAAATCATGTCAGTAGCAGGGCTACAGTTACATGACTGCTTCTCCCCAAACCTCCAGAGAGCACATCTCATGCTTGAATGAATGCTTTGGGGGAACCTAGAAGCCAGGTAGGCTGAAGCTAGAGCTTGTTAGGGCCTTCCTAGGAGGCAGCATGGTGGATGAGTGGACAGTGTAGGTTTGAGCGTCACAAAGCTCTAAACTGGATGGAACAGGATTTTCCTGGAACTGGTTGTCTCTGAGATCTCGGTCTCTTACCTGCCTCGCTGAGTTGTTCCAGCAATGAAACTGGATTATATGGGTGACGTGCTGGTAATTAGAAGCACACTGATTTCCTTCCTTCTTCTCTACCTTCCTTTCTTCCCGTCTTTCCCCCTTTCTTTCCCTTCCCTTAAAAGGGCAAAGGAAATGTGTCTCTGAAACAGGAGTTTGTTTCTCCACTGGGATCCTGGGTTCTGAGGGGTGGGAAACAGGACAAAGAACCAGGAGGCCAACCTAGTCCCAAAGGCAGTAGGGCCAGAAAAGGGTAGGCAGACCCTTAGCCACCGTGGCTCGCTGTCCCCGCAGCTGACAAATGGGCAGATGCAGGGTTGTGAATCAGCCGATGACAAGCTGTAAGCCTCAGCTTCCTCATCAGTTAAGAATAATATCCAGAACTGTTATCAGGAAGAAATGAGAAAATGTCTGTAAAGTAATTGGAGAGGCACTCAATAAGCAGTCCCCTCACTTATTTTACCCTGAGGGTGGGGGTGGGAGCGATGTTTGCAATTTCTTACTGAGGAAGCTTGGTCAAATCCAAATTGAGATTCCGTTTCTTCTCGCTCGACAGTCTATAAGGAGCTGTGAAGTCTTGCTGAGGAGTCTGGGGACTAGTGGTGGTGTTCCATAGCACCACCTAGTGCCCCCAAACGGAAAAGCCTGTCCTATTTACCTGTCAGGCTTCCCTCTTTGGGAAAAGCCTGAGGGGGCGGGTGGGTGGGGTGGGGAGGCAGTTCTCTTCTCTTCTCCTCTCTCTCTTCTTGCTGGAGGGCAAAGATGGGCCACCTATCCTTTTATATTCCAATAAATAGGTTGGGAGGACTAACTCCCAGCAAGTGCCATCCACAAATGCGTGAGACTGTAGGCAGGTCCTCTGGGCCGCTATGGGCTTGGTTTCCTTATGTAAGGATTTCAAAGATTCAGGCAGGGAAACGAGAAAATGCCTGGTGCCTAATGAGTGCCCATCTATACTTGCACAATAACTCAGAAAGACCGCATTTCCACTCCCATTCGTTTTTATTGAGGAGAGAAAATTTGGAATCCACAATTTCTTATCTTCACAATACAGTACTACATTGCATTATGTATCACATACAGGAATACATTAGTACCACACAATTACTTCAACCTGGTTTCCTCCTAAGCCTCTGGGAATCCTTGGGCTGGGGCTTCCTTCATCTTCCTGAATGCGTTCCCTCTTTCAACCCAAGGAAGGACTCAAAGCCCATCGTTCCTCTAACAGCTACTTTATCACAACAAGCATTAAATTCTGGGAAAGGAGGGAAAAGGAGTCAAGGGAAACCCGAATCATCCTGCCACTAGAGGGGCAAAAGCCAACTCCGTGCTCCTACGCTCCTTTCCTGGCCGAGGTGATGAGTGCAGAGCTCAGAGCCGGTGCCCAAGGGCCCCTGGAAGTGGGGGCCAAGGCGCCTGTCCCTTGCATGGCTGCCACAGGGACACAGGCAGCAGGAGCAAACAAGGGCCACAACTTCGAAGAATAGCACTTGCCCTTCTGGAACTCTCTCCTAAGGGAAGAAGCTGGAAAGCTGACGCATTTTCTTCACGCGGCTGTTTGCTCTTGGTTGTTGCGGGGTAGGGGAAAGCTAGACATAATTGAAATGTCCAGCAGATTCGGAGACAGCTGCTTTCATCAATTGTTCTGCACGTGGGACCGCACTGGGGGCTTGTGTCTATAGCTGCTATCGAGACGATGCCAACCTACAGCAATCCCATATGTGCAGGCTAGACCTAGGCCACAGAATTGGGGGGCAGATCACCACGCCTATCTTCCCAGACAGAGCACCAACCTTTTGGCTGGCAGTCAAACACTGACCCATTTGTGCCACCCAGGTACTCCTGCATGGGGATCAGCCATTTTAAACCCCAGGGATCAAGAGCTTGCAGAACAATCTCAGCTCTGCAAAGATAGGCGGGGGAGGGGGGAGGGGGGACATGAGAAAGAAAGGCAGCAATGTGTACAGTGGGATGCTATCTTGAGGATTTTGTTTGATTCTTATTATGTTCTCTATTTCCCAACCTTTCCATAATGACTATGTATTATTTCTGCCTTTGGAGGGAGGAAACTCTGTAAAAGGTAGCAACAGGTTCCAGGAAGACAGCTTCACCGACCCCAAGACTTTTTGGCAAAACCAAAAAGGTTTCTTACCTCCCATGGATGACTTTACCAGAAACCAGCCAGGGGACTAGGTTCCTCTGTGATCCCTCTTCTTCCAGCTCCTTCCTTTTGCCTTCGGACTCAAAAGCCAAAGACTGGGCTGAGGTTTATCTATCAGACTTAATTTACTGTTTGCTTCCCTCTGGTCACAAACACTTAGGCTACACTTGCCCTGCTGCCAGGCACTACAAGCTCAGTGTTGAAGGGCGATGAAACCAGTTGATTTAGCCGGCATTTTGTGGTGAGAACTGACATAGTAAATGTGTGTTTCACCACTGTTACAAAGTAGTCTCTGGACTAAAGGCAAGCAGTGGGTCTCTTTATAAGGGCCCCTATGTTCATATCTCTGGAGCCGTGTTGGTGTAGTGGTTACATGTTGGGCTGCAATCCATGTGGTCGGAAGTTCAAAACCACTAGCAGCTCAGAGGGAGAAAGACTGGGCTTTCTACTCTCTTCAAAAGCTATAGTCTCAGAAACACACAGGAGGTCGCTCTGAGTCAGCATTGACTCAGTGGCAGTATGTTTATACCTGGAAGTCCCAGGATTACACGTGGGTAGTCTTCAGCCTGTTTCATTGAAGGACAGCAGAAAGGCAGGGACTGCCCTCCGTGTGAGAGGCATGAAGATGCCCCAGGCTGAAGGTTGCAGCGGCTGCAGTCTATAGAATGACACTTCCTTGCTCCTTTTTCAACTAAGAAATCCTTAAGTTGAAGGATGAGTTCAAGAGCAGGCCTCAGGTCCTCTCTCTGACTGCTTGGGAAGGAAAAACCAGTTTGGCTTTCTCCAGCAAAGACCATTGGCCAGGAGCTGGAGTCCAAGGGTTACCCTGGGGAGCAAACTGCAGTCTCAAAGGAGTCTCTCCTTACAATAGAAAACTGAGTGGTTGTTTTTTCTCCTCCTCCTCCCACCCTTGCCCAACCATCTATCCGTTAGGCAACATTAAGAAAAGGAGCAGAGCCGGCAACATTGCGCTGTATCCACCAGGGATGCCCATGAGGGCAAGGAAGGTGGTGAGAGGAGAGGGCTCAGATTTGGCAAGCAGGTCCAAGGGCACTGGTAACACTGGCCAACTCACATTTTGGTACCTCAAAAGGTACCAATACCTAGACTTGATTCTAGGTATTTGACCTGCTGATTCCAAAAAAATGGCACCCATTTTCCTCTATCAGCTGTAGTTTTTGAGATACAGAACATATACCATTCTCACTCGGCTCATCCATAAACAATTGGGGTCTTATTACACTAGCACTGCATTGTGGTAGCAAGCCTGAACTAGCGGAAGTGCACAGGGACTTTAGACAAGGTAGCTTGTGTTGTACTAAATAGTGAGATCAAGTTAGGTTTCACATGTATCCTTTGATCCAAAAATACACTTGAGCAATGCAAATTGCATGCACTTGAACTTTTTCCCCCAAGATCACTTCACCTTTATTAGGGACTGAGTAGCAAGCAGTCCCAATTTGTTATCTTTCAAAGGGGTCACAAATAAGAGTTCCTGTACAATAACTAAGCCCTAATGGCCTAGTGCATTATGCGTTTGACTGCTAACCACAAGGTCAACTAGTCAAGCCCACTGGCCACTCTGCAAGAGAAAGATGAGGCTTTCTGCCCCCATAAAGGTTTACAGCCTCAGAATCTCATAGAAGAATTCAACTCTGTCCTGTAGGATCACTATGAGTCATTATCGACTGGCTGGTCGTGAATTTGGTACAATAAATAGAGATTCAAATGTTCTGAAACACAGAAGGAGTCTGTCAGAGTTCAAACTACTTTCTTAAAATTAAAATGTTTCACTTTAGTTATAAGATAGCATAACTTCTCCACCTGTGCACAAAACTCTTAAAAGTTAGAATTTTTCTTATAAAGAAGCTTAGAATCAACCTCACCTCAGAAACATTTAACATGAATGTTCCATTGACTTCTATATAAGAAAATGCGTTCTGAAACATTTACTGCATAATTTGAAGAAAAATTTAGATCTTAAAAATATTTATGAAAATGTCTATGAAGTCTTACATTTTTGACCCTCTAAATTACCCTCACGCCTTCCATTTATGTGCCCTTTCGATTTTCTTCTTTACGTCCCACTCATCTCCAGCTGTGCTCTGGCTTTGCAGGAGCCAGCTTGTAGTCTTGGTAGAGATTGCACGGCCTCCCTGACCAAACAGAAGAATCTGCTACCATCTAGTTGATTCTAACTCATAGCCGCCCTATAGGACGGAGAAGAACTCAGTGACTAGAGGGGTTCAAACCACTGACCTTATGATTGGCAGCTCATTGCGTAACCAACTAGCCACCATGGGTCCGTGTATGGCTTCCCTCGGAAGTTCCTTAATACCTAATTCTGGTTTTTTGCTTCCCCAAATTTTGCTATTAGGAGATGATCCAAACATCATATCATTCCATAGTTCAATCACATCAAGCAGTTTTATACAGCTGTTACCACAATCAGTTTCAAAACTCTTCCTCCTTGAACTCCTGATACCAGCTCTCCTTCCCCCTACACCAACCCACTCCCACTCTGCCCGCTAAGGAACCCCTATTCCACTTGCTGTCTCCATAGGTTCATCAAACCTGGGTTTCATATTCCAAAAAACACATAACAAAGATTTAAGACGGCTACCCATAATGATGTATCTGATGTATATTGATATATCAGAGATAAACCCGATTATGAAAAAAAGACAAAAAATATTGAAAACCAGATCGCACCCAAAGTATATGAGAGATCAAGTGACAGGGTTTTAACCATTCAAGTGAGGTTTATTGTTTTGATCTACTATCGTTATCTCTCTAATACTCTGTTTGGTAACCAGTTTATACCCATCCCTCGTTTACGGTTAGAGGGAAATCAGCAAAGGCTTATTTCCTGTGTAGATCTTGCAATTGTATTTTGGAATTCCACTGTCATCTATAGCCTTTTGAAAACCAGAATCTCACCTTTTAAGCTCCGATACTATTCCCCCTTTCATCTTTGGATTATATAACTTACAATCCTTGAGTCAGGGATGTTGGTGTGCTTCTTCCATGTGAATTAGGTTGATATCCCACTTAGATGGCTGCTTATTTGGAAACAAATATTTAAGATCCCAGATGCTATTCTGATAGCCACGCACCATCTAATTTTTTCACCACACTTTGCTCTAGCACTGATATCTTCAGCGCTTCCTTCATGAAGCATACCAGGCAGGGGAATGTCACAAGAACTAATTGTCCTTTGATTGTAGCTAGGATTCAGTGTAGCCAAAAATCCAGGCCTGGCTCAGGCTCTCCTTAGAGACTTCCCTGTAAATTTATGGTGGAGGATCTTATCGTTCATCTCCCTGGCACATAAGGATCTTCTGTTAACAGTGTCATTGATTAGCCGATGGTACTAATTTTTTTAATCATTTCATTGGGGACTCATACAGCTCTTATCACAATCCATGCATACATCCATTGTGTCAAGGACATTTGTACATTTATTGCCCACATCATTCTCAAAACATTTGCTTTCTACTTGAGCCCTCGGTATCAGCTCCTCATTTTTCCCCTCCCTCCCCAGACCCCTTCCTCATGAACCCTTGATAATTTATAAATTATTATTTTGTCATGTCTTACACTGTCCAACGTCTCCCTTCACCCACTTTTCTGTTGTCCATCCCCCAGGGAGGCGGTTATATGGAGATCATTGTGATCCGTTCCCCCTTTCTACCCCACCTTCCTTCCACGCTCCCAGTATCGCCACTCTCACCACTAGTCCTGAAAGATTCATCTGGTTCTGGATTCCCTATTTCCAGTTCCTTTCTATACCAGTGTACATTCTCTAGCCTAGCCAGATTT
>NW_022103931.1:3644543-3692876 GCF_000313985.2 Echinops telfairi | reverse complement strand
CTGCTCTGAGCAGAGATATCGTCCTCAAGGCTTGGTGGGCCAGGGTGTGCTCTATTCTCTCTTCCTCCCCCTTCATTTGCGCCCATGTGGTCTGATCTGACATGTCCCTCTCCCTAAGCTGTAGCTTCAGTGCTGTCCTCTGAAGTAAATTCTTTTGGGGGGAGGGGTGGCTGTCCACGTAGTTGGGATTGGGGCCAGCCCCTCAGACCTCTCTACTGGTTCCCTGCTTCATGCCGGTATGTTGCATTCACATCTTGGAGCACCAGGTTGGAGTCTGGTCACTCTTTTCCTGTGAAGATATAAACAATACCCTCCCCTTGAGTGTGTTAGTGCCCTGTTCCCCCACTACCCATCCCTCCCCCCTCTTTTTTAGTTGGCTCCCATGTGTATCCCTGGATTTGGTCTGGCCCCTGCCATACTACCTGGACCTCATCCCAGGAATATTTGTAGCTTTTTCCCTATGCCCCTTTTGCATTTTTTTCGTAAGCTTACCTCAGCGGACTCATTTGTACTTGTCCTTTTGTGCTTGGCTTACTTCACTTAGCATAATTTCCTCTAGTTCTTCCCATGCAGCGATGTGCTTCATGCGTTCATCACTGCTTTTTAGCAATGCATAGTACTCCCTTGTATGTATGTACCACAAATTTTTAATCCATTTGTCTGTTGATGGAATTTGGGTTGTTTCCAACTCCTTGCGATTGTGAACTGTGCCATGATGAACATTGGAGCACAGATGTCTGGCCATCGTTTGTTTCTTGCCTCTTCTGGGTATATGCCCAGTAGGGGAATTTCTGGGTCGTATGGTAGCTCAATTTCCATCTGTTTGAGAAATCACCAAATCGATTTCCGTAGTGGCTGTACATACCTACAGGTCCACCAGCAGTGGATGAGAGGTCCTATCTCACCACAGCCCCTCCAACACTTGTTGCTTTCTCATTTTTTGAATTGGGCTATCTTTGAGGGTGTTGTTAGGTGACATCTCATTGTTGTTTTATTCTGCATTTCTCTTATGGCTAATGATCGGGAACATTTTCTCGTATGTTTATTGGCCATTCGGATTTCTGCCCTTGGGAAACATCTGCTCAGGTCCTTTGCCTACCTCCTCAGTGGGCAATTGTTTTTTTTTTTCTTTTTGGAAGCTAGCAGAGGATTGTAGATTTTAGTAATAAGGCCTTTATTTGATGTGTCATTACTAAAGATGTTTTCCCAGTCAGTGGACTCTCTTTTTACTCTCTTGGTGAATTCTTTCAATGTACACAGGTGTTTTATCTTCAGTATATCCCACTTGTCAATTTGTGCCTCATCTGTGTTTGTGTCCTTCCCTATTTCTGATAGCCTATGTATTCCCTGCACCAAAGTTCTCAGGTTGGTCCCAATTCCCTCATTGATGGCTCTAATAGTTTGGGGTTTTACCTCGAGATCTGTGATCCACCTTGAGTTTATTCTTGTGGCTGGAGTAAGACAAGGGTCTTGCTTCACTTTTCTGCAGGTAGACATCCATTTTTCCAGCACATGGTACTAATATTTAAAACACTGTTGAGAGAGGGATATTGAACAAGTGTAGACTAATTACATGTCACAATACCTGAATTATTCATTTGTACAAAATAAATCCTTATGTGTCTGAATCCACTATTCACACAATGGGAGTTGGTTGTCAGGCAAAATTTACATTAATACTCACTGACAATGTCAATCACAGATCTGCCAGAATAATATCTCTCTTAACACAGCAAGTAGGGCCTTGATGTACTGAGACAATGTTTGTCTGCCTGCCAACAATTCAATACTCTTGGCTTAGCTGTCTTTTACTTCTTCAAACACCATGTAATTTCAGTCTTAAGTCCTCAGTTTACAGCTGTGTTCGAGGTACATTCTAGTTCACCTACTGCAGTTTCCACAACGGATCCCTCTGGTATGGCCTTTGGAGCGTTTGTGCGCCTTGAAGATCCATGATTCAATGCCCCCATCTATGGCACTTGGCCTGGGTCCCCAGGGTGTGTACAGAAACTAGGGCCAATGTCGTTTATTATGTGCATGTTACTGGGCATAGTCCCCCCTTAGGGTTCTTAAAAGTATTGTTAGTCATTTCCCCCCACTTGGAAGTTGGTCCTCCCCGCTTTTTCTATGAATACCTAATCCTTTTTCCAATATTTCTTACCTTTTTTGTATTATCCTACAATTTGTAGGTCTGAATTCTTCTCATATTTAAAAGTAGGATGATAAATTAATAACAGATTAACATAATAGCTAAAAAGATATAGTGGAATGCTATGTCTAAGAAACTATAATTGATGCAGTCTATTCAAGGCAATTTTCGGAATCAGCACCCCAAATAACTCCAGGAACAGGCCTAAAAATGAAGACACCAAGAAAAAAAAATTTTTGTTGGGCAGTGTCATTGGAAGGCATTGGAAGGGAATCCGCTTACACCAGCGGTTCTCAACCTGTGGGTTGCAACCCCTTTGGGGGTCAAACTACCCCTTCACAGGGGTTGCCCGATTCATAACAGTAGCAAAATTACAGTTATGAAGTAGCAACAAAAATGATTTTATGGTTGGGGGGGGGGTCACCACAACATGAGGAACTGTATTAAAGTGTCGTGGTATTAGAAAGGTCGAGAAGCACTGGTTTACACAGTGACCTAAGGACAAAGCTCAGCCATGTTGTCCATTTGACATGTGGCTTTGCACAGGTTCGCTCACTAGACCGGATGGAGGGTCTCCTTCAAGGCCTTTCTGCTGGAGGTGTAGCTTGAGACATGTGGAGGCTTCCAAGTATATTTCTCTTGTTGTTGTTGTTGTTTTTGTTTTGTTTTGTATAAGAAAGAGATTTATATACAAGAGGAATTAAACGTTGAGAAATCATCCCAACCCATACTATCTCTAGTAACTGGCCTCCGTCGCTTTAGTTGTTCAGTGTAGCCTGTCCTTTATATCATTGGGACAGGCCAAGGAAGCAGTGAGTGAGGTCCTGGTAAGCTAATCGGAGGGTAAAACCATGTATCACAGGGTGAACTAAACGTAAGAGAGGTTAAGGGTTAACAACAACTGGCAGTGAAGCACCAGAGGGGAACCAGTTCCATCAGGAAAGCAGGCCTGGAAACCTGTTCTCTGGCTTGTGTCTGGGCTCAGGCGAGCATATGCCCAGATGACAGCCAATGCTGACACCTCCTTCCCATGTGACCTTGGTTGGGGACGTGCCACTCCTTAGTCATGCTTGCCAGCTGGTCTGGCGCACTGCAGGTTTTCTGTTATGCATGTCTTCTCCAGGGTCTGTAAGTCTGGACATCTCTCTGGAGCGGACTCGTCAACAAATGGGATGGGTGTAGCAGCAATAGCTGGGGCAGGGGATGCAGGAAAGGGAGCTGAGTGGCTCTGAGGTGTCACCTTGCCCCAGCACTCATGTGTGAGTCTGGCTGCATGCAACACATGACCCCTGTCTCAGGGTAAGGTGAATAATACTGAGCTGTACCTTCTCATTTGGCATTGCCCCAAGTGATGTGCTCGTAAGTCTGTGGTGAGCTGGACAATGGTGAATTGGTACCAGGGCTCCTTTCCAGAAGTGGAACGCAATTCTGCTTCCTCCATCTACCAGGTTGTATTATGGGCAGCGAGGCATTGAGGACATTTTTGGGGCATGGTTGTCACTTGCAGAGCCAGGATCCTGGGATAAAGTATAGGACAATGGGCTCTTTGTAGTGTCCATGTGCTGATCTTGGTCCTCCCAGACATCTCCATCTCTTGTTCTGGTCTGGTTCCTCAGCCCCATCCTCATAAAATTTTATTCTTATCCTTATTCTCATGTTTGTGCTGTTTTCTTCCTTGTCTCTTCCTCCTCCTCTTTCTGTTTTATCTCCTCCTCTCTCATCTTTTCCTTCTTCCTCCTCCTTCCTCATCTCTTCCACCTCCTCCTCCCTCATTTCTTGCCAAAATGACTTTATGCACTTGCATTGATCTTTCAGGTAAAGCCTCTTCATGTTCATCCTCATGGTCCTACCCATGATTTTTCCTTTCTTCATCATTAAGGTGAGCAGCAAAAGTATCAGAGATTGTGAACCTCAGGGAGCGGGTTTGGCTTGGGGATACATATTTGTCTTTCTAGCTCCACACATTGAAGAATCAAGTCATCCAAGTTGACCATTTGGGGTGGCTATCAGAGCTCTTTGCAGACAAATCCACCTGATCTGTAATGAATTGGTATTGGAGACAGCAGTTATACCAAGACCAGAATTGGAGCGGAATTGGGAAGCATCTGCGTGGCTGCAGGGGGTGCAGTGTCTTTGCTTGAGCTAATCAATGGCCTTTTCAGCCACAGATGGGGAGATGGGCCACAGAATTGCTTACAGGTTTCATACAAGAAGCACAGGAAACTGGCATGCTGGGGCTTCTCTCTGAGGTGATGGAGATAGACCAGTAGAAAGGAAATCAGAAAGGCCACCTGCTTGGTGCCTCTAGGGACGTGATGCCCAGAGTTGACAATGAAAGTCTCTCGTTGTATCAGGAATATGGGCAGGGAGAGGCGGTCGCCTGACAAGGATTCCATCGCTGGCAGTGGGTGTTAGAGGGGTGGCAACGGCAGTCAGTCGTAGGTTGGGCAGATGTGAGGGGTCATTGGGCTTTCAGAGGCACCATAATCCTGGATTATGCTAATTTGCAATGCATCTGGGATCGACTAGGCCTCCAGGGGCACTGGAAGCCTGCTTAAGAAGGGCAGTTATCCTCCGCCAGGATGGGCAGGCGCTCTCTGGGTATCCGCTAGCTAGCAGATCGAACTCAAGAAGGTAACAAGGAGTTAACTTCTGGTAGGGCTCTTTGAAGCTGAAGGCCCCAATTGGCATTCTCCCCCCACTCCACCCCCACCCTCCATGCCACCCCTGTAATTACAGTGAACCCTCGTTTATCACGATTAATCAGTTCTAGACCCTACCATGATAAATGAAATTCCGCGAAGTAGGATTCCTTATTTGTAAATCAAATATTTTCGTAGTTAGAGCATAGAGGACATGAAAAAACACCCTTTAGTCACCATTACACTCGTATTACCCAATTTATTAAATGAAAAAGGGAAAATACAGTAAAACATTTTGGATGTTACAATTATCATTTATTATTTATTATATTATTTATGGCATCTAGTTTACAGTATTACATATTTCACATACAGTATTATTATACATAGTTCTTATAAATACTGTAATCAATAGCCTATGAAATGACTTAAGGGATGTACTCTACAGGTGGGTCGCCGTCTTTTTCCTCTGAAGGAGCGGGTGTAGGCAGTGGGGTCTTTTTCCTCTGAAGGAGCGGGTGTAGACAGTGGGTGCTGTTACACAAAAACAGCGATAGAGTGAAGCAGCGGAAGTCGAAGCGCGAAGTGGCGAGGGTTCACTGTATTCTTATTCTCGCGGGGCTACATTCGCCATGTGTGGGCTCATGGAGAGTTCCAGCTGCCTCAGACAGGTAGAGGGGCTATGTTCCCTGGGCCTTTTAAGCCTTTGATGCCAAAGTGCAGGAAGGGCTGCATCCAGACGCAAGAGCAGGCGGCGGGCTGGGCCGCATCTCCCACGTGGCCCCGCGTGGGCAGTGTGTGCGTGGGTCCCCTGCGCTGGGCCCTGGGCCACGTGACCCCATCGCTGGCCGAGGCCAGGGGCCAGCAAAGGCGGTGCGCAGGGAGCTGGCTGCAGAGCAGCGGGAGGCAGCCGAGGCGGCAGCAGCTGGAGAGGACAACCCTTGTGGCCACCGGAGAGCCTCATTTGAAATGCCACCTCGCCTTCCTGCCTCACCCCCAGCGCCACCCCAGGCGGGCCCGTGGTGTGTGTGTGGGTGGGGGGGAGGCAATCCCACTGACCAGTCTCCCTCGGCCGCGCCTCCTACTGACTCTCTCCTTCCTTAGCTGCCGTGAAGTCGGCTCAGGAAAATGAGAAGGCAACTGCCCACTCGAGGTCACCGTGGCCACCGCCAGGGGACCGGCTCCGCACTTCAGGCAGGCCCCAGAGCGGGGAGGACCTGCTTGGCGAGGTGCAGCTCACGCTGCAGAGCCTGGGGCAAGGTTCTGAGAGTGACGGGCAGCCCAGCCAGGAGCCTGTGTTGCTGTGGCCCAAGGCCAAGGGAGGGCCACCAGGAGGGAGAACAAGTCGGCAGTGACCAACACAGTGACAACCAAAGCACACATGTCCCACCTGCCACTTGGAAGATTCTGTTTCCACCAATGGGCACTACCCCTGCCTGGCTCTCAGCAACTACCAGAAGGCCCAGGGTTGGAAACTACCAACCACCCAGGGGACAGATGTGGAGGTCTGCTTCTGTAAAGATTGACAGACAGCCTTGGAAACCCGTGGCTAGTTCATCCTCCAGTGTCTCTCAGAATCGGAATCCACTTCACAACAACAGGTCAATTCAGGAGGCCAAGGGGGAAAGGGGGCCGAGGCTGGAGCAGGTCAGTGGGTCAGGCCATTCACAAAGATGCCCTCACAATGTGAGACCAACCCCTTGCGACCAGCCTTCTCTTTGCAGGTGGCTCATGCCTTTGAGTCCCTGGAGTTGGGCTGCATTCACTCTGCTCTTGCAGGAAACTTGACCCTGCGCTTCCTGGATGGCTCACATCACCCCAAAGGCACAGCCCCCAGCATTCACTTCATTCCCATGCAGCAGCTCCAGCCGTTTTGCCCATGCACTCAGATGGCATACAGCAGGCAGGGTGGAGAAAGTCCAGACTGGAAGCAGACAGAACTGGAATCGCATGCAAATGCCACATGGAGCTAGCTGTGTCACATTATGCCGATGGCCCCAACTCCCTCCGCGTCAGATGAATCAGTCATCTTTAAAACGAAGATTCGAATTCCTTACAGTACAGTTTTGCAAAGAGTAGTGGTAGAAAGTGTGTAAACCGCTAAGCAAGATGAGCTTGCAGCTGGAGAAACCCTTGTTAGGGCATAATATCAATTCCCATTACATGTCCATTGGAACGTGGGCAGAGGGAGATCAATCCATTGTGATTCCCTACGATGCGAAGGACAGACACCTCGAGGAGAAAGGTTTGATTCAACAGAGGTGGCAAAAGCGCTATGAGGAGGACAACTAGGCTGCTGCAACTATCTGGGCACGATCACCAGAGGGTCTGGATACATCTAACTCGCTGAACGGAACGCTTACACTTTGTGAAATGTACTCTGCGTACACAGTGCCTTAATCAGAAGATAAAAATAAACGCTCAGCGATCGTCAGAAGCTCGATAGACATGCATTGCCACGCCTACCATTTATGCATGTCCAGTTCAGGTCACTTTTCCAAGCCTAGAAGCCCTTCCCCCCTTCTCTTCATCCTCATTCTTACACTTTTTTCAAAGTTATACCCTTACCTCTACAACAACAACACATCGTCTGACATTAATTCTGTGCTTTGCATTCCCTCCATAGCACAACGTAGCACTTTGTATCATCCAGGCTGAGAGGACGTATATAGTTCTGAAGTGCTTGTTCTCTCACGTATTCATTCAATTATTCCGTCATGTGCTCCTCCTGGGTATATATTTGGTGAACCTCACCAGACTTGAATTTCTCAATGGAAAGAATCACATTTTAGTAGCTCAGTATTTCCAGAAGCACAGGGCTGGATCCCCAAGAGGTGCTTAGGAAACATTTGTGTGAATGCTAAGTGTGAAAGAAAAAATTAAAAAGATCATAACAGCTCTCGTGGATGCATCCCAACAAAGGTTAACTCATTTGGATAGCAGACAATCCCCAAAGGGCTATAACCCCCTACCACAGCAACAACGACCACAGAAAAGCAAGATCCCAAGGAACATGGTGCGACTTGTGTTCCCAGAATAGAGTTGCTGTCGTGCAGGGAAAGTGTAAAGTCAATGTGTTCTCTCAGGCCAGCAAGAGCAGAACTAGAACTAGGATAGAAACCTTAGAGAGATTTCACCTCAAGACAGGGTGAACTTCATGACACACCTGACAGCCTCAACTATCCATGGATGATATGAGATGCCTTTGGAAGGAAATAGTGTAAGGTGACCAGATTTTAACATTGGTAAAGCAGTACAAAAGCGGGACACCATTGATAAAACTCATATCCTGGCGAAATAGCCACATGGCAGCCGAAAACCGCTATCCTAGCTTGTCGTGCATCCTTTCCAAACATTGGGACTTTTTTAAAATGCCGTGGGACGCGGGAAAAATTGTTAAAAATCGGGACTGTCCTGTCAAAAGCAGAACGTCTGGTCACCATAAAATAGTGCCCCCTCATGCAGGTGTGTGCCCAGGCTAAACAGCACTTAAGGTCTGCTATTTAAGGCTGTTTAAGGCTGCTGAGGGAGCAGGTCTAACACAGAACAGTGAACCTTTGAGGTCCTGCCAACCCTCAAGTTCCTGTGACTCTAAGAGTCGGTGTCCAAATGTAAATAGAAGCACACCTGTTTATTCTTCGCTTTACCCTGGCTCTCTTCATTCACTCATCTAACTCACAGAAATCAAACCCACTCTACTCGTGCTGTATCCTTCTTATTCCCTGACAATGCCCCCAAACTTCTCCTCCCCCCATGGCACTACTTTCTTTCCTTTCCTTCAGCATACCTCTCCTACACCTGACACTACCCAAAGTGGAACTTAAGTGCAGGAAACCAGGCCAAAGGGGGGGGGGCGTTCAAGTCAGAACTCTTGACATCAAAGAGAGATTTCCAGGTTGGACTTTCAAATGCCAATTTCTTCTTGCTTGACACAGGTCACTTCTCTGGTAGGGTTGCAGAAAATCTGCAGAAGGACTTCAAAAAATGACTCTTGCAATAACAAGTAGCAAAAGATGTTGGCACCCTGAGCCCTCTCTCTGCATGGCGCACTTCTTCGAGTGGGGCTCAGAGACAATGGTTTGGTCCCTGAGCCAGCGCAGATTGAATTTCTTGCCTTCCTTTTCTGTTCAGCCCTCTGAGCCCTAGGTAGAAGAGTTTTCTTCTTTCAGAACTCAGAGGCTCGGATACCAGGAAATATGCTACAGAAACAGTGTAAGTCCGGCCTCGTGGTTAGAGCAGGAGTCCTGGCTCATGGCCCTTCCGTAGCCCAGTGTGTGGCTATGGCCCCTAGACTGTGTATCCACTGTGCTATTTTTCAGAAGAATATGAGGAACAGGATTCAGAAACCAGATTCCTGGGGCAGACCTTCCGCCCTTCTGAGGAGCCCCCTGAGCCTACTCTCAATCCAAGGCCCCAGCCTACCAGGCATCTGGAGTTAGTGTCCATGGTGAGTTGCCTCTTCCCTGACCTGAGAAAACCAGCGTGTAGCATTCACCCTGTGCCCACTGACAGGGGACCACCAGCTGCTGACATGGCCCACTGGAAGCTGCAGTTTACCTTCATGTGCCAGCAGAGCTACTCTGCAGCCCCGCCTGGATGGGCCCTGCACAGGCCAGTACCTGACCAGGCAGCCTATCCTGGCTCCAAACTGATGACCCTAACCCCCCTAGCTGAACAGCCAACCGTGGGCACTAACTCATCTCCAGTTGGGAATACACCCTTTCCATCGCCTTCTTTCCCAACAGCCTACAAAATGGCAGCTGAGCAAGGATGAGACCACCACCCTGGGTGTCAGGACCCCTGAGACCTCACTGAGCCTGTCTACCACAACCAGCAATCAAACGGCCTGGAAAAGTCTTTCCCCTCTGCCCATCCTAGAGGAGAGGCGGTGGCCTCCGCCTTGCTCCACGCACTCTGGCATTGTGCCCATCGACATATCTGGTAGAGTTGCTGAACACGCCCTCTGTTCGCTTGCATCCATTCCCACTGCGGACCATCCTCTCTGCTTCTAGCTCATCCTGCTCTGTCTTCATCATGGCCCTGTTCACGGGGCAGAGGCATGCAAAAGGGGGGCCTCTGTTGCTGCTTCTCTACTGCCTATTGGCACTACAACGCCATCTGATAGTAAACAACTTTTTTCCTAAACACAAACTCTAAAACTTTATGAACCTGTATGCTCTTTCAAGTGTGTACAGAAACTTTCAGTTTGTCTATTCTTTTTTGTTTGGGGAAAGACAACCTCTTTTGCCAAAGCCAGGGTTGGTTCACACAGAAATTGAAGGGGACGTGGGCGAGTCTTCGTGCTGGTGGGAGAGGGGAGGGAACATACCTAGAGCACAGACCAGAGGCCTTGTGGCCCTTTAAGGACACAACAGGTCTTCTAGCTCGGTGAGCTTCTCAACTTGCTTGGCAAGCTTTTCAAGAAGGACGGTAACCATCATTAGGGAATCCAGAGCTCCCTGCCCATAACAGTAGAAACAGTGGCACATGTAGCCCACTTGGTAGTGGCTTTGAGGACATAGGTCACACATAGCATGCCCATTATTAGTTTGTGCCCTACACTCCATCAACTGTAAGTGGAATAAAAGGAGAATGGTCAGTTATAGAGGGGGGACTGGGGCAGATAGGGCCAGTGACCTGAGGAAATCCAGACTTAAGTTGCCCCAAAGGGCCAGAGGGATCTAGTGGGCCAACACCAACCCATGGTACACTCGACAAAGTTGGTAAAGACAATGAGGACAGATCCACATAGAGTGATGATCTCTGGGAAGGCGGTGGCATCTCTGGAACTCAGAGGTCGGGAACAGAACCCACAGCCTGGGAGCATGTACTGAGCAAGAAGAGGTGGTGAGGAGAGATTCATAAAGTGATGCTGCGTGCTTTGTTTCTAAATGTCGCTATTATGCTGGAGAAGGCTGTCCCTGAGTTTCTTCCACTGAGCCACTTGCTGAAGTATGGGTATGCATATGCAGCCACAGGCCACGAGGAGAGGGCTGTAGTTGGCTAGCTGCTGAATAAGAGAGGGTCAGGGGAACTTATAACTTCCCTGGTCCGGCCCCAACAACTTCACAGGAGCTGATGACCAACCCAACACCTTAAGAGACCATTACTCCCTTGCCTTAATTACTATGCGGGGGTAGGGTGGGGGTGGGGGTTGATAGTGTGATCATATTATGGAACAGAATATCTGGTGGCTTCTTGGTTGGTGGGAGACTGTGGGACAGCTTTTCGGAAATGTTAACCTGGCTTTCCCTTAAAGTGGATTCCAATTCAGAAACAACTAGTCTCAACCTGTTGGTCTACACTGGCTCTCTCACCCTGGATGTACATCAGAATCACCCAAGATGCTTCTTATACTTGAGCTTACTCCCAGAGATTTAAATGTTTATGAGGTGGGGTCCAGGTATTGGAGTTTCAAATGCTCTGGTTTATTTCAATACACAGCCAAGGTTGAAAACCACCATTTTAGCCCATCTGAGACCCATGAGTGAACCTGGAGATGCCCTATGAAGCCCAGTATGTGTCCCTTGGGGCTGTGAGTGCCCAGGGCCAAATTGGGAGGGAAGGGAGGAACATACCACCTGCTCAAACACTACTCATACTCATTGCTACTACCATCATCTCTTCGCTTTACCTGGGGCCAATTTCCACTGTACTTTCAGCAGAAACCAGGATGTACCCAAGTGTCTTTATTTTGGCTACAGGACAGCAGTTTGATAAACATGCACGTTTGCGACACTCGTTGTTTAACACGGAGACAGCCGTGAACCCCAAGTCCACCCTGAGGCGGAGGCGGACCATTATTGGATCCTCTAACTATTCCCAGCGAGACGAAGGTGACCCCCCCCCACCACCACCGATTTCACAGACCCATTCCCTGGCTTACTCCCACCAATCTTGCCCCAGGTGGTATTGAGGTGATAGGGAACATGGGTAGATGGGAAAAATAGGCTTTGGATTTCCTTAAAAAAAAAAAAATGCCAGTATGGTAATTATGACTACCAATGGGTCTTTTGCCAAGAGCAGCAATTGAACAAGGAGAGCAATTGAATATTATCTCCCAGGCTACTAAGTTCATTATACTTTTGTCTCCCATGCTATAGGCCAAAATTAGGCAAACAGTTAAAGGGGAAAAGGGATGGTCTCTAAAATCAACATCTTAATAACATCTTAAAAACCATTGCTACCATTAAATAAGTGCCATCCAAAGAGCACAGACTGGAGAGATCTGGATGTAAGTCCTAGCCCCTTCACTGCCTTACTCGGAGGCTTTGACCAAGTTATATAACCTACCTGAGCCTCAGTGTTTTCATCTACTAACTGGGGGTAATAATTTTGACACAACTTTGAGCATTAGCGTTCTTTCATGTACTTTGGCTACCATGTACCTTCTGCCTAGCAGGTGTTCAAAAATGGTGAGTGTTCTCATAAATCATTAAAGTTGTAGTATTACTAGTAAACGATCATAACTGATGTATGGACGAGAATTCAGAGCACCCTGTCACTGACTGTGTGATAATGAGCAGGCCCCAAATTCCCCAGCATCCCCAGCTATGGAAAGGATGAACCAAGGAATTCTGACCAAGCTGTTGGCAAGAGCTTCTTGGCAAAAGTTTGGCGCTCGGATTTCTAGGTAACTGATGGAGGGATCTCCTTCTGCAACACTAACCTTCTGTGTTTGCCTCCTCCAGGTCATAGCAACATCCCAGCAGACAGTGTGGCCAACTCAACCACTTCAGATAGCAGGTCCAGCCATTCAGTCCCAGAAGGTGTTCACGGAAGAATTGCACTTAGTCAGGAAACTCAGTTCCAAAATCTCACCGCATCAGTACTCAGAAATCCTTCTGGCCATCGGGAAGAAGCTCACCAAGAGCATAGTGGTGCCAACCCTCCGGGCATGGAGAGCATGGGAATGTTGTACAGTGTCCCCAATTCTTGCAATGGAACAACAGAATCTACATTCTCCACTTCCTGGAAGGGAGATACTTTCACCTACATGATTCCAAGTGCTGCCAGCCAGAGCAATCAAGTCAATGAAAATGAAAAGAATCCTTCCGGGAAGTCTTGGGTCTCTTTAAAGACACTCCCGCCTCTGGTGCCCAAGGAGACTGCCACCCTCTCTGTCACTCGTGGTAACCCAGCAGGATGCAGTGGGTTAGCTAGCTACTCAGAGCACCCTCCTCAACGAAGGCAAGTCCCAGAACGAACTGCCAAGATTGGCCTTCTGACCAGCGGTACCTCAAGACTGGAGAGAGGCCCAGGTGGGGCCAGCAAATTCCGCGAGCGTTCCCTGTCTGTGCCCACAGACTCGGGCATCATCGAGGTGGACTATGATGAAAGGCAGAAGGCCAGCGAAACCTGTGGCCTGCCTTATGCGAGTACAAGTTGTGAGGGAAGTAACAGTGCTGACAACATTGCCTCCTTCGGTGCCGAACAGGAGGCCAAGCACAGAAGGCAAAGGTCCAAGAGTATCTCGCTCAAGAAGGCCAAAAAGAAGCCTCTTCCACCGATGCGCAGCGTCTCACTGGTCAAAGATGAACCAGTCCTCTTGCCAGAAGGGGGGCGCATGTGCCCCAAGGACCAGAGACCCAAGAGTCTTTGTCTGTCCTTGGAGCACCACAGACAGAATTTGTCCCACCCAGATGCTCAGGGCCAGCCACCTATGCCAACCCTCAAAGATGCTGAAGGTACACAACCCTCCCACCACTGGGATCTTACTGACTGGAAGTCTGGTGACACCTACCAGTCCTTGTCCAGCTCTAGTACTGCCACTGGCACCACAGTCATTGAGTGCACCCAAGTTCAAGGCAGCTCAGAGTCTCTTGCTTCCCCTTCCACCTCCAGAGCCACTACGCCTTCACAACTCTCCATTGAGATGGAGGCCCGGGAGATAACCTCTCCAGGAAGGCCCACCGGACTAATGTCACCATCTAGTGGATACTCCAGTCAGTCAGAGACACCAACACCCACTGTGTCCATGTCTTTGACTCTTGGCCACTTTGCGCCTCCTAGCAGCGGTGTTCGGGTACGTCCAGTGGTGCCCGAAAGGAAATCATCACTACCCCCGACATCGCCAATGGAGAAAAGTTCCAAGTCAAGGCTATCATTTGACTTACCCTTGACCTCTTCCACCAACCTGGATATGTCTTATATGAGTATCTCCATCCCAAGTAAAACCAAGGTGAGCCGGCATCACTCAGATACAAATTTTGGGGCCAAACTGGCCCAGAAAGCTAGTCCCAACCAGCCAATCATGCCCATGGTTACTCAATCTGACCTACGTTCTGTTCGCCTGAGGTCAGTCAGCAAGTCTGAGCCAGAAGATGACGCTGACAGTCCCGACTATGCTGAAGAGCCTGGAACAGAAGTCTTCACCTTGTCTGAGAGAAAAATGAAGCCCCCTGTAGCTGAGAAGCCTCCGTTGGCCCAAAGGCCTTTGAGCTTGGTCCACAGAACACCATCAGGCCCCAGGGGTTACCCACTAACTTCACCTACTCTGGCTATGACCAGCAAGAGCTCAATTCAACACATGAAGCCACTCCCTCCAGACATCTACACAGTGATGAGGAAACCAAAGTCTTCCAGCTCCTCTGATGGCAGGAGCCCAGGGGAATCTGCAGCGCGCTTACCACTAGTGTTCGCCCCTTTTGCCAGTTCCTCTGGCGCTTTCTTCTCAGGAACACATCTGCCTCCCCTGGGAACTGCGGAGGATGAGAGCATCAAAGTGAGAGCCTTGCCTGAAAGAATTAGCCTCCAGAGTCAGGAAGAAGCTGAGCAAAAGAAAGGCAAGATTCCACCTCCTGTACCAAAAAAGCCCAGTGTGCTGTACCTGCCTCTCACCTCCCCCACAGCTCAGGTGGACATTTATGTGGCAGAGCCAAGGCAGCCTCTCAGTCCCATCATCACCCTGGAGGAAGATGCCAAGTGTCCGCCTACCTGTGAGGACCTGCAATTGCCTGGAAAAGAGATGACGTCAACTCCACAGGCAAACCTCATGGGTCAGTAAGCTGTCTTCTGTCTTTTTCTTCCAATCACCGGAGATACGAGGGTGAGAAGGGAGTACCAACTGCAGAATCAAATGCCCCAAAATAATTCATCCGGGCCCCAAGGTGACCAAGAGGGTATTCCACTTAAGAGTTAGGGTTACTCTAAACGCCCTACTGCTCTTAGGACCAGGACTAACCTAGGGTTGAATCTTCCTGGTCACGTTGAGCCAGTCTACCCTTGAGCCCTTAGAGGTGATAAAATGAAAGCAAAGTAGATTCCAGGATGCTAAGACTTTAGGACCCCATCTACCTAGTCAGACATGCAGACCTGGCCATAGGAACTCTGTTGTACTTCGTTTGTGTAGTACATTTCATTAGCCACATTGAACTCATACTGGGTTCCAGTGCCAGGGCATGGCTTGTAGGCTTCTGAAGTTATAGGCTATGTGACCAGCAGATCCTTTGTTTGTGCCTTTTAAAGGAAAGGGAGCTCGATTTCTTTCTCTCCTCTTTCTTCTCCTCGGCCTCCTTTCTCTCTCCCTCTCAAAATGATTCTTTCTTTTTATTGTGAATTGGGTCAAAGTTTACAGAACAGATCCGTTTTCTATTCAATGATCCATATACATTTTGTTTCATATCATTGATCGCAATCCCCACAGTGTAACATCACTTATCTCACGCCTTCCCTTGGTTTTCTGTCCCATTCCTTCTTCCCTAACCCCGCTGAACTTTGTCCTTGGGCAAATGCTGCCCTTTTGGTCTCAAATTGTTGATTTGTCTAAGGTATGCATCCCTTCCTAGTGTTATTGTTACTCCTATAGACTTGTCCACTGTTTGGCTGAAAATTGAGCCATGAGGCTGAATTCATTTCCCGGCCTGAAAGGTAACTAAGGGCCACAGTCTCAGGGATTCCACCAGTCTCTATCCACCCAGTAGGCCTCATCAATTGTATTGTTTTAAATTTTGTTCCACAGTTTTCTCCCACTCTATTCAGGGTCTTCTATTGTGATCCCTTTCCAAGCAATTGGTAGTGGTAGCAAGGCACAATCTAGTTATTCTGGCCTCACGGTCATGGACACTGATGTTCATGTGATCCATTAGTCCAGTGGTTCTCAACCTTCCTCATGCCCCAACCCTTTAATACAGTTCCTCATGTTGTGGTGACCACCCAACCATAACATTATTTTCATTGCTACTTCATAACTGTAATTTTGCTACTGTTATGAATCGGGCGACCCCTGTGAAAGGGTCATTCAACCCCCAAAGGGGTCGCGACCCACAGGTTGAGAACCACTGCATTAGTCCATTGGGTTCATTGTTTCTTTTGATCTTCTTACTCTACTGAAGCTCATGTTCCTCCTCTGAAAAATTAAAGCATGAAAAATCCACTTGCTGCCCTCCGATAGTTTCTTTGAACATCAAGTAACAGAAAAGAGTATGCACTCTCCTAGATATTGTGGTTAAAGTTATCCCTTCTGGTTCTTCTGTGTAGGGAGTTCTATGGATCCAAGCATGGAAGAAAAAAGCTTAATCAGTGATAAAACAGCTGAATCGATTGCAGAAGATGATGATGATGTATTTATGGCTTCCCGCACAACTGAAGATTTATTTACTGTGATACACAGGTAAATTAGTCCAATTTCCTTAATTCAATTGCAATTGCAATTTATTTACTGTGGTACACAGGTAAATTAGTCCAATTTCCTTAATTCATATTGCAATTGCCTTCCCACTTTATCCTGAAAGAAAAACTGCTTCTTCCAAGCAGCCATTAGAATCGAAACAGAAGACTAATTCAAATATCTACATAGGTGAGCACAATGCAGGGTCTCCAATCTCAAATGCACTGACTCCTTAGAGTGGAGCAGAGGCTCTTGTCCCCTAACTGCTTGGCTTTCCCATCACTCTCTTCTCTCATCATTCTGTCTACCAAAAAATCAACAAATAAGCCGAACTGAACCCACCCACTGCTTTTGAGTAGATTCTGATTCATTGCAATACTACATAACAAAGTCAAACTGCTCCATGGAGTTTTAGAGGCTGGAAATCTTAACGGGGCCAGACTTCCACATTTTTGTCATGTAGGGTGGCTGCTAGGTTCAAATTGCCAAACTTGTGGTAAGTAGCTCCACACTTAATCCACTGTGCTACCAGGGCTCTGCTCTGTTGACTTTAGAGACATTCAACCCTCACAGGATTCAACATTCAGAGAATTTCTTATACCAAAATATCTCCAAAGGGTGAGGCACCAGGCGGAGTGTCAAAGAAGGAACTCAGGCAAAGGGGAACCAGATGGGGACCAGTTGGCTTACTCACAAGGAAATTGGAAAGACCCCAGTTATGGGAACTAAGGCACCAGTTTAGGACAGGGTCTTCCCCCAGGCTGATTTGATTCAGAGTCTATGAGCTAATAGCCTTGACGCTTTAGATCAGGGGTTCTCAGCCTGTGGGTCACGACCCCTTTGCGGGCCGAACGACCCTTTCACAGGGGTGGCCCGTTTCATAACAGTAGCAAAATTACAGTTATGAAGTAGCAACGAAAATAATTTTATAGTTTGGGTGGGTCACCACAACCTGAGAATCTGTATTAAAGGGTCGCAGCATTAGGAAGGTGGAGAACCACTGCCTTAGATCTTTCTGTGGCCCCAGAACCTGGGCAAGACTAAGCGTGCAGACACAGACCATTGAAAGGTATTTGGGAGCAGGAGGTGGGCCAACAAGGAACTCTGGAGGACTTGGCTGAGCAAGCTGGTAGATACTTCCATACAAAATTACTGCATAGAAGTTCTCCGGTTATATCACTGGCATTCATGAAATTATATGAAGCATTACTAAACATCTGCTGCATGATTTCACTTAAACCAAACTCTCTTATTTAGGTCCAAAAGAAAGCTCCTTGGCTGGAAGGAGCCTGGTGAGGTTTTTGGAGGCAGCCGACCAAGCGCCCACTCACCAATAAAGAATACCGCTGATTCTACAATCAGTGAGGCTGCTGCCTCTGCAGGGTCAGGCAGCAGTGCCAACCTGGATGCTGGCAGAAATGATGACTTCAAGGCTCTGCTACAAAAGAAGGGAAGTAAGGTAACGCCAAGGTCCCGCCCTTCAGCAGCTGAACTACTAAAGACCACCAACCCACTGGCTCGGAGAATTATAGCACAGTTTTCAAAAGACTATGAAACCACTGATAGCTCCAGCACCTAAGTGCTGGGTTCTACAAGCATGATTTGATTACTAAACTTGAGTAGAAAAAGGGAGAGAAGACAGGTGTTTTTTTAAAAAGGACCACAAGATCCTATATTTCCTGTTACATGGACTCACAGTCTGGATAGCCGAAGAAAGACTACTTCAGCCACATCTTCAAATATTTTGTTTTCTCATTCTTACAATTTCTGCCATCACTATCGATTTTTTTTTCATTTCCCTTAATAATATACACAGAGAAAATGTCCAGACTCAAGAGTATGAATGCCACCTTTTGCATTAAAGCCCAGGTTAATCTATGCCTGGCTGTTGTCTTGGAGGGGAATCGTGTGAGAGGAGATGGAGGACTACCAAACCTGGGGGGTAGGGGTGGCTGGGGGCCCTTGATGGTTATTCACTTTCTTGGAGAGACCTTATGGCCCTGTTTCGAGCTACAGAAGGATTCCATTGCCTCGACCACAGTAGAACTCTCCCATGGGAGAAGTTTGCACGTGTGCACTTAGTTCAGCCTAAGGTTGATTGAATGTGACTGTTCTGAAACGTTATGCCTTCTTCAGTTTGATTGTCTACACGGAAGTCAGGGTGATGAGTTTCAAGAAATATACAGAACCACTGCCACTACCCCGCCCCGCCCCCCTACATACATATACTCCTCACTCCACCTCCATTAGCTAGGAAAGGTCAAGACTGGATTGTTTTGAATGAACAAGCTCAGCCAACAACCAGAGCAGCCATTTGTTCACTCAGCAATCTGTCCAAGGAAACTTGTATATGTGCCTTGAGAACCTTCATATGTCTCTCAACAGTGAAAGCTGGATTCATTGCAGGAAGGAATTAGTTGAAGGATAGAAAGCAAGTTGAACTTGCCCGCCACCATTCAGTTCAGGTTGCAGTTTGTGCTTGCTTTTGTATTTGTTTAAAGGAAGCTTATTCTTCTGATCAGATCATCAGGAGCATGTAGACTGAAAGGACAGATCCCAAATCTGAAAGGCAGTCTCACAAGTGGCTATGACTCATGACACACTTTCTTCCATTTCAATTCTGCTGTTTGATCAACTTTCGGTTAACCACTCAGACAGGGCTGGAACTGGGCGTCAGGGGGATGTGGCCAAGTGCCAGAGCCATAGTTTCTACCTCTCCCCTCCCGGCAGAGTTGATTGGCATGAACTGTCTTTGTTCGTTTTCTAAGCTGGGAAAGGGCAGTGACTTGTTTGAGTTTTACATGTCTGCTTTCTGGCATGTCGTGAGGAAAGAAACAATGCTCTGAACTCACAAACCCCACTAGACCAGTCATGAAGAGTTCACGGTCTATCTTTCTCAAGAGAGAAGAAGAAAATGCAACTGAAAGTGTAGATTGCTTCACAAAGAGGAACCCCTTCTTTTCTCCTCACTCCAAAATTCATTAGTTAACCTCCAGGGGATGCAGTAATAGCCTCAGAACAAAAGCAGATCTCTTTATGTTAATAGGCTATATTGCTCACTAGTGAGAAGCAAGCTCTCAGCTCAGTCATCCACACTCCAGCAGGGCCCAGCAGCTGACAAACATCCCATTTAGAGAAGACTTAGGATTCTCACGGAAGAAGCCCCAGGACCTAGGCCCTTGGCTGATACAGTGCTGAATTCTAGACTTCTTGGCAGAGGCGATTAGCACACCACCCCCTACTCCTCCACTCCCCAATTTAGAAAGAAACCATTCAAAATAATAAACAGCTTAAAAATAAAATAATATATAGCTAGGGAAAAATTCAACTGCTTTTTGAAAGTATTTGAACTATTTCTATTGAAGGGTTTAATTAGGTTTCGGGGGGGGGGGTGTTGCTTTGTTTTGTTTTGTTTTGCTGGAAATAAGACAGATTCACTCCTGGCTTAAATTTATATCTGAATACCCCACTTGTCTGCCCCAGACTCAGAATTGTCAATGGCTGAAACATTAAGGAAAAGAAAGAAGGTGTGTGCTTTCACCTAATCCAGTGAAAGTCTACCAGAGCTTTGCTTCTTATGAACAATTATGAATAATTGAACTCTAAAGCCGAGAGAGGACTCCTGGTGGTACATTGAATTAAGCATCTGGCTACTAATCACAAGGTCAGCTGTTCAAATCCACCACCTACAACAAGGGAAAGATGAGGCTGCCTGCTCCTTTAAAGATTTATAGTCTCAGAAACCCTATGGATTTATACTCTGCCCTATAGGATCACTATGAGTCCGGAACCAACTCAGTAGCAATGGAGTAAAGCTGAGTGTGAGATTAGTACAGCATAGGACTTTTACTGTTGTTCTGGAAGCGTCATGCTTGCTCTTTCCAGTGGGCTTTTCCTCTCCCCTCGTCTTACTACCTCCAGTAGTTTTCACAAAAGATTCTCAAACTGAATGCCCAGACCCCTCTACACTTCTCTGTTACGTTGGTCCTTGCTTTCCTGGAATCCCTGAAATCTGTGAGATCATCTCCCTCGTCATCACATGGCTTGCGAAAGTCAAGTACCGTTCCCATTAGTACAAGAGGATTGGGGCCAGACGCTTATAGTCCCACATGACACGCTGAACTAGAAATATCCATTTTATTTTGCCTCAAGTTGACCTCAACCCAAACAAGTGAACTGTAAACTTTCTGCCTATATTGACTCACGTAATACCAAACACCTTTCCCACTTCTAATCCGCAACCTCTCTGTCTCCCACCCCAAACATGTGCTATAGTGTTTTTGTTGCCTCCTAAACCTGCTCTACTAAAACAGAGGCCAGAAGTTCCTTTCAGGAAGGCTCCCCGAGAACAGAATAATAATGACAACTTTAAAGTGGAATGTAGAAGATATTTGAGTGAAATACAGTTGACCCTGGTAGGTCAACTTCCACTTTCAGTTGTTTCTGTAACGTTTTTCCTCTGGTTCCAACCATTAGTGCCAAGTGGCTCTGCTGGACTGACTTCAATTTTGTCAGAAATAGAGAAGCCACCCTAGAAGAGGAGGTTAATCAGTAACAGGGTGTTTTGAACTTGGTGAATATGCATGACATCTGCGTAGACTAATTGATGAGGATGGGGAGAGCAAGATATTCCCAGGAAAACAGTAAGTTTTGCCGGTGCGTCCTCTCCTTTGCCTAGTTTGCCTACCTCAGCTTGTCCCTCAGCCTCACCTCCCATGAATGGCATCCCTAGCAAACAGCCCGCCCATAAAAGAGGCTGGGCAGTAGGCAGCAAAAGAGTTCGTGTTAGCTTAATGACCATAAATTGACCAATTTATCTGGAGAAATTCCCTTGAATGTGCTCTTATAACAAGCATTCCACCTGACATCCACTTAAAGTATCTCGCCAGCATAGATGTATTAGTCAGCACCGCCTCCCCACACAACTGCCTGCTTCCTCATAAATGAACCCTTCAATTAAACAAAAAGTTTCATGGTCAGTGATCTGGTGCCCCCTGGATCAGCCTGGTGTTATCGCTAAGTCGATAACACAATGAGGAGCTTTCACTTTATTATGATTTTTCGGGACTAAGGTGGGGTGAGTGAAACTCCTGGAGCACATTTAAGGAGACATCCACTCTAAAGGTTGTGCAAGTGCCTTCCTTACCCTAGTCCTGGACCCAGTTTGCACTCAATGAAATGATGTTAGTTGACTCCCCCCACCCCATGAACAAATAGGGGTCTGCCAATTGCTTTTGGTAATTCCCTCGCAATGTACCAAATGTTTTATTACTATTTTTTCATGGTTATAAACTTATGTATACCTATAAAGATATAAAGAATCTTCAATGTTATCAGAAAGCATGGTTTATTTATAAGTAACCTGCTGAAAGTAGCACGTTAACACCCATTTCAGTAGGGAGCAGATCAGAACAACCCTTAAGCAAAATAGAGAATGAATCGGAGGCCTGCTATTGGGATCCTCACTCGCCTCTTTCTGCTCCATGCTCCCCCAATCCTTGCTTCCCAGCACCATCTCCCCTCAATGCCTCCTAATTTGTTCTCCTCTCTAAGAAATACCAGCTCTCAGGAAAGGGATAAGTTCATTTATTACAAGGCTTAATCATATTGCTTTTGAGGGCCATTTGCGTTTGAACAGGGGAAAGCCTTAAACCAAAGGAATGAAGTTCTACTTATAGAATTTTAGGTATCAACTAGTTATAGAAATGTATTTTTGGCCAAGAAACGGCCAAATTTCCCGATGAAAAACTCCTGAAAATACCTTAACCTACTTGAGTTATTGTGGTTAATTGCTGATAGTCGATTAAATAGTTCCGATACTCAATGCTATTCCAATGATTACTATCAAGGGGCTCTCAGAAATACTAAAACCACTGAGAAACCATCGATAATTCATATTGTACAGTAAGCCTTTTATGTCAATGGAATGATTCTCAGTTGCCATTTGTAAAAGAACAAAGGACTTAAGGATTTTGTGAGGACATGTCCCATTTGGGAAAGGTGAAACTCCGATCAATGTCCTGACTCAGTTGTCTAGTATCGGTGGTGATTATTATACTTAATAAAGACAAACCTCTGCCCGCCCCCCTTATCTGTATTACATGCAGTCACTTCAGCTTGGTGTGAAAATGAGGCCATACCTGGACTAGAGTACCCAGTTCCTCCAAAGCCTTGGCATGTGTTTCATACATAAGTGACTAATATATTTGGGGACTTAAAAAGACAAGAGGGTGGGAAAGAGATACAAAGAGCTGCCTTTGTCAAAAGACAGCAAAGTATAATGCTTTAAACAGAGAAATGAAATAAAGTTTTAAACAACTTTGAAACATATTTATAGATGAATACAATAGTAAATAGTTATAGACACATTTGGGCACTTTCAGTATGTTTAGTAAAAAAATGTGTGTAAGTCCTGGGTTATGTGAAATAGGTATATACTTCTGTTCAGTAAAGCCCAAAGGCTAGGCCAGTGGTTCTCAAAATGTCCCACAGTCATTAACAGCAACATTCCTGTGTGTGTGTGTGTGTGTGTGTGTGTGTGTGTGTGTGCGTGCGTGCGTGCGTGTGTGTGTGTTGGGAGGGGATATGTTCCAGTGATATTATAACTACTTCAAGCCTTTGAATAACGAGAGTCCTGACTCCCCAACTGACTTTGCCCATTGTTTCTGCCATTATTCCAGTGATTAGTCTCCGGACAAATGATGTATATTGTCATTTTGGTCAGAAATAAGTTTGGTGTTAAAAAATTATCAGATAGAATCAACTACTTAATCAACCTGGAACACCTTGATTTGACTTGTTCAATACATCTTGCCTATTTTGGTTTTAAAATGTTAAACTCACAAATAGAAAAACAGGAACAAGATGTTCGGTTTGTTTGTACCTTCACCACGGCAGCTGTTGTCTGGGAGGGCTCTGGCAGAAACATATTTGCTTTGACGCTTTTGCCTGATCATGGAATTTGATAGCAACAAATCTCCACTCAATGACTCTGTAGAAGAGCCTGCTAAACTAGGTCCATAAAGATTATAGCCAAGAAAGCCTTATGGGAGAGTTCTGTCCTGTAGCACCTGAGAGTGCTACAACAATACCTTTAAAATAGAAACTACACCGAATCAATAGCAGCAAATCCAGACACAAAATCTGAACTGCAACAACCAGTAGGCACCTGTCACACTCTTTGTAATGCCAAGCGTTATAGAAATTGATGCTGTACATGGTCTTGAGCTTTTTTTTTTAAATGTCCAATTTTATCAAGTGTTCTGCATGCAAACATAGCATTGTGCTCATTGTATAAGTCACTTCAAACTCCTTCCTTCCTTTGGGTGTATGATGATGTAGAAATATCAATATGTGTGTTCTTAATTCTCCTTTATCAATTATAAATTATAAATCTTTTCATTAATTTTTAAATGAAATGTATTTACTCTGGCTAGTTGTTAAGATTTTATTCTTTTTATTAGAGTTCATTGCTACTTTTTTCTACTTGACTCCAAAGCTCTCTTTGGGGAATATTTCTTATTTCTAGATTGTTGTATTTATCTTATTTCTATATTTATCTACAGTCATGGAATGTTAGAACTGAAAGGGACCAACCTCTCACTTATAGATGAAGAAACTGAGGCCCATAAAGGACAACCAACTTACCTAAGGTCCCACAGTGCGTCATTGACAGAGGCCAGCCAGTTCCTGCCTCAGAGGGGTTTGTTTTTTTCTAATATAAAGTACCATATTTACAGAAGTCCCACAAACGGCTTGTACTTTAATGACACATACATTTTCTTTGAACATTTTTATGTACATGCTTTAAGGAAAAATGTTCGAATGGTTCTTTAGTTCATGAATCCAAAGACTTTTCCACCTAGAAACATTCCTTGTTTCTCTCAAAATTCCATTTAATATGGGGCTTCAAAACATTGTGGGAAGATGGATTTAAAAGATAATTGAATTTTCCCTCACACTTTTTGAAGTCCTCTCATATGTGCCCTGCTTTATACAGTGGATGCTTTCTCTAGAAATTGTATAAAAATGGATTTTCATAGATCATATTACATTTTTAAAATATAGAAGCTTATATATAAGCTTCCTATCTATGTAGTATCCTTAATGTCTTTACTTTTTTTTAGTGTGAACTTTTATATTTGGTGTTTATTTAAAATAGAGCAAACCAATATACTTTCCCAGAATCTACTTTAACCTTCCCTGGTGGCGGAGTGGGTTACACATTGACCTGCTAAGCACAAAGTCAGCAGTTCAATACCACCAGTCACTCCTAAGGACAAAGATGAGACGTTATACTCACATAGATTTAGAGTCTTGGAAACCCATAAAGGCAGTTCTGCTCTGTCCAATAGGGCCTCTATGAGTCAGGATCACCTCGGTGGCAGTGAAGTTTCTTAATTTTAATGTGATAATGTCAGAATGTTAGATATCCATGTGATACCCAGTTGCATTCTAGAAATGTTATCTAACTTGACATCTTGTTAATCCCTGGGCTCAAACTCTTCTCTCCATTTTATCAAACAATAACAAAATTCCCTAATCAGTACTAAACTCTGTCTCTTCCTGCAGTGTCTCTTTGAAAACATTCTTTGCCTAGTATTCATTAGTTCTCTGTAGCTATTCTTGGACTTCCTGCTTTAGTCCATTCATATGTTAATATTCTATATAGTTTCAGGCCCATGCATCTTTAAGGGCATGCTACTCATATTGAGTGGTATTTCCTGTTATTTCTATTATTCCATTGTTTCTTTTAAACCTCCTCTAGTTTGCCTTTTCAGGAATGCTCAGCAAGCTTCTCACCAGAGATTGGTGGGATTTCTCCCATCGTATAAGCCAGTAGTTAATAAATTTATTCTGTAAAGGGCTAAATGTTAACTATTTTAGGCTTTGTGGACTGCATACAATCTCTGTAGGTAATCTTTTTTGTATGTTTGTTTGTTTACTATCCAGCCCTTTAAAATGTAAACAAAACAAAACATTCCTAGCTCATGCCAAACAAAGATAAAGATCAGATTTGGCCTGCTTGCCATAGTTTGCTGGCCCTTGATCCAGACCATCTTCAGGGGTAGGCATTTCTCTGTCCTGCCCCATTTAATAAGTAGGTTGTGTGCTAGGCCATGGGCTCACTGCCCTCCCATCTCCTGCATTGTTAGACCAGTCTGTTAGACACAGAGATGAGTGAAGAGGGACTATATACGTCAACAATTACTCTTTAATAGGGTCTCCTCTTCTCCCTTTTCTTCTTCTTCCCCCCCCCGCCTCCTCCTCTTCTCTCTCTCCTCTCATTACTGACTACCTCAGTGTATTAGTCCTTATTCTTTTCTCTGGAGCTGCCCTAGTTTTCGTAGATGCCTCTTCTTATTTAGATTTAGGATAGGCTGGCGTGAAGAATGGATTTCTGGGTCTTCTTATTTCTTGTGCGCCACCACTAACTCTCCAAAACTGTGATTAGGGACCCACAACCTGCCTTATACTGTCATCACAATTTTAGAGCTGTCACAGGGAAATCTGGTGGCCCAGGCCAGGAGATTCGGTTCAGCCTATGATTTCCCAGGGAAATCACCAACTTTTTAAATGCACGTGTACCTTTTCTGATGAGGTTTGGGCAAGCTCAAGACAGAACATTCAGTTCCAGCAAGAAAACCAAAGAGGTAGAAAAGGAATTCTGTGCCCACATATTTTCCCTGCCCAAACCTTCCACCTTCCGGACTCCAGCCTCTAGGATGGGATCATTGGGACGCTCCATGCAACACACAGCCAACAGGTATTTATCACACTGCCTCCTCCTGTTTTCTGACCATCTGAAATGTCTTCAAATCTCTCTGCATTATCCTCCCCCACTCCCTGTTTGGAGGTGTCAAGTTTAGACTTTCATTTTTACATTATCTTATATAAATCCTGGGAGTAAACGAGAAGGTGTGTGCCTATGTGTGTAAATGTGGCTTTTCCACCTGTGAGTACCACATTTATTAATGAATTGTGCATGCGCACGCACACGCACACGCACGCACACACACTTCATCCTAGTGCTGTCATAAGCCCCCTGGTTTAAGTCAAGATCTCATAGGACTGCTCGAGGAGATAGGGGTGATGAGAAGGACTGGGACATTTTATCTTTTTAGCCTTATGAGATATTCCTATCATCTTTCTACCATCCTGTACTAGCTTCTTCCCAATGCGCTATTTGAAAGCATTCCTCTGTGGCAACTCTGGACAGTCCAATATAGCAGATAGCTATGGCTTTAATTAGACATGGATCCAGTCACTCAGATAAAGCACTTAGGCTTTTCCTATGTAAGCAAATTGCTTCTTTGAAACTTTAGCTCAGTTTCTGTCATTTGAGCCCAGGGATGTACCCAATTTCTGAAATCTAAAATTTGAAAAGTAAGAGACACAAGTAACTGTCAGGATTTCCTCCATTTAAAAGCACAATGCCATTTCTTTCTACCTTTTGTTCAGGATTTCCAGAATTCGGAAGGGAAAACAGGCTTTTGTGCCTTGAACTCCAAAGCACCTAAAGTACTAACACTTACCAAAAGCAAAATGGTAGGCTAGTCCCGCTATGCATCATCAGGAGTTGGGCTTTGGTTAAATTAGCTCCTATAATTTGATGCCTACTAAGTACCAACAAAGCACTTAGGCAGACAGGAATTTACAGGTCAATATCATAAACTGAAGGGACCCTGGTGTCGCACTGGGTTAAGTGCTGAGCTGCTAATTGAAAGATTGGCAGTTCAAAACTACCGGCCACTCCATGAGAAAAAGGGGGTATGCTTCTGTAAAGATTTATAGACTCAGAAAGCTTATGGAGCAGTTATACTCTATCCTGTATGGTTGCTATGAGTTACAGCTGACTCACTAGCAATGGGTTTGGAGTTTATCAAAAACTGAAAGAGAGAGATAAAATAATTCTGCTACTAATGAGAATGTGTCACTGGATACAAATTTCAAGAAGCAAAATTAGGAGAGGTTATGATCCCAGGTTTTTATTTTGGGGGGTTTTTTGGAATTCCAACACAAAATGGAAAGGGGCCCTCTGAGGGGTAATATTACAAAGGGTTTTTCTTATCTTACTTTAAAAAACAAAAAAATTTTAAAAGAAGCATTCTTTACTGGTTTGCTACTAGCAATTGAACTGTATTCTTTATATAGCTAGAGTTGTTTGTGTCTTCTTAAAATAAACTTTTTTCTTTTAAAAATTTTCTGTTTCACCCTCTGCTTTTTATTTTATTCGTTATGCCTTTATTCAAACACTAAGCTCAGATGAGAAGCATGTTATCCTCACCACACATGTGATTCTCACAAAGCCCTGATAGCTCAAAACATATAAGACATGTGGGACCAAGGTCTTGCCGAAACTGACCAGCCAAGTTGTAACCCTAAGACATATGGACAGGTAACTAAAATTGGAGGACTTGATTTCGAAGATTCTAGTTGAGCTCCCATAGAGCCAACAAGGGAGTGCAGACTGAAAAGAAATACTAGGCTTCTGAGGAAGAAATAATAGGCTTTCTCAGAAGTCCTCACTTCTGAGAAATTAGCCATTGAAATACTTATGAATACAGAGGAACATTGGTAGGTATCCTGAAAACGTTATGAGTGAGTAGCATCAGAACATTATCAGATACACTGCGTGATTATGAGGCCCACAGGTCAAAGGGCACTCAAAATATGACTGAAGAAGGACTGCTTCCTCAAAGGAGAGTCAACCATAATGTTGAAAATGGAATAAAGTCTCATTTGGTGACAGGACATGACTCAAAATAAAAAACAGCTGCATACATCTATTAGCAAGCATAATGTGGAATGTACAAAGTATGAACCTAGGAAAATTGGAAGTCATCAAAAATGGAAAGGGATACATAAAGACATACACTATTAGTGAGCTGAAATGGACTGGTTTTGGCCATTTGGGATCAGAAAATCATGGTTTACTATGATGGGAATGACAAATTTACGAGGAATGGCTAATCATTCATCATAAAAAGGATCTTCAAGATCTAGCTTGAAGTGCAATGTGATAGGATATTATCTCTACTCATACAAGGAAATCCAGTTAATCCAAATATTAGTCAAATTTACACAACAACCATTAAGACTAGTGATGAAGAAACAGGAATTCTACAAACTTCTTTAGTCTGAAATTGATCAAACATGCAATCAAACTACATTGATAATTATTGGTGATTGAAATACAAGAGGTGGAAACAAAGAGGAAGGAACAGTAGTTGGAAAATATGGCCTTGGTGATAGAAATGAAACCATACCCAAGTGAATTGGAAGTGAGGGGCGTGGAGTGGAGACCCAATGCCCATCTGTAGACAATTGGACATCCCCTCACAGAGGGGTCACAGAGAAGAGACGAGCCAGTCAGGGTGCAGTATAGCACCGATGAAACACACAACTTTCCTCTAGCTCTTCGGTGCTTCCCTCCCCCATTATCATGACCTCAATTCTACCTTACAAATCAGATTAGACCAGAACATGCACACTGCTACAGATAAGAGCCTGCAACACAGGGAATCCAGGATAGGTAAACCTCTCAGGGCCAACAAGGAGAGTAAAGATACCAGCAGGATTAGGGGAAGGTGGGGGAAGAAAGGGGAACTCCATCACAAGGATCAATCTAGAATCCCCTCCCAGGGGGATGCATAACGGAAAAGTGGGTGAGGGCCGATGGAGGACAATGTAAGATATGGAAATAACAATCTACAACTTATCAAGGGTTCGTGAGGGAGGGTGGGTGTGGGAGGGTGGGGAAATAAATGGGGAGCTGATATCAGGGGCTCAAGTGGGAAGAGAATGCTTTGAAAATGATGATGGCGGCATATGTGTAAATGCGCTTGACACACTGGAAGAATGTATGGATTGTGAAAGAGATGTAAGAGCCCCCAATAAAAATATATTTTTTAAAATTCTCACCATTTAAAAAAATGAAATGAAACTGGGATCTCATGATAGAATTTTACAAGACCAAAGACTTCTTCATAGCAAATACCTTTTGGGGTTTTTTTCTTTTTTAAATTATTTTTTAAAAATCATTTTAAAATCTGTACATCATGATCCATCCATCCATCCATTGTGTCAACACATTTGTACATTTGTTGCCATCATTATTTTCAAAACATTTTCTTTCTACTTAAGCCCTTGATATCAGCTTCTCATTTTTCCCCTCCCTCCCTCACGAACCCTTGATAATTTATAAATTACTATTATTTTGTCACATCTTACACTGACCGATGTCTCCCTTCACCCACTTTCTGTTGTCCATCCCCCTGGGAGGAGGTTATATGTAGATCCTTGTAATCGGTTCCTCCTCCTTCCCCCACCTAAGGGGGAGGGGGGATACCATTTTCAGACAACACAAAAGGTAGACGTCACCAGATGGAATACACAGCAATCAAACGGACTGCTTCTGTAGTAAGAGATGACACAGAAACTCACTATTAGTAGCTAAAATGAAGCCAGGGTCTGAATGTGGAACAGATCACCAATTGCTCATATGTAAGCTGAGGTACATGAGATCCAAAATATGATCTTGAATATACCCCACCTGAATTTAGAAAATAGCTCAAGAGTATATTTGACTCACTGAATTCTAATGGCAGAAGACTTGATGAACTGTGGGATGATGCTGTTGCTGAGAACAAGGATTCAGAATTGCCTGCCATTGCTTCAGCCAAAATCAGAAAGCAGATTGATTTGAGAAACTCAAGCTTACTCTGCAGGTACAGGAGAGAAGGAAACAATGGGGTTTGCTACCTTTAAACTATTTCTAAATATCCAGTGAAAAATCAAGCAAGTAATATACCCCAAACTATGTGACAAAAAGAAGAAAGTTTGTGATGATCACAGGAAACAATGATCTATACATGCATTTCTCCAGAAATTACCAGGTCATCATCCCCCAAAGCATCATGCTCCATGATGCTTATATGAATGGGGCATGCTTCTTGCCTGGCTGCTTATTTAAATGGCCTTGTGTACTGCCTTCCTGAGTTAGAAGACTATCTCTACTGATTAAACCTAAAAGGAACATTTTTATTGCAACGGTGGGAATTAGTGCACACTGCTACAGAAAACTTCATTTTTTTATTTCTAACTAACTAAACTTTAAATGATGTTATAGTTCTGGTATCTTGATTAACAGCAAGCTAATTTTTTCACCTCCTATCATCATCAAAAACATTGTACTTAAAACAAAAGGTCATTAAAAAGACAGGAAAGAAGTGAGGGAAACTTGAAAGTACACAAGGTGCATAGAGGAAAAGCTACTATATACATACATTCCTGGGATGAGGTCCAGGTACTCTGACAGGGGCCAGGCCCAATCCAGGGATACATATGGCAGCCAACTAAAAAGGAGGGGAAAGAAAGAAAAAAGACATGGGTAGCAGGAGGAGAGAAGGGCCAAACTTCAACCCAGTGCAACAAGGCATGAATGCAACATACCGGCAGGAAGCAGAGAACCAACAGAGAGGTCAGCAGGGCCAACTCTAATCCCAAATACATGGACACCCTCTGTGCCCCACCCCCAAGAAGAATGCTCTTCAGAGGACAGAACTGAAGCTACAACTCAGGGAGACGGGTGCATCTGATCAGAGCACACAGGAGCAAATGACGGGGAAAATAGAAAGAGTGGAACACATGCTGGCCCACCAAGCCCTGAGGACAATATTCCTGCTCAGAGCACCCAATCCAGAGGACCATGGGCTGGCCCCACCACAAGACATGACATCCCTCACTGACCCATAGTGCTACGGGGGACAACACTGGAGACATAGTGCAAGAATTATGGCTGATCTGACCCAACAACACCAGGAAGAAACACTAAAGGCGTGCAACAGAGTAGCCAGGGGAGCACAGCAATGAAGTCCCCGAGGAATACTAAAAATAGACTTTGGGGCCAGGACGTGGCCCCCATCAGACTCGACCAGAAAACACACCTAAAGGTCAAAAAACAGACCTGGAACTATTTATAGGCTTTTCATTTTTTTATCGTTGGTTTTGTTGTTGCTGCTGCTGCTGTTTGATTTTTTTGTTTGTTTTATTTTGTTGTTTTGTCTTGCACTGCCCTGTTTTTGTGCTTATTATTGTCTCTGCATGTCTGTCTAGATAAGATAGGAAAGATAAACAATCTGGAGGAGAAAATAACGGGACCAGCGGTGCTGGGGGCACATGGGAGAGGGGAGGCCGGGAAAGGAGGAGGGTGTTAACAAACCCAAGTGACAAGGGAACAACAAGTGATCTAAAATCAATGGCAAGGAGGGAGTAGGATGCCTGGTAGGGTTTCATTAAGGACAATGCAGCCGAGAGGAATTACTGAAACCCAAGTGAAGGCGGAACCTGATAGTGGGACAAGAGGAAAGTAAAAGAAAATAGAGGAAAGAACTAGGAGGCAAAGGACATTTATAGAGGTCTAAATACAGGCATGTCATATGTAAATATATTTATATATAACAATGGGGAAATATATCTACGTACATATATTTATTTGTTAAGTATTAAGGCAGCAGATGGACATTGGCCCCCACTCAAGTACTCCCTCAATGCAAGAACACTGTGATCTAATAACCCAATGATGCTACCTTCCCTGACACAATCGCTGAAGACAAAATGGGTGTATAAGCAAGTGTGGTGAAGAAAGCTGATGGTGCGCAGCTATTAAAAGATACAGCATCTGGGCTCTTAAAGGCCTGAAGATAAACTAGTGGCCAGCTAGTTGAGAAGCAACAAAGTCCACATGGAGGAAGCACACCAGCCTGTGAGATCATGAGGTGTTGATGGGATCAGGTATCAGGCATCAAAGTCTCAAAACAAAAACAAAGCATGCCAGTGTGAACGAGGGGGAGGGCAGAGTGGAGACCCAAAGTCCATCTGTAGACAATTGGACATCCACTTACAGAAGGGTCACAAGGAAGAGATGAGCCAGTCAGGGTGCACTATAGCCCTGACGAAACATACAACTTTCCTCTAGTTCTTTAATACTCCCCCCCATTATTATGACCCAAATTCTATCTTACAAATAGGGGTAGATCAGAGTATGTACACTGGTACAGATAAGAGCTCACAATACAGGAAATCCAGGACAGATAAAACTCTCAGGACCAACAATGAGAGTAATGATACCAGAAGGGGAAGGGGATGGTGGGGGTAGAAAGGGAACCAATCACAATGATCTACATATAACCCCCTCCCAGGGGGATGGACAACAGAAAAGTGGGTGAAGGGAGACAATGGTCAGTGTAGACATGAAAAATAATAATTTATAAATTATCAAAAGTTCACAAGGGAGAGAGAGTGAGGGAGGGGGAAAAATAACCTGATACCAAGCGCTCATGTAGAAAGAACATGTTTTGAAAACGTTGATGGCAACAAATATACAAATGTGCTTGACACAATGGATGGATGGATGGATGGATGGATGGATGGATGGATGGATGGATGGTGATAAGAGCTGTAATGTGCCCCCAATAAAACGATTTATTAAAAATAATAATACTAGAAAAAATGTCAAAGTGCAGCTGAAGAAGACAAAATAATGAAATGTGTAACAATAGTTAGAAAACCAAAAAGGAAGAATACACTGAGCATATCTCAAGCTGAAATATGAAAGATTATATGGCAAAATATTGAGTGATGCAGGAAACATCAAAAGAAGATGTAAAGAATACACAGTTACTATGCCAAAAAGAACTGGTCGACATTCAACTACTTCAAGAGATAACATATGATTAAGAACCAATGGTGTGTTAGTCTAGGTACATTAGAGAAACAAATCCACAGAAACTCATGTATAAAAGAGAGTTTTATATAAAGGGTAAGTGCACATCAAGAAAACATCCCAACCCAGTGCTGCCCAAGCCCACAAGTCCAACATGAACCCATATGTCTGACACCAATCCACAAAGCCCTCCTCCATCTCACAAAACACACACTATGACACCAACTGCAGGAGAGAAGCCAAATCAGTGAATGTGTAAGTATCTCAGCGCTGGCAGGGGTCTCCACACAGCTGCTCCAGCACCCAGGGCTGCATCAGGGTAGGTCCATGCAGCTTCTCCTTGAGGATGTCTTACGGGAAGTGAGCTTTGCCAGCTGAAGCAGGGAACTGGCTAAGGCAGCTGCACCCTGGTCCCACCATCGCAAAGCAAGAGACCCAAGAACTCGAAAGGTGAAGCTCACCAAGCCATTTATCTCTCCACCCTTCAATTAACCCCACATGTGTTTACCAGCCAGGTTGGCACAATAAACTTTAACTATATCAAATGGTAATGAAGGAAATAGTCCAAGCTGTACTGAAAGCATTAACCAAAAACAAGGCTCCAGGAATGAATGTAGTACTAATAGAAATGTTGCAACAAACTAATGAGACCTGGAAGCACTTACATGCCTATGCCAAGAAGGCTGGAAGACAACTACCTGGCCTGCCAACTGGAAGAGATCCACATGTGCACTCATTCCAAAGGAGAATGGCCCAACAGAATGTGAGAACAATATCATTGATATCACATGCAAGGAAAATTTTGCTGAAGATCATTCAACAATGGTTTCAGTAGTATATCAGATGCTTCCATAAATTTAATCCAATTCAGATGAGGATATTGCATAAGGGGTATCATTGCTGACATCAGATCCATCTTGGCTGAAGCAGGGTATACATGAAAATTGCTCACTTGTTTTTTATTGGTTATGCAAAGGCATTCAACTGTGTGGATCACAACAAACTATGGTAACACTGAGAAGAATGGGAATTTAACACTGTATTGTGCTCATGCAAAACATGTGCATGGATAAAGAGGCAGTCATTTAAACAGAACAAGGGACTAAGATACAGTTTAAAATCAGGACAGTTTTACGTCAGAGTTGTATCTTTTTTACCATATTTCTTCAAACTATCTGTTAGTAAAATAATCCCAGAAGCTGGCCTCTATGACTCAGAACGTGGCATCAGGATCTCAGGAAAGCTCATTAAAAGCCTGCAATATGGAGAGGACACAATCCTGCTTGCTGAAAGTGGGAAAGACTTGAAGCGCCTGCCAGTGACCATCAAGGACTGCAGCCTTCGATAAGAATTGCAACTCAATGTAACAAAAAGCTCACTGCCACCGCGTCATTTCCAACTCCTAGCGACCCTACAGGGCAAGATAAAACTGCCCTTATGGGTTTCTGAGGCAATAACTCTTTACGGGAATAGAAAGGCCCCTCTTTCTCCTTTGGAGCTGCTAGTGGTTTCAAACTGCTGACATTGTAGTTAGAAGCCCAACACATAACCACTACACTACAAGGGCACCGAATGCAATGAAAAGAAAACAACAATCCTCAAACCTAGACTCATAGATGACATAATGATAAGCTGAGAAACGATCTTGCTGGATCCACAGTCGTTGCTCATGGAAGCAGGAGCCAAAAAATCCAATGATGTATTTCATTGGACAAATCTGCTGCACAAGACCTTTTTAAAGTGTTGATGATCAATGATGTCACTTTGTGACCCAAGCCAGGGTATTTTCAATCACCTCATGTGCATGTTAAAGTTGGACATTAAATAAGGAAGACCAAAGAAGAATTGATACGTTTGAATGATGGTGCTGGTGAAGACTATTGGAAGTACCAGGGACTGCCAGAGGAACAAACAGATCTGTCCTGGAAGAAGTACAGCCAGAATGCTCCTTAGTAGTGATATTGGGGAGACTGTTTTTTGGACGTTATCAGTGTGAGACTCATAAACCATAAATCATTGTATTGTAATTCAGCCTTACTCAGGCTAGCAGGTTTTTCAGTCTTTTAGAAGACTAGAGTCTTCAGGTGCTAATAAAGCCATGGCCTTTGGAGGTGCAGACTGTAAAAGGTAACCATTGATATGGTGAGGGGAGCCAACCAGTCTACTAGCATTTGTTCCACTAGCAGTTGTCATATGGGTGATAGATTTCCCCCATTGCATTTTCGTATTACTTCTGGCTATGTGAAACCCCACCTTTATGCTATCTGTAGTTAGCATTAGTACAAGAATAACTGAGTATACAAACTTTAGCTTCTTCTCTGAAAATCACACCAAATGGAGGATGACGCCAGTGCAGCAGGAGGGTATGGAGACCCCGGGGCCCAAGAGCAGGAGCTCCTGGTGGCTTCCACAGAGGCTTTGGCAGCAGCCTAAGAACACAGGATGGCCTCTGTGGTCGGGACATGGACAAGGCCGCAAAGTTCTCGGCGGCACAGCCAAGGAAAAGGAGTGGCTCCCCATCACCAGGCTGGGTCATCTGGTGAAGGACAGGAAGATTAAGTCCCTGCAGGAGATCTATCTGTTCTCCCTGCACATCAAGGAACCTGAAGTCGTTGACTTCTCCCTGGGGATGACCCTCAAGAATGAGGCCCTAAAGTTCAAAAGCGGACCTGAGCCAGCCAGAGGACCAGGTTCAAGGCCTGTGTTGTCATCGAGGACTACAAGAGCCACGTAGGACTGGGTTTCATGTGCTCCAAGGAAGTCACCACCGCCATCCTCGAGGCCATCATCCTGGCCAAGCTGTCCATTGTCCCCATGCGGCAAAGCTACTGAAAGAACAAGATCGTCAAACCTCACATGGTTCTTGCAAGGTGACCGGCCACTGTGGGTCTGTGCTGGTGCGTCTCATCCCCGCTCCCAGGGGCACTGGCACCACCTCAGCCCCTGTGCCCAAGAAGCTGCTGATGATGGCAGGTATCGATGACTGCTACACCTCAGCCGGGGCTGAAAAGCCACCTGGGTGACCTTTGATGCCATCTTCAAGACCTACAGCTATCTGACCCCTGACCTCTGGAGAGAAGCAGCGTGAGCCAAGTCTCCCTACCAGGCATTCACCAACCATCTCGTGAAGACCCACCCCAGAGTCTCTGTGCGGAGGACCCAGGCTCCAGCCATGGCCACCACATAGTCAATTATAAATATAAATATATATATAAATATATATATATATATAGTGAATTGAGTCTGTAAAAAAAAACAACCTATAAATCTTTAAATGGAGTTAGTACTCATATACAATTCTGGTTACCATCAGAGTCATCTATGACTCTTTCTAGGACTTAGCGGGTTGTGCTGAATTTGGATCCCCAAGAATGTGCTACTTAGTAAAACCACTATCTGAACCCTAAATGGGAAAAGTGACCTAAGACCCCTCCTGTGGTGGATGCAGCAAAAGAATGCAGTAGACCAACTTAAAGCTCTTCTGCTTCAGGTCCCATGACTGGATCTCCCAAGACCTTCACAAAAATTCCCTCTACATTCCCATGAGAGAAAGGGAGTAGCCCTAGGAGTGTGAATCCAAAAACTAAGTCCCAGCCTCAACTAGTTGAATACTTAGCAAAAAGACCTCAGCCAGATGGCCTCAGCCCGATGGCCTCAGTCAGATGGCCACTTCGCATGCGTGTATTTGCTGCTGTGGCACTTCTGGTCCAAGAAGCAGTTACATTTACCGTGGAGTGAAGGTGGGGTGGGAGACTTTAGAGGTCCTAACTGATGACAGTATGATCCCACAGGCTAAAGAATCTTGTTATAGAAAACCCTGATGTCACAGTTCAATCTTGCAGCAACCTTAACCGAGCCACATTACTCCCTTACCCTGAGGCTATATCCAAGCCCCTTCATTCTTGCTTAGAATGACTTTCTATTAACTACCTGCCTTGGCCAGACTTTAAAGACCTACCACTTTCTCTAGTTAGATTGTGCCTAGTTCTTAGATGGCAGCAACTTTGTAACTGATGGAGTGCACAGAGTTGGGTATGCCATAGCTGCCCTCCACCAAGTCATCAAGGCCAACTCTCTGCCACCAGGGACTTCACTCAACTAGCTGAACTCATAGTATTGACCTGTGGCCTTGACTTAGCCAAAGGAGAAAAAAAAAAAACTAACCCTGTACACAAACTCTAAGTATGGTTCCTAGTCCTTCGTGTGCATTCCTCAATCTAGGAAGAGAGGGGGTATTTAACCACTCAGGGGAGCCCCTTTAAGCATGGGTGTCAAGTCAAGGTACTCTCAGAGGTGTCCAAAAGCTTACTGAAATAGCAGTTGTGCATCACCATGGACGCCACAAAGGAGACCCCGAAGTTGCCTAGTCAGTTGAGCAGCTGACAGCAGTCGACAAACAGTACTCAGCAAAAACCCCTTCTCTCCATAAATGCATTGCTTCTCCAGGAGTAGCTGCCCCTCCCAGATTACTCCCCCAAGGAAGTAGAACAGGCTAATATCCAGAAATTCTGCCTTTGCCATAATGGGTGGTGGGAGAAGAATGGGTGGCAACTCCTGTTGCCACAAAGGCTGCAGGGGAAAGTAGTAAAAGCTTTTCATAACACCACACATCTCAGCTACAAACCTTCTTTAACTGTATTCACTCAACAGCCTGTCCTCAACTATTAAGTTATTAGCCTCTCAGCAGTGCCCAAAGGGCACTTAAAAGTCATCTTGCCCAACCTGTTCAACACTCAACACAAGGGATCATAGCACACAGGTTTAGGGTTAGGGGTTAGGGTTAGGGTTTTAGGGCTTTAGGGCTTTAGGGCTTTAGGGTTTTAGGGTTTTAGAGTTAGGGTTAGGACCAGGGTCAGGGTCAGGGAAAAAAATTTTAAAAAGAACAACAAGGGATCATAGCCTGGGTGTACTGGTCTGGGTAGACTAGAGAAACAAAATCATGGACACTCATATGTGTATAAGAAAGTTTTATATACAAGAGCAATTGAATATTGAGAAAACATCCCAGCCCAGTTCAGATCAAGTCCATAAATCCGATATTAGCCTATATGTCTGATACCAATCTATAAAGTCCTCGTCAGACTCATAAAACACAGGCTATGATGCCAAATGGAGGAAGATCACAAGCCAGTGGGTATAAAGTCTTGTGGATCCATTGGTGGTAGAAGCATCTCAGCGATGGCAGGGATCTCCACATGACTCTTCCAGTTCCCAGGGCATGGGGTCTATCAGTGTAGTGTCATGTGTCTTGTCAGTATAGCATCTCTGAGGGAGTGAGTCATGAGTCTTGTCAGTAGAGAGTCTCCAAGGGAGTGAGCAGAGAGAGAGAGTGTCTCCCACCTCCAAGGAGAAAATACCAGAATTCTCAGGAGGAGGCCATGCCCACACAGAGGCCTCATTGATTATACAATGACTGATAGGATAGGCTCCACCCCTTCACTCTTAATCCTCAAATTGACACCAGATTATGTAACGACCATGCTGGGGATGACTGGCAAATGGACGTTACTTAAGACTCAGTCATCCAAGGGTTCACATATCTTTTCTTATCCATACACACCTTCACCCACCCACCCTGAAAGGGTCCATGAAGTGACTAAAAGGCTACTTCAAGAAGGAATCCCTTGAGGTGGACTTCCCAAGACACGACTAAGAGACAGTGGGCCTGCTTTCATTTCCCAACCCCAATGAAGAGTATCTCAACACTTAGGTTTAACTTAGCTCCACTGTGCTTGCAGATCACAATCCACAGGGCAAGTTGAGAGAAGTAATCAACATTTCAAACTGACCCTTAGTTCCCCACAAAGATGAATCCCCTCTAACCATACTTCAGGGATGTGAATAACCCTATCAGACAGAGAACACTGTAAAGTCAATTATGACAGAGGTAGTTACATTAAACTGTAATACCTTATCATCTGATCTCCATTTGACCCATTTTATAATTGTTTCCATTTTTAATATTTTCTGTTTTCTTTTCTATTTGAGTGTTTCTCTTTTGTCTGGCCATTATTGTTCCGGTTTGTTTTTGTTCTTGTTTTATCGCCTTTGCATCTGGTTTGTGTTTCGTGTGATTTGCTGTATATGAAATCCAGGATAGGTGACTCTATAGCGAGGGTAACTGGATTAATATTACCTAGGGGCATGGTAGGGGAAGTTGGGATGAAATGAGGAGCTAACAACAATGAGGACAAGAAGAAAATGGTCTGAAATTGATTGTGCTAATGATTGCACACATCTTCTTAATAGAATAAATGATTAAATTGTATGCTATGTGTGAAATCTATGCCAATAAAATTATTTGAAAAACAGAGATGGTGTTGGGGGATCGAAGATTGCATTGCTCAAGTAAGACTCCAGCAATAAAACTTATTTTTGAGCCCTAAATTGTGTGTAAAATGTTGTAAATCCTCTTCAGTCTTGTAAAATATTCTGCCTCTGCTGCTGCTTCTTCATGGAAAGGCTTGTATGTATTTTACAGCTAGAGATATTTGGATCAAATAAAATGCTCTTCAAATATTTTTTTAAGCTGGCCCTTAGGAAATCCACACGAGGAAGCCAAATGAACTGGAAGAACATGCTACCAGGAACTCTCCTCCATCTCAGAATTGCCCATGTCACCCTACATGTTTAAGCCCTTATGAAATTTTATAGGGGTGACCCTTTCTTGTAACAGAACTGGCTATGGAATCCAAAGTGTCCTTAGTACAACAAGATGCCGTAGGAAAAGCCCGATGCCAAGAGACATTCCATCAATATGGCCTTACCCAGACTCAAAGAGAAAAGAAGCTGCCTCCCTTGTGCCTTCCCAGAGACCTAGTTCACATAGAAATCTAGAAGGATAGGTCCCCAAAATCCAATCCAACCAGCCTGGAAGGGTTCTTTCCCAGTAACAGTGTCTGCTCCTACTGCTGTTAAAGTCCTCAGACAAAGTGTATGGATCCACCATCAACTGTGGAAGCCATAAGTATCAGCACCCGTGGACTCATACCAAACGAATCAAGATAAATACACATGTGAACCATCAGACAGTCTTAAGATGGAGTTTTGTCAGCACCCTGATACAGATAAGAGCTTCTCAGAGGACTATACCTCAATCCCCAATGGTCTTTGAGCTTCTGAATACCATCCCATAGTTCTTACATTTAAAGCAGACTGTGTCGATCAATCCAAAGTTAGGGATATGTCCAACTCATAAGCCCTGACCAATGGCTAAATCTCTCCACAAGCTTTACTCAACAAGCCTCAGTCTCCTATCCGTGGGATGCTCTAGCTCAAAAAAGGTTAGAGGTACTTTTCCTTAAACCTATTCTCCTACACCCCATAGTGGACCATCTCCCCCTACTGGGCCCATTTTCTCTTACTTGATTAATAGGCCCCAAGAAAAATATCTTTTTTGCATCACTTCTAGCTAAGAACCCAAAGTAGGAAGCATCCCTTCCTCTCAATGCCAGCATCTCTCTATTGTACCAAATCCTCCCTTCAAGAATACTTCGGGTGCAGGGGGCGGGGGAGGGGATTTCCTTTAGGATTTCCCAGTGTGGGACTGCCCCATTTGATGTAAAACATTTTCATTTTAATCAAATTGTTCCAACCAGCTAAGACACAGTTAAATATTTCAGTAACCTCAGCCTATGGCCAAAAGAGAAACAAATACCTTCCTAGGAAAGGTCTTCTGGACCTCCAGGTGTCCTACCATAATCAGGACACATCAGTGGGCATTATCATCCTTATAGCTTTTGACCCAGCTGTACTTAAACTGTTCATGTACTTAGTCTTTACCAGAATTGAAGTCATCAGATTACAAATGCTATTAATCCAAGGCCATCATGCTCAAAGATACCAGTATCTGAATCCTACTTCAACCCCCATTTACCATGGGCCCCTTGAAGTACAACCCCTTCCAGTAGAGCAGGAAAGAGTGAATCTAAATCCCCCTTGTTGCGCACATTCAGCAGGAAGTAACCAGAATGATGGCTCTTTCCCAATGATTTGGATAGCAATAGCTATCCAAGCCCATAAGGAAAAGGGACCTTCCTAATAAATCAGGCATGTGCTAGAAGTTTGGGGGAGGGGGACAAACATGCACAGTAAGGGCTAGTTATGTCACAGGCACACTTCTGCACACACACTCAAAGTCTGCATGTGTGCAATAGGGTTCAAGCATGTCACATGCACATGTATGCCCACTAATAGCCCACTAATACACACAATCATGCCCTCCAAATGGATATGGGAGGAGATCAGTCAGGGTGGGAAGGTATATAGTGTTAAAGCACAGCCACATGAACTTCTTTCCACCCCGTCCCTTCTCTGGAGACAATTGATTCTTGTCTGTGGAAAAATACAGCATCAAAAAACTTTGTTTTACCCTCCAGGCACGATTGCTGAAGACAAAGCAGGTGCACAAACAAATGTGGTAAAGAAAGCTGATGGCAGCCTGCTATCAAAAGATATAGCATCTGGGGGCTTAAAGGCTTGAAATTAAACAAGCAGCCATCTAGTAGAGAAGCAACAAGCCCACATGGAAGTAACACACCAGCCTGTGCGATCATGAGGTGTCTATGGGTTCAGGTAACAGGCATCAGAAGACCCCTCAAAAAAACAAACCAAAAATATATATTGTTGAGAATGAAGGGTGGCAGAGCAGAGACCCAAAACCCATCTGTAGACAATGCAACATCCCCTCACAGGAGGGTCGCAAGAAAGGGATGAGTCAATCAGGATGAAGCATAGCACTGATGAAACAAACAGTATTCCTCTGGTTCGTTGAGGCTTTCTAACCCCCCACTATCATGACCCCAATCCTTCCTTTCACTGCAGGCTGGACCAGAGCCTGACATAGTTAAGATAAGAACTCAGGACACACTGGATCCAGGTTAGACAAACCCCTCGGGAACAGAAATGAGAGTAGTGATACCAGGAAGGTAGGGGAAAGGTGGGGAGAGAAGGGAGGAAGAAACCGAGGGGGAAGGGAGACAGCAGTCAGTGGAAGATATGAAAATAATAATTTATAATTTATCAAGGGGTCACAAGGGTGGGGTGGGGAAGGAGGGTAAAAAGAGGAGCTGATACCAAGGGCTCAAATTGAATGTAAATGTTTAGAAAATAATGATGGCAACATATGTACAAATATGCTTGATACAGTTGATGTATGGATTGTTATAAGAACTATAAGAGCCCCCAATAAAATTATCTTTAAAAAGACAACTTTGATGAAGAAAGCTGATGGTGCCTGGCTATCAAAAGATATAGCATCTGGGGTTCTTACAAACTTGAAGATAAGCAAGCAGCCATCTAGCTTAGAAGCAACAAAGCCCACATGGAAGAAGCACACCAGCTTGTGTCACTACGAGGTGTGGAAGGGATCAGGTATCAGGCATCAAAGAACAAAAAATCATATCACTGTAAATTAGGGTGAGTGCAGAGTGGAGACCCAAAGCCCATCTTTAGGCAACTGGGCACCCCCTTACTGAAGGGTCGTGGGGAGGAGATGAGCCAGTCAGGGTGGAGTGTAGCAATGATGAAACATACAACTTTCTTGTAATTTTTTAATGTTTCCTCTCCCCCACTATCATGATCCCAATTCTACCTTACAAATCTGGCTAGACCAGAGGATGTACACTGGTACAGATAGGAACTGGAAACACAGGGAACCCAGGACAGATGATCCCTTCAGATCCAGTGGTGAGAGTGGCGATACCTGGAGGGTGGAGGGAAGGTGGGGTAGAAAAGGGGAACCGATTACAAGGATCTACACATAACCTCCTCCCTGGGGGATGGACAACAGAAAAGTGGGTGAAGGGAGATGTCGGACAGTGTAAGGTATGACAAAATAATTTATAAATTACCAAGGGTTCATGAGGGAGGAGGGAGCGGGGAGGGAAGGGAAAAAATGAGGAGCAGACACCAAGGGCTCAAGTAGAAAGAAAACGTTTTGAGAATGATGAAGGTAACAAATGTACAAATGTGCTTGGCACAATGGATGGATGTATGGATTGTAATCAGAATTGGACGAGCGCCAATAAAATGATTTTTAAATAAACAACTTTGTTTTAAATCATAAAGACTTATTTTAATAAACTATTGTTTAACATACCATTAATACTATTGTGCTTCTGCTAGGTGAATGATTTCTATGCCAAGAAGCAAGAACCAAGGAAAAGTATCCCAGAACCTAACAGATCCAGATCCACCTTTAAGGAAAGACCCTTAGTTACTTATTGCTGCCATAACAAAAATACTGATGCAGGGGGTCAAAGAGCTCGCCTTTTAATAATCAAAATATATAATTTAAGATAAGGTTTGTTGGAAATGCAAAATCTAACAGCCCCTTCCATTTCAGAAAAAGGTCCTCTTAATCTTAATCAATAGGGATGTTCTGACTCAAGAAGATGGTAAGCTAGGCAATTAAGACAAATGGCCAGGCGTATAGATAAGAAGCAGCTTGGGGGTAGCAAACCTCATAGTTTCCTTTCTGTCTTTCACTTGTAGACAATGTAAGAGTTTCCTGAATCAACCTGGTCTCTGTCTTTGGCTGAAACAATGACAGGTAGTCCCAGACCCTTGTTCATGACAACATGTTTGATGACCACTGTGGTAGTTACATAATCTGGTGTCCACTTGTGGAAGGGTGGAGTTTAGCCTATCAATCAGGTTGCAGCTTGATGGCCTCATTTGGAGGCACCACAGAGATAAATAGCTCACTGGAAGTGGGACACACAGACATTCCTTGAGAGACATTCCTGTTGAGAAGACACATGGAGCTACACTAGAACCCTGGAGCTGATGGAGCCACGTGGAGACCCCTGCCACCACTGAGATGCTTCCACTGCCATGGAATCCACAAGACTTGCCACCCACTGGCCTGTGATCTTCCTGCATTCTACATCATTGCACGTGTTACGTGCATCTGAAGAGGAATTTATAGATTGGTATCAGACATATGGGCTAATAATATTGGACTTATCAACTTGATCTAGACTGGCTTGGGGATGTTTTCTCAATATGCAATTGCTCTTATATATAACGTTCTTTCTTATACACATATGAGTGTCCATGAATTTGTGTCTCTAGTCTTCCCAGACTAACACAATCACATTCTGGGACTCAACAAGAACTTCTGGTAAGCTGAAAACCCCATTTAGGGAAATCTTTGTGGGGAGGGGCCATGGATTTCCTGGACTGGAAACTTGAGTGGATATACCGAAGACCTCTAGTGATCACAGAAGGTCCTTTACCTTCCAGGACCTTCCAGAACTCCTGGGCTGCCATTTGCTGACTTCCATCACTTTCATTGAGATTTGAAAACTCTGACCCATAGTGACTTTAAGTACAATAGAAAGAAACACTGCATGGTCCTGCACCATCCTCACAACTGTTCCTATGCCTGAGCCCATTGATTCAGCCACTGTGTCAGTCCATCTCTTAGGGCATTCCTCTTTTTCACTGCCACTCCCTTTCTCCGGGTACTGGTTTCTCCTGACAACATGTCCAAAGTATGTAAGATGAAGTCTCCCATCCTTGCCTCTAAGGAGCACTCTGACAGTTATTTCTTCCAAGACAGATCAATTTGTCCTTCTAGCAGTCCATGGTACTTTCAATATTCTTCACCAGCACCACAATTCAAATGCATCTATTCTTCTTTGGTCTTCCTTATTCAGCATCCCACTTTCACATGCATATGAGGTCATGGGAAATACCATGGCTTAGGTCAGGTGCACCTTCGTCCTCAAAGAAGCACCTTTGCTCTACAATACAATAAAGAGTTCTTGTGCAGCAGATTTACCTGATATAATACATCTTTTGATCTCTTGGCTGCTGCTTCCATGAGCATTGGTTGTGGATCCAAGTAAGACAAAATCTTGACAACTTCACCCTTTTCTCCACTTATTATGATGTTACCTGTTGGTCTAGGTCTGGGGGGTTTGGTCTTCCTTACATTGCATTGTAATCCATTCATTGTTTGCTCAGCATACAGACTGAATAGTTATAGTGAGAGGATACCGCCCTGACACACACCTTTCCACATTTTAAACTATGCACTATTCATTTATTCTGTTTACACAACTGCCTCTTGTTCTGAATGAGCACAATAAAGGGTTCTGAAATTACCATTCTTCTCAGGGTATCCATAGTTTGGTATGATCTACACAGTTGAATGCCTTTGCATAGGCAAGGAAACACAAATATCTTTCTGCTAGTCTCTGCTTTCAACCAAGATCCATCTGACATCAGCACTGATATCCTTTGTTCCATACTCTCTTTTGAATCTGATCTAAAACTCTGGCAGCTCCCTGTCAATGTACTGCTACAACCTTTGTTGGATGATCTTCAACCAAATTTTATTTGCATGTGATATCAATAATATTGTTCTATAGGTTGAGCGTTCCTTAGGATCACCTTTCTTCTGGATGAGTACAAATATTGATCTCTTTCGGTCAGTTGGCCAAGTAGCTATTCTAAGTCTTTGCATTTCATTATAATACTATGAAGTCTTCTCGAGTTGCCCTTTGAAATTTTCTGTTCAGCTCTTCAACGTCATCATTTCTTCCATTTGCTTTATCTACTCTACAATCAAGAACAAGTTTCAGAGTCTCTTCTGATGTCCACTCTGATATTTTCTTTCTCTTCTTTTTAATGACTGTTTGCTTTCTTCATGTATGATGTTCTTGATGTCCTCCTACAGCTCCTCAGGTCTTCTGTCATGAATGCTCACATGGTCATGAATCATGCCCTATCAGTCATGGCCTGATTGCCTTTGATCTGGAGAGTCATGCCAAAAATCAGCAACACTATTTTCATCTTAAACAGATATCATAGTTATGACAATTTCAATAAACAGTGAGAAATGATAGAGGAGGTGACTGAGCTAGCCTGCTGTGAATCAAAATACTATAAATATAACATAATTTATTATTTAGCTTGAAAAGTAGTTCTAGTAATTGTTGCTAGAGCCCTTCTGTGAATCCCAGAGAACCCAGCAGAAAAGGAGGCCTTGCTTCTTAAACCCAGGCACTCAACCCGAAAGCCAAGTGCACCAAGGTTTTTGTTTGTTTGCTTGCTTGTTTGTATGATTTTTCACACCTTTCTTTTTCTTTCAGAGAAGTCACAGTTCAGCAACACAGACTGAGCCTTCTGATTTGCCCCCACCATCAGCAGTGGTCAGTGCCTCCGGCTATGCTCCAGATAGAGCCCCAGGTGCCATCTCAATATGCATAATTGGGCTACTCTCCCCAACTGTGTGGGGAGACAATGGTTTACTGAGAGTCGATTAATCTCTTAAAATGGGAAGGGTGGTTCTAGTGACTGAAGTTGTTGGGTTTTCTGGATTATTGGCCCATATATCCCCATCCTGAGTTTCAGGGTCCAATTTTTTCCCAGTCACTTTATTTTGACACCTTTCTATGCTGATATTAATCTGGTGTTGAAACTCAACTACTCATCTGAAAGGCTCTGGGTTTGGTTTTCAGCAATATCCATTCTGTTACTAGAAGACACAAGGCTTTCTTTCATGGCACAAGCAGAAGCTTTGAAGTCACTTATACGGGATTTGAGTCAATCTTCTGAAGCTCTCAGTTCATCTCTTTACTAATTTGCTTTATTACATGAAGTACCAAACACCTAGCTTCCCTACACTTTTCATCCTGACAAAATTGTAGAAAGATATCAAACACACGATTACTCAGAGCTTCACGTCTCACCAACATCTATTGGTGGTGGTATTTTGGATGGCTTTGCCACCTCACACCATGGATTAACAGCGCCCACTTTACTAATAGTGACAGACTTATCCGTACTTACAAGGTGGAGTTCTCAGTGCCTTTAGGCCTAATTAGATCTGAGAATCAATTTAGAAAACTCATCTTTATGATTTTGCGTCTCTAAAACCACTCCTGGTACCAAGTGTGTTAAATTGGGTGCTCCAGAGAAGCAAAATCAGTGACTCATTGTGATACTCCTGTAGATGTTACCATGGTTTTAAAGCTGAATTGGCATTCTCTGTGCTCCTCCTGCCTTCTCTTCAGTTAATTTGTCACTCTATACACATAGTCCTCCACAGTCTACCTCCACAGACTGGTACAGATTTAACCCTGTATAGAAGCTGCATTTTTGGATGTTGGTTTTTCATGTAACACTTACTGACTCTTTCTTTTTTTACTAAAAGATCATTTTATTGGGGACGCATATGACTCTTTCTTGAATAAAAAGATTAGTACATTTCAACTGATATCAACAGATTACAGTATAATCAGAAGAAAATGAAAGTATATTCCAAAGATAATACTTAAATTTTTATATTTCCCTCCCATCTTTTGTAATGCACACACATATGCATGCTGTGTAATTGTGATGCCAAGTAATCTGTATCTGCCCAAAAGTAGTTTTGAAATTGATAACCCAGAGGACCTATGCCCATTCTTTTTTTCTCTGGAGATGCTGGCCTTAGGCACTACCTCAAAAAAATTCAGCCAGTTGCACAACTTGCTTATTCTTGTTGCTGCTGCTGCTATTATTTGCTGGAATACATTGAGCTCTCACAACGTGCTTCAGTCCTTTGTCAAAGATTAACTATAGGTAGGTGGATGCATTTATTTTTGGATTCTCTATCTTGTTTCATTGGTCTATGTATCTATTGTTGTACTAGTACAAGGCTGTTTTGACTACTGTAGCTATGTAATAGATTTGGATGTTGGATAGTGATAGGATACTTTGTTCTTCTTTAGTAGTACTTGCTTATCCTGGGTCTCTTTCCAGTCTATATAAAGTTGCTGATTAGTTTTTTCCATCTTTTTAAAGAATGATGTTTGGATCTGGACTGGAATTGCATCATGTCTATAAATTATCTTCAGTAGTATTAACATTTTCACAATACTAAGTCTTACTATCCATGAATATGGTAAATTCTTCCATTTATGGAGGTCTCTTTTGGTATCTTGTAGTAGTGTTTTATAACTTTCTTTATATAATTCTTCCATTTTTCTGATTATGTTTATTCTTAAGTTTTTCATCTTAGGCGTGACTATTGTGAATAAGGTTTTTTATTTCCTTTTTAGAGCTATCTTCATTAGTACACAGGAATCTGATTTTTATGTGCTGATCTTATACCTTGCCATGTTGCCAAATATTTCCATAAGTGCCAACAATTTTCCTACTGAGTCTTTGTGGTTTTCTACATATGGAATCATATTACCTGAAACTAGAGAGA
>NW_022103931.1:3641503-3643523 GCF_000313985.2 Echinops telfairi | reverse complement strand
TTATTTAGACAGACCTGCGGAGATAATAACATGGCACAAAAACAAGACAGAGCAAAACCAAGCAACAATATACAACAAAACAACAACAACAAACCACTGACAAAGAACAAATCAAAACACAACAAGAAAGAAAAGCTTGTAGTTAGTTCAAGGATTGTTTGTTGGCATTTAGGAGTGTTTTCCAGTCCAGTCTATTGGGGTACAATGCCTCGGCCCCAAAGTCCAACTTCAGCATTCCCTGGGGACCTTGCCGCTCCATTCTCTTGCTGTTCCGCTGCACTCCCCCAGTGCTTTGCTTCGGTGTGGCGGGATAAGATCGGGCGCAATTCCCACACTGTGTCTCCAGTGCTGTCCCCCACAGGGCCATGGGTCAGTGAGGGGCATCATGTCTCATAGTGGGGCTGGCCATATGATCCTCTCTGTGGACTGGCTGCTCTAATTGGGGTCATCGTCCTCAAAGCCTTGTGGGCCAGAATGTGCTCCAGTCTCTCCTCCTCGCCCTTCATCTGCTCCTGTGTGTGCTCCGATCAGATATGTCCCTCTCGCTGAGCTGCAGATTCAGTGCCATCTTTTGAAATAAATTGTGATAGAAGGCATCTTTATCTAGTTCCTGCTCACAAGAAAACTGCTTTCAGTTTCTCCCTAGTGAGTAAGACGTTGGCTGTTGGTTTTGTACACGTGGTCTTTATTATGTTGAGCAATTCCCTGCTATTCCTATATAGTGGAGTATTTCTCTGAGTAATGGATATTGGAGTTTGGATGTTGGATCATGGAGTTATACTTTTAATTTATTTATATAGAGGATTACATTGATTTTTTTTTCATAAATCAGAAGTTTATTTTCATGGAGTCAAAAGAACTTTTAGTTAACTTGATATGCTATAATTAAGCAGAAATGGCAGTTTCTGCTTTTCTTTCGTCTCTGTGGAATATAAATTACATAGGCTTTTCCCACTTCCATATCTGAAAACGCAATCTTGAGCATTTGGGTCCTGCCACCTCCCAATGCAAATCTATCTTCTAACATTTCAGCTCCATCACTGACTTCTTGTATATACATTGCATCAACATAAAATGACAAAATGTTTAACTTTTATATACACACAGAAGAAATGATAAAAAGTCATGTCCAAGTAATGTGCTGAGTGTGGGCAATACATTTATAGAAAAACACACCCAACATAACAGGGCCAGAAGGTGTAGTCCCTATGAGGCTGAGACTGATTATTTATTATTAATGTGTCATTAATCTAAACTATTGTAACCTTTTATCTGATTTTCCTATGCAAATTTTGGGTTTCAATTAATTCACATTGATTTTTTTTAATGTTGAGCCATCTTTGGAAACATGGGATAAACCCCACTTGGTCATGATGTATTATATATTCTTGTGTGTGATATTTTGCTGGGTTCTACTGGCTACAATTCTGTTGATGAATTTGAATCTATGTTCATATGCGATATTGGTTTATAATTTTCAATTATAGTGATGTGTTAGCCTGGTTTGTGTATGAGGGTTATGATCGATTCAAAAAATAAATTCAGGAGTTTGCTATCCTTTTCTATATTATGGAATAGTTTGAGTAAAATTGGTGTCAGCTTTCCTCTGAATGGTTGATAAACTTCCCTGGTGAAGTCTGGTCCTGTATTTTTTGTAGTTATCGGGAGTCTTTATTTTAAACATATAATTCACATATATACTATGCATTAGTTCATTCATATTAAAAAGAGTTGCACAACTAGGGGACAAAGGGTATTTATAGAGGTTTTAAGACTGGAATGTACATATGTAAATATATTTATACAAGAGTGTGGGGAAACAGATCTACATGCATATATTTATAGGTTCAGTATTAGGGCAGCAGATGGACATTGGGCCTCCACTCAAGCACTTACTCATTGCAAGAACACGTTGTTCTATTAAATTGGCATTCCAGGATGCACACCTTCCCGACATGATTGCTGAAGAAAAATGTGAACATAAGCAAATGTGGTGAAGAAAGCTGATCGTGCCCGGCTA
>NW_022103931.1:3632871-3640381 GCF_000313985.2 Echinops telfairi | reverse complement strand
GAGGGGGGAGGTAGGGGAAAATGAACAACTGATATTAGGGGCTAAAGTGGAAAGCAAATGTTTTGAGAATGATGAGGGCAACAAATTTACATATGTGCTTGACACAATGGATGTATGTATGGATTGTGATAAGAATTGTACGAGCCCCCAATAAAATAATTTTTAAAATAAATAAATACAATAAATAATAAAATTCTAAAAAAAAGTTGCACAATCAACGTTAAATCATATTCTTCTTTCATTGTTATTAGCTATCCATTTTCCCCCAAATGTCCCTTGCCATATTTCAAGAAACCATTAATCTGATAACTGTCTCTATAGATTTACCTACCCTGGAATTCATATGCAGAAAACCATAAGAACAAATAAACAAACAAAAAGCAATAGAGTGAAACAGAAAAAACCCTCAATTGAAAAGAAATCAGAAAATATTAAAAATTAGAACAAACTTTAAAATGCATCAAAAGGGAGATAAAATGATAAATTATTATATTTGAACCTAACTACATCTGCCATAACCAACTTTAAAATGCTCTCTGTCTGATAATAAGGCTATTCACCTCCCTCAAATATGGCCAAAAAGAATTTGCTGAGACTTAATTCATGTGTGGACCCTACAAATAGATCTTGGGTTTCCACTGTCATCCATGTCGTTTTTGGTGTCAGAGTCCATTGAGTAGGCTCCAACCCACACCAACCCTATGCACTACAGAACGAAGCACCGCACGGTTCTGTGCCATTCTTGCCATTGTTCCTATGCCTGAGCCCATTGTTGCAGCCCATGATACCAATCCATCTCATTGAGGGCCTTCTTCTTTTTCTCTGCCCCTTCACTTTACCTAGCATGATGTCCTTCTCCAGGGACTGGTCTCTCCTGATAACATATCCAAATATGTAAGACGAAGTCTTGCCATCCTTGTCTCTAAGCTTTAGAGTCTAAAGAGTACTCTGACTACTTCTTTCAAGACAGATTGATCTGTCCTTTTAGCAGTTCATAGTACTTTCAATAGTCCTCCCCATAACTGCATAATTCAAATTAATCTATTCTTCCTCAGTCTTCCTTGTTCAATGTCTAACTTTCACATGCATATGAGGGAACAGAAAATAACATAGCTTGGGTCAGACTCACCTTAGTCCTCAACATAACATCTTGCTTTTCAATACTCTAAAAAGGTCTTCATTAGGTCAAAACAAGGAGCCAGGAATTGATGGAATACCACTGAAATGTTTCAGCAAGCTGAAAAATCACTGAAAGCACTCACTCGTCTATGCCAGAAAATTTGGAAGACTGCTACTTGGCCAACTGACTGGAAGAGATCCATATTTGTACCCACTCCAAAGAAAGGTGACCAAACAGAATTTTCAAACTGTACAATTGATATCACATGCAAGTAAGATTTTGCAAAAATATTTTCAGCAGTACATTGACAGGGAACTGTCAGAAGTTCAGGCCTGATTCAGAAGAGGCCGTGGAACAAAGGATATCATTGCTGTGCTAGTCTGGGTTGACTAGAGAAACAAATCCAGAGACACTCGTGTGTGTAAGAGAGAGTTTTATAACCAAGAGTAATTGTATATTAAGAAAACATCCCAGCCCAGTCCAGATCATGTTCATAAATTCAGAAGTCCGATATTAGCCTATATGTCCAATAATCGTCCATAAATTCTTCTGTAAGCACATGCAATGATGCCAAAAGCAAGAAGATCACAGTTCAGTGGGTGAAAAGTCGTGTGGAAGCATCTCAGCACTGGTACGGCTCTTCATGTGGCTCCTCCAGCTCCAGGGCTCTGGCTGCCATCAGCATAGCTTCATGTGGCCTGTCAACAGAATGTGAAACAGAGAGAGTGTGTGTGCCACCTCTAGGGAGGAAGACAGGAGTTTCCAGAATCCTCAGCAGAAGACCATGCTCACACAGGTGCATCATTGGATATGACCTGATTGACAGGCTAGACTCCACCCTTTCACTCAAGTTGACAGGAGATTACGTAACTGCCACAACTGCTGATGTCAGATGGCTCTTGACTCAACGCAGAGAATACCAGAAAGATATTTACTTCTGCTTCCTTGACTATGCAAAGACATTAGACTGTGTGGACCATAATAAACTGTGGATGACCTTCAGAAGAATGGGAATTCCAGAACACTTCATTGTGCTCATTCAGAACTTGTACATGGATCAAGAGGCAGTTATGTGAATAAAACTGCATGATTTAAAATCAGGAAAGGTGTGTGTCAGCATCGTATCTTCTCACCACACTTATTCAATCTGTATGCTGAGCAAATCATCAGAGAAGCTGGATTATATGAAGAGGAAGGTGGCATCAGGATTAGAGGAAGGCTTACTAACAACCTGTGATATGCAGATGACACAACCTTTCTTGCTGAAAGTGAGGACTTGAAGCCCTTGCTGATGAAGATCAGGATTGCAGCCTTCAGTGTGGATTACAACTCAATGTAAGGCAGCCCCAAATCCTCACATCTGGACCAATGGTTACATCATGATAAATGGAGAAGAGGTTGTAGTTATCGAGGAGTTTGTCTTGCTTGGATCTACAATCAATGATCATGGAAGCAGCAGTCAAGAGATCAAAAGATGTGTTGCATTAGGCAAATCTACTGTACAAGATCTCTTAAGCATATTGCAGAGTAAGAATTCTACTGTAAGGACTAAGGTGCACCAGACCTAAGCCATAGTATTTTCCATGGTATCACATACGTGTAAATTCTGCACCAAGGAAGAATCTATGCATTTGAATTGTGGTGCTGGAGAAGAATATTGAAAGTACCAAGGACTGCTAAAAGTACAAACTAATCTGTATTGGAAGAAGTAAAGTCAAAGGATGGCAAGACTTCAGATTACATACTTTAGACATATTGTCAGGAGAGAGCAACCCCTAGACAAGGACATCATGTTTGGTAAAGTGGATAGGCAGCGAGAAAGAAGTCCCTAAATGAGATGGATTGACACAGTGGCTGCATCAATGGACTCAGGCATAAGAACAATTGTGAGGGTGGCACAGGATCATTCAATGTTTCCTTCTGTTTTGCATAGGGCAGCTATGGGTAAGAGTCCACTCGATGGCACCTAACAAAAACAACAAAGAGGTCTTCTGTAGCAGATTTACCCAAGGCAAAACATCTTTTGACCTCTTGACTGCTGCTTCCATCAGCATTGATTGTGCATCCAAGCAAGATGAATCCTTGACAGCATCAACCTTTTCTCTATCAAGTTACAATTGCGAGGATTTTGTTATTGCTGCTGCTGCTGTTGTTTTACATTGCATTGTAATGCACACTGAAGGCTGCAATCCGTCATCTTCATCAGCAAGTGTTTCAGATTCTCCTCACTTTCAACAAGCAAGGTTGTGTTATTAGCTTATCTCAGGTTGTTAATAAGCCCTCCTCCAATCTTGATGCCACAATTTCTCAGATTGTTTGCTCACCGTACAGATTGAACAAGTATGGTGTTGTCCATAGCCTCTGCAAACCTAGGGTTCACAATTTAAGATCTGATACCATTCCTTCTTTCAGATTTGGATTTTATTATTTACAATCCTTGGATCACTCAGACTCACATGCTTCTTTCACATGGCCTTAGTTGTTGCCTCACTTAGCTGGCTGAGAGACCCTTTTAATTACCTTATCCATTTCTTCTTTTGTTATGGGTCTGTTCAATGTTTTTACATCAGTCTGTGTTAACTTAGTGTATTTCTATAAATTTGTTCATTTCTTTTAGGTTTCCATTTTTTTTTTAGTACCGTCCTTCATAGCATCATGTTATTATCTTTTTTTATTTCACATACTTCTGTCGTGATGTCACCAATTTAATTTCTTATTCGGGATAATTGTATCTTCACTTTTTTTCCTTTTTTAAGTTTGCTGGTGGTTTGTAAACTTCTTGTCTGGTTCATTCTATTGTTTTTCTGTTTTCTCGCTTATCTTTTCCGCTCTGCTTGTTGTTGTTACGTGCTGGTGAGTTATGCTGACTCATAGCAACCTCATGTACAACAGAATGAAACACTGCCCAGCCCTGCACCACCTTCACAGTTGTTATGTTGGAGCCCATTGTTGCAGCCACTGAGTCAATTTATCCCATTAAGGGCATTTCTTGTTTTCACTTCCTTTCCACTTTACCAAGCATAATGTCCTTTTCCAAGGACTGGTTTCTCCTGATAACATGTCCAAAGTATGTGAGATGAAGTCTCACCATCCTCACTCCTAAGAAGCAAGCTGGCTGTATTTCTTCCAATACAGATTTATTTGTTCTTTTGGCAATCCATGGTACTTTCAATATTCTTTGCCATAACCATAATTCAAATTCATTGATTCTTCTTTGGATGTCCTTATTGGATATTCAACTTTCACATGCATCTGAGGTAATTAAAAATAGCATGACTTAAAAAATATATATCATGGCTTGAGCCAGGCACACGTTGGTTCTGAAAGTGACACGCTTGCTCTTCGATGCTTTAAAGAGGTCTTGTGCAGAATACTTAGCCAATGCAATGTGTTGTTTGATTCATTGACTGCTTCCTCCATGAGCATTGATTGTGGTTTCAAGGAAGACAAAATCCTTAACAAGTTCAATCTTTCCATTTGCAAAGATGTACAATGATGTGCCTTTTGGTGCAGTTGTAAGGATTTGGGGCTTTACATTGAGTTATTATGTATACTGAAGTCTTTAATCCTTGTTCTTTGTCAGCAAGTGCTTAAACTCCTCCTCACTTTCATTGAGTACCACTTTAGCTGTGTCCCAAAGGTTTTAATGTGTTGTGTCAAGAAATTTAAATTTTTCATTCCTTACTTATTCAATTACTCAGTAGTTTTCAAGCAGGGTATTGTTCCATTTTCATGCACTATTTCTCCTGATTTTCCTATTGCTGATAACCAGTGTTAGAGTGTTTGATCTCAAAATATTATTTTTAATGTCCCATAGTTTTTAAATTTATTAAGGCTTTTTCTGTGACCTGACATATGGTCTATTGTGGACAATGTTCTGTGGGCATTGCAAAAGAATGTATATTGTGCTGTTGTTGGAAAGTGTTCTATGTCTAAGAAGACAAGTTGATTTATTGTGTTGTTTAGTCCTTCTGTGTCTTTGTTGAGAATTTTTTCCAGTTTTGTCCTTCTTTGAGAGTAGTGTACTGATGTCTCCTATTATTGTTGTAGTGTTATTTCTCTCTTTCAATCTATATGAGCTTGATTAATAGATTTTGAAGGTGCATAGATATCTTGAAAGTACATAGATCTATTCATTATAGTTATGCCTTTTATTCAATTGTTTCTTTGATCATTATGTATTGTCCTTTGTCTCTCAGGATGGATTTTGCTTGAAGTCTATTTTATCAGAGATTACTATTGTCACTCCTGCTTTAATTGTCATAGCTTGATTTTTTATCCATTCTTTGATTTTTTTGGGTCTATTTTTGTTGTTGTGTCTAAGGTGTATTTCTTATAGAACCCATTCTTATTGGTGGGTCCTATTATCCAATTTGCTATTCTGTCTCTTTACTGGCGCATTTAATCCATTTACATTTGGTGTTATTATTGACAGGTATGAGTTTATTGCTATTATTTTGCTGTGTGTTTTTGAATGTGTATTTTGTTAGTTTCCTTGTTCCTTGTAATTTTCTGTGCTGAGTTTATTTTGTTTATGGATTTCCATGTCTTTTATTCCTTTGCTGTTGTTTTACTATTGACTATGTTTTTGTGATTTTTCTTTTTATAAGGTTTACCAATTGTCTTTGAGGTTTCCCTTATTATTTATTACATTCTTGCCTCATTTTAAAAGTCTAATCTCTCTTGAAATCTACTGTCCATTTTAATGTTGTCAAATATTCATAAAGGAATTGATACCGATTCTATTAAAACATTTTTGGCGGGGGGGTGGGGGTGAGAGGAGCAGATACCAATGGCTTAATGGAAAGTAAATGTCTAGAAAATAATGGTGGAGACATATGTACAAATATGCTTGATACAATTTGATGTATGTTTTGTTATAAGAGCTGTAAGAGCCTCCAAGAACATAATCTTTTAATTAAAAAAAAGTTTTCAAAAACATAGAAGAGAAAGAAATACTCTCTAACTCATTCTATGATGTGAGCATCACTCTGATACCAAAACCAGGCAAAGACATTTAAAACAGAGAAAATGACAGATCACTATCCCTCAATGAATATAGATGCAAAATTTTTGTACAAAACCCAACAACAATAAATTGGGATTCATATCAGGAATGTAAGAGTGACTCAACTTTAGAAAATCAATCCATCAGTAGAATTCACCACTTTAGAACAAATTAAACAAACCACATGATCATATCAATTGATGAAAAGGCATTTGATAAAATTTGATTTCTTTTCCTGATAAACTCTGAGCAAAATAGAAATAGAAAGGAAATTTCTCAATAGTCTTAAGAGCATATATGCAAAACCAACAGTCAACATTATTCTCAATGGAGAAAGATTGAAAAGCTTTCCTAAGGATGGAAATGAGATAAAGATGCCTATTATTGCCACTCTTATTCAGTATTATATTGGAAGTCTTAACCAGAGCAATAAGATCATTATCTCCCCAGCTTCTTAGGTGGATCCTGTCCAATTCTCCCCCATCCTTTTTGAGTTGGAACACTAGCATGGTACTGACTTTTCAGTTCCAACTGGGAGGTAGGAAGGGGAGTTGACAATGGCAGAGTGGCCTCATGCTCATTGAATCATCCATAGTTAGGACACTGTTTTTTCATTACTAAGAGACTTTTTTTTTCCTTGTCAAATATTTACTCACATGTAATTATACTCTGTCTCCCTCCCACAAGTGCTCAACCCATGTCTCCCTGAGCTTCTACTCATAGATTAGTTATTGTAGGATTGCGTATATAACAGCATTTATCTTTGTTGCCTTGATCTCTTATGCTTTTCCTGGTGTCCTTCCTTGCCACCATCATTCTTTGCTCCTCTGTCTCTTATTGAACACGGCCCTTCCCTTTACCCAAGTTCTGTTCCTCTGCCACTCCCCAGATGCCAAAGCTATCTTCTGGATCAAGGTTATAAGAGCCACATCAATAATTCTCATGGCCCCTGTAGTAGGTGATTTTTTGTGTGTGCAAGCTACGCACAGGATACTTTGTCTTGAATTTTGAAGAATTTGATTATGATATCTCTTGGTAATTTCTTTTGGGATTTCTCCTGTTTGTGGTTCATTCAGTTTCTTGAATGTTTGTTTCCTGGTATGAGGGAAATGTTCTTTTGATAGCCCTTTGTCAATTTTCTCTTTGCATTTTTTCTCTTCCTATTCTGGAATTCTGCTTACATGCAAGTTATTCTATCTTTAGTTATGGCAATCTCAGACTGGGTGAGAATGAGCAAAAAAAAGAGTTCCTATTTGAATGAAGAATCAAGATTAAGTGTCTGAATTCCGGTAAAAATGATGATTTAGGCCTCCACTCAGGTACTCCCTCAATGCAAGAATACTTTCTTCTATTAAATTGGCATTCTATGAGGCTCACCTTCC
>NW_022103931.1:3629680-3631897 GCF_000313985.2 Echinops telfairi | reverse complement strand
ACAAATGTGCTTTACACAATTGATGTATGTATGGATTGTGATAAGAGTTGTATGAGACCCTAATAAAATGATTTTTAAAAAATGATTTATATAAAAAGAAACCTTAAAAAAATGATGACTTAGGCAGACATACTACACAAATCCCTCTTCAATATAGGCATGATAAAACATATACAGAGGGAAAACCTAGCATCCTGAATCTTTGAAAGAAAGGGGAAAAAAGTTAAGTGAGCTGAACACCAACAGCATGCTACCATTCTACTTTATCAAGATGATGCCCTTCTCCAGGGACTTCTCTCGCCTGATAAGATGTTCAAAGTGCGTGAGACAAAGTCTCAACATCTTGGCCTCTAAGGAGCCTTCTGCCTGTGCTTTTTCCAAGACAGATTTGTTTGTTCTTTTGGCAGTCCATAATACTTTCAATATTCTTCACCAGCACCATAATTCAAATACATTAATTCTTCTTTTGTCTTCCTTGTTTGATGTCCTCATATTCATAAGATGCGATTGAAAATACCATGGCTTGGGACAAGTGTAACTCAGTCCTAAAAGTAATATTCTTGTTTTCACCACTTTAATGAGTTCTTGTTCAGTAAATTTACCCAATGCAACACATCGTTTGATCTCTTGCTTGCTGCTTCCATGAGCATTGATTGTGGATCCAAGCAAGCCAATATCCTTGACAACTTCAATCTTTTCTCCATTTGCAATGATGATTACCTATTGGTACAGTTGTGAGGATATTGGTCTTCTTTCCATTGAGTTGTAACCCGCACTGAAGGCTGAAATCGTTGTAATTCATCAGCAAGTGCTTCAAGTCTTCCTCACTTTCAGCAAGTAAGATTGTGTCATCAGCATATCACAGGTTATTAATAAGCTTTCCTCCAATCCAGATGCTACATTCTTCATATCATCCAGCTTCTCTGCTTATTTGCTCAGCATACAGATTGAACAAATATGGTGAGAGGATATGACCCTGATACACACCTCTCCTGATTTTAAATCATGCCATATTCTTGATCCATGTACATATTGATCCATGTACAGATTCTGCAAGAACACAATTAAATGTTCTGGAATTCCCATTCTTCTCAAGACTATCCATAATTGTTATGATGCACAGAGTTGACAATCTTGACATAGAAAATAAAACAAGCAAACATCTTTCTGCTAGTCTCTGCTTTGAGCCAAGATCCATCTGATATCAGCAATGATACACCTTGATCCACAGCCTTTTTTTAATCTGGCCCAAACCTCTGGCAGCTCCCTGTCAAATGGTACTACTGCAACCATTGTTGGATGATCTTCAGCAAAATTTTACTTGGATGTTGTGTTAGGCAAGGTTGACTAGAGAAACAAATCCAGAGATACTCAATTGAGAAAACATCCCAGCCCAGTCCAGATCAAGTCCATAAGTCCGATATTAGCCCATATGTCTGACACTAGTCCATAAATTTCTCTTCAGACTCACGCAGCACATGCAATGGTACCAAATGCAGGAAGATTACAGGTTGGTGGATGAAAAGTCTTGTGGCTCCAGTGCTGGTGGAAGAGTCTCAGCACTGGTGTGGGTCTCCATGTGGCTCCTCCAGCTCTCCAAGTGTGGCTCTTCAACAGAAAGGCGAAGCAGAGAGTGTGTGGCCCACCTCCAGGGAGAAGAGAGGAAGTTCCCAGAGTCCTCATGAGAAGACCACACCCAGATGGAGGCATCATCAGGATGTGGCCGGATTGACAGGCTAGATTCCACCCCTACACGTATTTATCAAGTTGACATGAAATTATGTAACTACCACACATGTGACATCAATGATATTGTTCTATAATTTGAGCATTGTTAGCTTACCATTCTTTGGAATGGGCACAAGTATGAATCTTTTCCTGCACTTGACCTAACTACTAGTTTATGGTCAAATATATGTGTGTATAGGTATATAGGTAGACAAATAGGGAAAAGAATATACATATGTGTGCACACATGGATGTATCTATATCTAAGAGCAAGAGTAAGTAAAAAAAATATTGCTTATGGGATTCCAGTTTTTATAAGTGCACAAGTTTATTCAAAACAGAATGTGTTTAAATGGCTCTGTGATCAGCAGGTGGTTGCTGACACAGTCTGAATTAGTTAATTGTGCCAACCTGGCCGATAATCACATGTGGGGCTAATTGAAAGGCGGAGGGATAAATGGGTGGTGAGCCTCGCCTTTCTAGTTCTCG
>NW_022103931.1:3627637-3629111 GCF_000313985.2 Echinops telfairi | reverse complement strand
AGGTTCAATTAAAACAGTGGCTTTTAAGAGGATCAGCTCAGAAGGTTATTGTGACTGTTTGGGGATTCCAAAGGGATGATCTTAATAGATTTTCTCGAACAAGACAAGACAATCACAGATGCTTATTATGCAGAAGTTTTCAGAAAATTGAAATCTGCGTGAGGGAAAAAAGTCAGGAAATGTGCCGAGAAATGTTCTCCCATCATGACAGTGAATCTGGTCTTACTTCAACGATAGCAAGGACTGTCCTATGTGAATTTCATTGGAAAACCTTACCCTATCCACCCTAAAATTTGATCTTGCCTCTTCAGACATTTTTGCTCCCCAAACTCAAAGAACATTTCAACTGAATATGATTTGTGCTCTTTAAGGAGGCCAAAACTGTGGTTTTGAGGTGGTACCAGGTGAATACCACAGAATTCTGCAGGGAAGAGTTTTCTAAAGTCCACTGCCATTGAGTCAATTCTGACCAGCTGCAATCTTATTGGAAAGAGTAAGACTGTCCCTCTGGGTTTCCAATGCTATAAAGCTCTACAGGAGCAGAAAGTCCCATCTTTCTCCAGGGAAGTGACTGATGGGTTTCAACTGCTGACCTTGTGGTTAGCAATATAAGATGCAACCCACTACACCACCATGACTCCTATCCGAGAAGTGTAAGAAAAATGGAAACATCACCTTCAGAGGCATGATAGAAGATGTCAAGATGTCAAGAGATAACAGCCTCGCATTTTGATATTTTTGCTTAGAAATACTTATATATTCCTATAACACACAATTGTACATACTTCTCAGAGACATAGCCAAATATCTTGGAAGAACTGGTTTTGTAAGTCTGAAGGTTTAGGGATTTTGTCCCATGAGACAACTCGGTTGATTGGCCTAATATAGCTCACAAAGTTCATTCTAGTGAAATGAGGTGTTAAAAGCTTGAGAGTAGCCATCTGAGAAGAAACTCATCTACATGTCAAAGAGCCTACACTATCCATGGCCTCATCTACTCTGAGAGTAGAAAACCTAGATGGTGCCCAACTGCCACTACCAGTCATTCTGATCAGAGTCTCAACAAATCAAATGAACAGGAGACAAATGTGGACTAGAACCAAGATTCTTTACAAGTACAGACATATTGCACCAGTTGAGACTAGAGGGTAGACTCCCTAAGACAATGATTCTGAAATGCTCTTTAAACCTTGAACTGAAACTATCCCTGAGATCACCTTTAGGCAAAACACTAGTGTGGCATACAAAACAAAGGATATTATCCCATGAGTATGGGTGTACCATTAAAGAATCATCTAGAAGAGACCAAAAGGTCAACAAGTACTCGCAAGCAAATTGAGGAGAGGCAAGGGAAACTAGATTATTGGAAATGGAACAACTGCATAACCTACTACACCACCAGAGCTCCCCGAACACCTGTAAGTGGATGCAATTATTATCAACTCCATTTTATAAATGAAACTGAGCCAGTGAG
>NW_022103931.1:3590616-3627537 GCF_000313985.2 Echinops telfairi | reverse complement strand
TGCATAACCTACTACACCACCAGAGCTCCCCGAACACCTGTAAGTGGATGCAATTATTATCAACTCCATTTTATAAATGAAACTGAGCCAGTGAGAGGTGAGGTAACTTCCCCAAGGTCACAGAGCTAGTAGATGGTGAAGTATGGCAGTTAAAAAATAATACATCCCTATAATTTCTACATTATACTGCAACATCATATAATTTTTGGAAAAAATATGGAAGCATACACCATAATCTTTACTTGCACCACTGGTCACATCTTGCTGTATAGAGTCCTTGTCCTTTATGTGTACGTATACACACACATATGTATAACACTCTATCTACTTTTTTAAAGAATTGAATCATATTCTCCACTTTGATCTGGAAGATTCCTTAAGATGATCTGTACAAAGAACCTTATAATGTGCTTTTTTTAAAAAAATCATTTTATTGGGGGCTCTTACAGCTTATAGCAATCCATACATCCATTGTGTCAAGCATATTGTACATATGTTGCCATCATAATTTTCAAAACATTTTCTACTTGAGCCCTTGGTATCAGCTCCTCATTCTTTTTCCTCTCTCCCCCACCCTTCTTCCCTCATGAACCCTTGATAGTTTCTAAACTATTATTATTTTCATATCTTACATCGACTGCTGTCTCCCTTCCCCCACATTTCTGTTGTCAGTCCCCGGCGGGGTGGGGGCAGTGTTATACATCGATCATTGTACAGTGCTCTTTTACATGACTGAAACATTTATCTCAAAATGTTTATGATTTATATCGCTGAAGTAGATAGTTTTACATTCAACAACTCATACACATATTGTTTCAATTTATCCATTTCAATCTCTCAGTGCATCAGCACTTATCCCAATTCCTCAGTGTTTGCAGTTACCATCCCTCCTTTCCTGGTTCTCTGAAGTTTTCCTTGGGGAAATGCTGCTCTTTTGATCTTAAATGGCTTGCGATTGTAACCCAGAGGTGAGCTCCATGTCAGACCTGAAGAGTCTTAGTCTTGATGATTCCACTGGTCTCTATCCGATGATAAAGTCTGGACTTGACAGGGACAGGATAGGAACTTTTGCTTGCTAAGGAAATAACCCTTCTGCTTGTTAATAATGAACATTCTGTTTGCTAAGGGAGTGGACAGTCTGCCTGCCAAGAGAATGAACAATGAGCCGTAAGATAACAAGCCTGGTCTGGTGAATGTCTCAACCACCAGGCTGGTGCACACCTCCAAACCAGAGTCATAACCTGAGATAATACTTGAAACCTCCTGACACAGAACTGTAGCGCGAGAAAAATTATAAATGGCCTAAGACCCAAGGACGAACTTAGCAACTAATTAGCAAGCGGCTTGACCATCTGTGGAGCTGCAACTCCCACTCTTTTTTGCCTTTCAAAACTAGAAGCCTTTCCCTAGCTTGGGGCCTTCTCGCCGGACCCACTTCATTCCTTTTGGAAATAAAACTTTTTGCTTAACTCTTTCTGCTGAGGTTGGGAAGTGGGTGGTGGTGCTGCTGCTGAACACCCCCCTCCAACCGTGAGACTTGGTAGTACCCCTGTGGACAACCCGGCGCTGGTAACAGGGCCTAGCATCCCTCTACAGGAATGAATATCACAGACTCTCTTATGATTCTGAGTTATATTGGATATATTATTTATCTAAGCAGTACCCAGACTGCTTCCAATTTTTCTCTGAGTTCCGCAAGAGGGTGACGGGCGTTTTGAAAGAAAAAAAGAACACAAACACCTATGTATCCAGAAAACTCACAAAAAGGTTAATTCTACTCTGTCCTATAAGGTCCCCTGTGAGTTTAATGGTATCAACTGATGGCAGTGAGTTAGGTTTTTGGATCCAACTCAATCAGCTACAGCTGCGAACCCAAACCAAACCCACTGCCGTCAGGCAGATTCTGATTCACAGCAATCCTGTAGGTCAGCGTAGAACTGCTCCCGTGGGTTTCCGCAACTGTGAATCTGTACAGGAGTAAAAAGCCTCCTCTTTTGCACGCGGAGCAGCTGGTAGTTCCGAACTGCTGACCCATTGCACCGCGGGAACAAAGCGCGAGGCACCTCATAAAGGGAGGGAAGGCGTGGCCCCGCGGAGCGCGCGGCCGTCCTCAGTCCCGCGAGCCCAAAGGCGGACGCTCGGCTCTCCTAGGACGCAGGCGTAGAGAAGGCAGGAGGCGGGACGTCGCAGGACAAACACGGAACGGGGCAAAAACGGAAGAGGCGGGATTTCCTGCCCCAGCCTTCCTTTGGGCCCGCGCCTCCTACGCTTTTGCTTGGGCTTAGTTCTTCGGCCCGCATTGGTCCGAGGGCGAAGGACGCGTCTGCCCCCGTCCGTGCCTGCTTCCAGAGTCACGCCGCTTTCAGGCATTGTTTAGGACACGCCTGTGGGGCCTGAAGGGACTCTGTAAGCTACCGGAGCAATTGAGAGCTCATCGGCAAGTTTCGGAGATGCCGCCCAAGGGAAGAAGTGGTACCGGAAAAGGTGGAAAAGGTAGAGCACTGAGAGGAACGAGGGAGAATGGCAGCGTGGGAGGAGCAGACAGGAGACCCCAGAGTCCAGGAGAAAGCAGGGATGCCTGTGGTCCACAGAGCTCCCGATGACTTTTGTCTGGGTTTTTAGGGAAAATGTCCCCAACGCCTAACCCCCAGTGCCACCAAGGAATTTTTTTCCGTGTCAAGGGTTATTTGGAGATTTACAACACCACTCGCAGTCAGATATTGAATTAACTCAACTCTAATGCGATGATTGCAGCTGCTGCCCTATGGTGAGGTGTGTGAAACTAACCAATACTGGTAATGACACCGGCCGGATACACCTGGGGCTGGACGCTCCCCACCCCTGCTCTAGACAGAGTAGAACTGCCCCTGAGTGTTTCCAAGATTGTAAATCATTCTCCTGTGGAGCAGCTGGTGGTTTCAAACTGCTGACCTTGAGGCTAGCAGTCCAACCCATAACCCAGTACATCATCAGGGCCCCTTCAAGGGTTACTAGAGCTTTAAATTTTAATCTTTTCAAATGTCAGCAATAAAAAGTGCATTTGTTATGTTCCTTAAAATTCCCTTTAGTGCTTACAAAGTGCCATCACCACGATTGGGGACTTGATTGATGTATTGAATAGAAATGTATACCAGGCACAGTGCTAAGCACAGGATATGAAAATAAGACACAAATCATTGCTATTAAAGAGCTCTGGAAGTAATGGGAAAGATAGAGTAAAGCGCCATGCTAAATGCAATGTTGGAAATGTGTATGGGATATTATGGAAAATGAAGATGTGTTTTCACCAGCATGCAGAGGGAAGGAAAGACGTCTTAGAAATAAGTTGGGCCAAAATGAGCCACACAAAATTTGGCAGCAAAAGCACTAAGGGGAGGAGCAATGTGGTATGTGCAGTAGTGTTGCTAGACCAAAAACTCAAGACTGAATGGTGAGTAGTAAGAATGAAGACGGAGACCAAATTGTGGAGAGTGCTACATATGTTGCTAGGACGGTTGATTATGTGCTAAGAAGGGCCAGGGAGATAGGTATGATTTTTACAGTAGTCTTGATGAGAAACGATGGTTGCTTGAACTAGGGTTCAAACTGTGGTCCTGGAGAGTAGAGAACAGGTTCTATAAATATTTAGTGTGAAATAGGCAGGAGTTGAATTTTTGGACTGGGAACAGGCAGGAGCAATTCTCCGTTTTTAGGATACAGTTAGGAATGTTATCCTGGTGCTGCAAACTAAAATCAAGAATACATGAGCAGGGATGGTGAGGCTGGTGAGCTCACTCTTAAGATATATTGACTACTATTGCTACTCCCCTTATTGGTCCTGGGGGCAGGGTATCTGTCTTGGATTCCTTGTGTTGCAAGCTCTTATCATCTATAACAGTATACATGTTCTGGTCACTAGGAGGGTAAGGGAAGGGGTGGGGGGGAGTAAGGGAGAACCAATCACAATAATCGACTTATAGCCCCCATCCCAGGGGGACGGACAACAGAAAAGAGGGTAAGGGGAGACAGCGGTCGGTATAAGACATGAAAAAAAATTATAAATTATCAAGGGTTCATTGGAGGGGGGATGAGGAGCTGATACCAAGGGCTCAAGTAGAAAGAAAATGTTAGGAAAAAGATGATGACAACATATGTACAGAAGTGTTTGACGCGATGGATATATGTATGGATTGTTATAAGAGCTGTAAGAGACCCCAAATAAATTAAAAATTAAAAAATATATCGACTGTGAAATGTCTGGGACTTCTAATTGAAGATGTAATCTTCAATTAGATGTAATCTAATTGAATCTGAAATTTCTGGGGGCTATGTAGGCTACACATGTAAATTTTAGGAGTCATTGACTGACATGTAGATTGATCCTTAGTTTTTCAGTGCTTTTGTTTTACTTCCCACCTTGTTTAGTGACTGGGCTCTAAAAGCTTGCAATCTACTGACCGAGAGAGCAACAGAAGAAGAGTCTGGAATGGGAGGAGAAAATAGAATATGTAGCGCTTTGCCTCCATGGAACGATTACTCCATTTGCTGTAGGACTAGAAGAACTGAACGTTGCTTGCCCTACTAACCATTTTCAGCAAAGATTCTTAAGAGGAACCCTGATCAAAGGGGAGAATATTCAAAGCAGGATTTCACATGTTAATTGAGTCGAGATTTTTCTGGAGCACTTGAGGCTAGTTGAATCCCTGAAGTCTTCTTAAAACCAAGTAACATTTCAGCTTAACGAGCAAAGAATGTCTGCCTTGAGCATTGCACTCCCTTAAGATCTGAGGAGATCAAACTGACAACAGTAGCTCAAAAGATTAAGATCGGAAACATGGAGGATAGGGAATGGTTACACAACTTGACAAATGTAATTTCATGAAATTATATGTAAAATTGTTGAATTGGTGTACATTCTGTTTTCAACAACAATAATAAAATGTGTACATTTTTTAAAACCACATGGGCATACCATGCATGGAGCACTGGTGGCCTTGGGTGTTCTGCATTGTACTGCTAACCCCCCGCTCAGTAGTTTAAACCCACCAACAACTTCACAGAGAAAGATGAGGCTTTCTGCTCCCATAAGGATGTCCAGCCGTGGAAACCACGGGGACATTTCTTCCCTGTTCTACGTGGTTGCTATGCATCAGAATCAACTTGATAGCAGTGGGTTTGATGCTAGTGTTTGAGGTTACCCATGGAGAACGTAAAGAATGAGAAGAGCAGAGGGTGTGATCCTGTGGGTGGTAGGAAAAGAGACAGACATACAGGGAGTGCAATATAGTGATATGCTAGAGGTCAGAACGCTTCGAGAAAAAGGGTATGGCCTATTAAGCCCGGCAGAAAATCAAATAAGATGAGGACTGAAAAAGCACTGTTCAGATTTGAACATTAGAGATGGCCTTATGAGTCGGCGTTGACTCAATGGCAGTGAGTTTGTGTTTTTGTTTTTCAGGCTAAGAATGGTTTCTTTGAATTGAAGGAGGCAGAAGCCCAATAGGGCTAACAGAAGTGGTAAAATAGAGACAATTATTGTGTACTTCTCATGAAAGTTTTCATTTTAAAAAGCATGGACTGTGGACAGTTCAACAAAGGACCAAAGTCCAATAATTGAGGAAGAGATTATCTTTTAGTAACTATTCTTGGCAAAACTGGATATCTGTTTATAGAAAAAATGGAACAAGGCCCATACTGCACACCATATTCAAATGCTAACCCAAAATATGTCAAAAACTTAAAACTAAAATTCATAGAAGAAAAAAAATAGGAACAAAGCTAGGGACCCTAATCTACGGTATAAGTAGAAAATCAAACATAGCTAAAAATGCTCAAATAGCAGAAGACAAATGAGATAACTGGGACCTCCAAAAATTAAATATTTATGTTCATCAAAAGACTAGCAAACAAGTAAAAACAGAACCTATAGACTGGGAGAATTGGCAACAAAATATCTGCCAAGAGTTTAATCTCTAAAATTTATAGAAAAGTCTGTTAGCACCTCAACAACAAAATGATAATCCAATTAAAAATTAGTCAAAGAATATAATACATGTGTAATTTTCTTTTCTCAACAGTGTTTTATATTTTTATTTTTTACAATAGTACTTTAAATGCTGTATCATTGGCTAAATCAATAACATTACCAGTAGAAGTATTTTATGTCATAGGAGGGTGATTTATAATGTTCTCTATCATACAAGGTTAATGATGTCTCTAAAATAAACCAGACATATATAAACCATAGATATATGAATGGATTCTAGGCTCACACTCATTCTGGCCCCAAATAAGAACAATGAGTTCTTGTGACATGGCCCTGCTTGATGCTCACCCTCATGAAAAGATCACTGAGATATGGGTTCTATAACAAAGTGTGGTGAAGAAACCAGATAGTGACATCTGGGGTCTGAAAGGCTTGTCTTAAAACAAGCAGCCATCCAAGTGAGGCATCAACTGAGTTCACATGGGAGAATCACACCACTCTGTGTGATCTAAGGATTGTAAATAATAAAACCCAAAACCAAAGAAGGGAATGGTAACAGAGCTTAAATTGTGAACACCTGGTTTGCAGAAAGCTATGTATGACTGGAAGCAGTGTCTTCACGTGTATTAAGCCTCTGGTAAATCCCCTTTGACCATAGTCCGGGGATTCGGATAGCCTTGCTATCATAGAGAGCATTGTAATCTTTTATAGCAGATATATAGTTAGGATAAAATGTAATACTCCCTTTGATCTCCAATTTCACCCATTTTAAAGTTGTTTCAGTTTTTAATATTTTCTGGTTTTTCTTTGAAGTTTTATATGCATTGTCTAGTCATTGTTTTGGGGGATTTGGGGGTTTGTTTGCTTGCTATGTATGATTTTGTATAGTTGTTTTGTATGATCTTCTGTATATGAAATACAGAATAGGTAGATCTATAGACATAGTAACCAGACAGAGGCATGGCAGAGGAGAATGGGGGAAATGAAGAGCTAACAATGAGTATGGGGGAAACTGTTCTGAAATTGATTGTGGTGATAATTGCACAAATCTTAAAATGATTGAATTATTAAATTGTATGATATGTGAAGTATATGCCAATAAAAGTATTTAAGATATAAATAAATAATAGACAAAGAACATAAACACTTTATCAAAGACTCATTCAGTTAGTGAGCAAACACATGAAAGGATGCTTGAGATCATTAGACATTCCCACCCACTGTCATTGAGTCGGTTCCCACTCATAGCGCCCCTTTATGGGGTTTCTGAGGACATACTATTTACCAAGCAAATAGCCATTCACCTGTGGAGTGGCTGGTGACTTTGAGCCATAGATCTTGCAGCTAGCAATCCAGTGCTTACCCAGTAGCACCACCATGACTCTAGGGAGAAAAACCAAAATGACAGTGAGATACAATCTCACTCTACAGTACCACTGGTCAAAAAACAAACAAAACAAATGCTGGCCAGGTTGTGGAGAGATTGGAACTCTTCTACACTGCTGGTGGAACTGTCAAATGGCACAGCCACTATGGAAAATTGTGTGGCACTTCCTTAAAAAGCAAGAAATAGAGATGCCTTTTGATCTACCACTCCGACTCCTAGGTATGCATCCTAGTGACACAAATAGACAGATAAGCCCATGTTTAATTGCATCATTATCCACAATAGCAAAAAGATAGAAACAATCTGAATGTATATCAGTGGATGAATGTATAAACAAATTGTGATTACGCAATAGTATGCTATGCAATGATAATAATGAGGACTCTACAATATGGGTGAATCTGGAGGGCATTATGCTGAGTGAAATCAAAAAAGGACAAATTTTTTTAAGGTTAAATATTATATGAGATCACCATTATAAAAAAACAAGAATAGGGTTACACACAGAAAGGAATATTCGTTGATAGTTACTAGGGATGGGAACGAGGAAGAGGGAAATCAATAACTAGAGAGTGTTATTAGATGCCATGGAGTTGCTCCCAACTCATGGCGACCTTACACCAGAACAAAACCACTGCCCAGTCCTTTACCATTCTCACAGTTGGTACGTTTGAGCCCATTGTTGTAGCCACTTTGTTAATCCATTTTATTGAGGGTCTTCCTTGTTTTTGCTAGATAGTGAGCACATGTTAATTCTTATGAAGGGCAGTCCTCCAAGTGAGACCAAGGCAAAGGAAGACATCATGAGATACCCAGGAATAAAGGACAGCTACCCTAAACGCTAAGAAGGCCTGGTGGCATAGTGGGTTAGAGTTGTGCCGCTAACCACAGAGCCAGCAATTTAACAGCCTGCAATATGCAGATGACATAACTTTGCTTGCTGAAAGTAAGCACGGTGGTTAATAAGTCTTCCCCCAATCCTGATGCCATGCTCTTCATATGATGTTGTTCCAATTCTGGTGAGTTACCTTTCTTTAAAATGGGTACAAATATGGATCTCTGGTATAGGTGAGTGAGTCCTTCCAGTGCTGTATCGGTGTGTTGAAACATTTCAGTTTGTATTCTGTCAGTTCCTGGAGCCTTCTATTTCTCTAATGCCTTTAGTACAATTTCAACTTCTTCCTTCATTATCATCAGTTCTTGATCATATGCTACCTGTTGAAATGGTTGAAACTGACTCACTCTTTTTGTACAGTGACTCTGTGTGTTCCTTCTATGTTCCTTTGATGTTTCCTGCATTGTTCAATATTTTGCCCATAGAATCGTTCAATATTGCAACTTAAGGCTTGATTTTTTTTTTTTTTTTTTTTTAGCTCTTGCATCTTAAGATATGCTGAGCAAAAAAAGAGGAATTGATACCAAGGGCTCAAGTAGAAAGAAAATGTTTTGGAAATGTTGATGGCAGCATGTGTACAAGTGTGCTTAATACAATTGAATGATGGATTATTATAAGACTTGTAAGGGCCCCCCAATAAAATGGTTAATATTTTTAAAACAGCCAAAGATAAAGTATAAATCAACTAAAAGGGGTAAAAACATTTCTCATATTGGCTTTTGAAAGCATCAGTGGAAGTTAGAAGCTAGTGGAATATTATGCTCAATGTGCTTAGAAAAAGAAAAAAAAAGCCTGATTATAGAACTCTATAATTAGAGAGAAGATTTTTTAAGATAAAAGGTAAAATAAATAAATCTTTTAAATAAAAGGATATGCTGAGCAGAACTTGCTTTTTGGTTTTCTAACTCCAGGTCTCTGCACTTTTCATTATACTACGTCACCTTCTCAAGCTGCCCTTTGACATTTTCTGTTCAGCTCTTTTACATCATCATTTCTTTCATGTCCTGTAGCTACTCTCCGATCAACAAGTTTCAGTGTCTCTTCTGGCATCCTCTTTGGCCTTTTCTTTCTTTCCTGTCTTTGTAATAACCTTTTACGTTCTTCATATATGATGTTCTTGATGTCATCCTATAGTACATCAGGTCTTCTCTCATTAGTATTCAATGAGTCAAATCTGTGCTTGAAATGTTCTCTGAATTCAGCTGTATACTCAACATTGTATTTTGACTATCCTGTACTTGTTTTAATTTTCTTTAACTTCAACCTGAACTTACATGTGAGCAATTGATGATCTGTTCCACATTCAGCCCTTGGCCCTCATTTTAGTTGGTGGTATTGAGCTGCTCCGTTGTCTCTTCCCACAGATGTAGTCAATTTGACTCCTCTGTGTGTTCCACCTGGTGAAACGCACATGTGTAGTGCTGAAAAGGGGTATTTGCAATGAGCCATTCGTCTTGCAAAATTCTATCATGCACTCTCCAGCTTCATTTCTATCACCAAGGCCATATTTTTCAACCACTGTTCCTTCCTCTTTGGTTCCAACTTTCACATACCAATTGCCAATAATTATCAATTCATCTTGATTGCATGTGTGATCACTTTCAGACTGAAGACGTTGATAGAATTCTCCAATTTCTTCATCCCTAGCTTTAGTGGTTGTGCAAATTTGAATTACAGTTATACTAACCGGACATCCTTGTATGCATATAGATAGTATCCTCGGTCACATATTTTGAGTGCCTTTGATTTGAGATGCTGATTTTCAGGGACTATATTTGACAGTATTCTGCTGCTGTTCATGAGGGTTTTTAACATCTGAAAATGTTCCACTGCTACTTGTAAGGTTTGCAGTGGCTAATTCCTCAGAAGTGGACAGTCTATCCTTTCTTCGTCATCTATTCTTAGTCTGGAAGCTCTACTGAAATCTATTCACCTTGGATGACCTTACTGTTGTTTGAAATACTGATGCCAGCTTCCAACATCACAGCAACACACAAGCTACCACTGTACCCCAAAATAACCGACCCCAAAATAACTGACCTAGTGGGTTATGCATTGGGTTGCTAATCACAAGATCAGTTTAAAACTATTCTGTCCTATAAGATCACTGAGTCAATCCACATAATGGTAGTGAGCTTGTTGTGATATAATTATGCTAAAAAGCTTTAGGAGATCATATGGCATTACACTCACATGCATATATGGGTATAGTAGATTTCTCTACATAATTTGTATATGCTGCTTGGATGAATATAGTTGTAAAAAATTAGAGAACTGAACTTAGGAGATCATGCTTAATTGTCCCAATTTCATGATAAAGTATGGAAAAAAGCATCTGCCAAAGTATGTAAGACAAATTCCCGCCATCCTTGCTTCTAAGGAGCACTCTGGCTCTTTTAGTTAACTCCTCTGAGATAACTAAAATATGTTAATTTTCAAAAAATGAACATACAACGTGCAGAAATGAATGGTATATGTTTTGCTGTGTATATTCACAACAATTTTTTAAGAGTGTGTATACAACAAACCCAGTTGAAAATTTAGTTTAATGAAACTTTAGCTGTAACATATTTCAGGCTTTGTGGAGTATTGGGGCCGGGTGGGGTTCAATTTAGTTAGACATTTATTGAACGCCTGTTGCGCTAGGCATTAGAGATACTAAGATTTTTTTCAATGACTCCCTATTACCTACAGGATGAATTCTATGACCCTTTGAAGGTGCATTGCATGCCCTGACCTTTTCCCACTTCTTCCAGGCCCATTTCCCAGCACACCTGGTACTTGGTTTCAGCTCTGCTATTTTCTACCCGTGGTATGTGTATCTTCTCTGGCTTCTCATCCGTGCTTTTTTCTTTAGCTGGTCAGCTTCTACTCACCCAGGAATGCTGCTCTGACTGGCCAAAATCTCTTACCACAGCCCCTGTTCATAAGCATCTCTTTACCCCTAATGCATTTTATTGAAATTATCTATTTACTTATCTATTCCATTAGAATATGAGTTCCTTTAAAGAGAGTGTTATGGCTTATTCATCTTTGTCTCACCAATGCTTGTTTCTTAGTAGTTATTTAAGAAATGTTTATTAGACTGAGTACTTAATCTGATAATAGGTCATAGAAACACCTGCTGAGAACAGTCACTGACCCAGAAGTCGGCCAATGGATGGTCATTAATCGGAATATTAATAACTTGAATACAGAGTTGCAGTATTTATTAGAAATCTTTTCAGAGTGCAGGGGTTTTCCCTTAGAAGGTAAGATTTGAACTGGGGCTCAGGGAATCTAGACTCAGCTTCTGGAACTTGCATTCACCCATTAGCACACTCATTTCTGTGTCCTTTTCCCATGAAGGGTTTATGTAGGCATGGTTTTCCTCTTTTAAGAGACACGAGTCACAGATTAATTTAGTTTGATGTAGCAAACTTTTTGGCAAAGTCCCCTGTTAAAACTTTATGTGATGACCTCAAAACCTATTTATTACACAGCCACAGTAGTTAAACAGCCTGGTACTGGTAAAATAATAAGCAAATAGACCAACAGACTAGAATAGAGAACCCAGAAATAAATTCATCCACCTGCAGTCAACTGATCTTCCATAAAGGGCCCAAACTCATTAAATGGGGGAAAAGATAGTCCCTCCAAGAAATGATGCTGGCTAAATCGGATCTCCATTTACAGAATAATGAAACAGGACCCTAACCCCCACCCCATGTACAAAAATGAACTCAAGATGGATCAAAGACCTAATCGTAAAGCTCATTGCTTTAAAGATAATCAGTGAAAAATATGGACATGCTTAGGGCCCTATTGCAGGGTATAGACACACTATCAAATATAACAAAGGAAACAAGATAGACAAAATAGGTGCCTGGGACCTACTAAAGATACTTGTGTGCATCAGATGACTTCATCAAGAAAGTAAAAAGAGCGCATGGAGTGGGAAAAATTCTTTTGACAAAAACACATCTGACAAGCGACTAATCTTTAATATCTCTAGAAAACAGCACCTCAGTTATATGAATGATTTTGAGCTCGAGCTTAATCATAAGCCCTAACCAAACAACCATTAGTTCTTATGACATGGCCTTGCTCACTATTTGCCCTCTTGAAGAGATCCCTAGGGAACCGATTACAAGGAACTATATGTGACCTCCTCCCTGGGGGACAGACAACCGAAAAGTGGGTGAAGGGAGACGTTGGACCGGGCAAGATATGACAAAATACCAATTTATAAACTATCAAGGGCTCACGAGGGAGGGGGGAGCGGGGAGGGAGGGGAAAAATGAGGACCTAATGTCCGGGGTTTAAGTGGAGAGAAAATGTTTTGAGAATGATGTACAAATGCGCTTTACACAATTGATGTGTGTATGGATTGGGATAACAGTTGTATGAGCCCCTAATAAAATGTTTTAAAAAAACCAAAAACCTATCACAACTGACAAACCTAAAAAAAAAAGAAAGAAAGAAAAAGAAGAGATCCCTGAAGATATGGGTGCTATAGTAAAGTGTAGATGGGTGCCATAGCAGTGTAGTGAAGAAATCAAATGGTGTCCTGCTGTCAGGAAGAATAGCATCTGCAGTCTTAAAGGCCTTTCTTAAAACAAGTAGCTATCTAAGTGAGGCTCAGCCAAGTCCACATGGAAATAGTACACCAACTCATGTGATCCAAGGATTGTAAATAATAAAAACCCAAGGATTGTAAATAATAAAATCCTAGACTGGAGGAGGGAATTATATTAGAGCTTATTGAGTACCCAGTTTGCAGAAGACTGTGGATAACAGTAAAAGCCCCAAATCCATTACAGTCTCCATGCAGATTAAGCCTCCTTCAGACCATTGATTAGGGATGTCAACAATCTTGCCCTCAGTGTATTGGGAAGTAGATTACCTCAGATATAGTTAGATGAAAATTTAACATAATTTGTTTTATCTTTTGACCGATTTTTAATTTTTTTAGTTTCCATTTTCTTCTGCTTTCTTTTAGATCGAAGTTTTTCTGTGTTTTATTTTGTTGTCATTGGTTTTTTGTGCATGTGATTTTCTTTATATTAAATCCAGGATAAGTAATTGAGAGAGGTAGTAATTAGATTCCTTACAGTTATAGGGAAAGTTGGGGGTAATGGGGAGCTAATGATGTGACAAAAGGAAGGCAATTTTCTCAAATTGATTGAAACAATTATTGTACCACTCTTTTTAACATATATTAAACCATGTAATTGTATGGTACTTGCCGTGTATACCAATAAAGCTGTTAGGAAAATGTGAGCGAAGAACAGGGACAGTTCACCAAAGATGACGTCCAAATGGATAACAAACATGAAAAATGCTCATGATCACAAACCCTCCAGTAGGTTCAAATCAAAGCAATGATGAGATACACCATCATGACAGCCGAAATAAAACCAAAAATGCTGGAGAGGTACAGAGAGACTAGAACCCTTAAACAATGTGGGTGAGAATGTAAATAGGTACAACTATTGTGGCAAGCAATAAAGCACTACCTCAAATAACTTGGAATCAGAATTCCATGTGATCCAACAGTACTTCAGCTGGGTATTTGCCCTAAAGAAGTAAGAGTCATAGTACACCCATGTTCATTTCAGCACTGTTCATAATCGCAAGAAGATGGAGACAATCTAAATGCCTATCAATAGAAGAATGGGTAAAGAAATGTTGGGATATATATCCAGTGGCATGGACTGACCTGGAGAACATTCTGCTGCATGAAATTAGTCATTCACAAAAGAGCAGATACTTTATGAGGCCACTGTTATCAGGAGGAAAAATACAAGACAAAGACTTTAATAGCAAAAGGAACAGCCTTTGGAGGTTACCAAGCAGTGAGGAGGGCAATGGAGGAAAGATAAAGTAATCGGGCCTGAGACCTGACAGGTATTAACATGAGTGAGGAGAAGACATTAATTCACAAAAGGGGAGAAGACAAATCCAAGGAGGTGGGGGAAGAGAAGCTGTTGCGATGAGGGAGGGTTGAGAAGTAGTTTAAACTGTTGAATAAAAAATTGATTATTTGTAATATAAAATCCCCACATCATTTTTTAAATGTATTAAACATTTTAAAGGTGTGATAATAGAAGTATCAACTTCCGTTTTGTGTTAGGCCTTTCTGAAAATAGGTACAGCTTCACTGAGTAACTGTCCTCTATTCTCCAAAGGCGGAGCAGCCTCCAGGAGTGACAGTGCTGACAAGAAGGCTCAGGGTCCCAAAGGTGGTGGCAATGCGATAAAGGTAAGTTGTTGATGTTAAATGTAAATATATAAATTGGTACACCTAGAAGGAAAGACAGGCCTGTTGATACAGAAGAGGAGGACTCGAGTGAAAGCGCCACACGACTTTATTTCTGATTGAACACAATATCCAGTAGTAGGAAAATTTTGAAATACAGTTCCAGTTGTGCAAGGGAAGATGGTCCAGGCTGGGCAGCTGGGGACCGGGGCAACTGTCTTGCACATCTTTGCAATCACTATAGGGATTTCATTCAACTGCTCTGTGTGGACCAAATGCCATTCCTCTGCCTCCAGACACAAATTTCAGTATGCTGCTTTCCAAAAGCACCGAAGAGAGACTATATAACACACTTGCTTGTCCTAGCACAGAGTCTGATCACATGCAAATTAGATTCTATCCTAAAGTTAAAGACATTTTTAAAAGTCGATCTCAAGTCGGAGTTAAGATGTACTGGTATTTATGAGCCAGGGACAGTGTGTCCGTCTGGGTTGACTAGAGAAATTCATAGACATTCGTGTATAAGAAAGAGCTTTATATCAAAGAGTAATTTTATATTAAAATATCACAGTCCAGATCAAGGCCATAAGTCTGATATTAGCCCATATGTCCAATACCAGTCTGTAAATTCCTCTTCAGACTCATGCAGGAAGATCGCAAGCCAGTGGGTAGAAAGTCTTGTGGATCCAGTGGCAGTGGAAACATGTCAATGCTGGCAGGGGTCTCCACGTGGCTCCTCCAGGACTCTAGCAGAACTCCTTGTGTCCTATCAGCAGGAATGCCTCGCAGGGAGTGAGTGTGTCCCGCCTCCAGCGAGCTATTTATCACCTTAGCGCCTCCAAAAGAGGTCATCAATCTGCAACCTGATTGACAGGCAAAACTCTACCCCTTCACTCTTAAGTCTCAAGTTGACAACAGATTATGTAACTACCACAGACAGTTAATCCCAGACACCAATTTGAGAGGTACAAGACCCCATGTGCATCTCCAAGGAGAGGACGGGCCAGAGGAATTAGATAGGCATGTCCTATCTAATCATGCCCATATAATGAGAGGAGTGAGTGTCTGGTTTTCCCAGGAGCCATTCACATAGTACTGGGATGAGGAAGATGTGCCATGTAGCCTTGGCTTTGCAGTGGTCCAGCATGGAGTTCTTTTCCTTTTCTTTAGGTTAATGACAGACTGATGATTGTCTTGCCTAATGTTGAAATTTAAAATAAGTATATCCTGTTACTTTGCTTGCTGGCGGTAATCTTCAGTATCAATTACAAATCAATATAAAGAAAACTAAAATCCTCCCAACTGGACCAATAGATAACATCGTGATAAAGGGAGAATAGATTGAAGTTGTTAAGGGTTTCATCGTGCTTGGTTCCACAATCAATGAACATGGAAACAGCAGCCAAGAAATCAAATAACATATACATTGGGCAAATCTGAAGAAGACCTCTTTTAAAGTATTGAAGAGCACAGACAGATGTTTCTTTGACGACTAAGATGCACGTAACCCAAGCAATGGTTTTTCAGTGACCTCATATGTATGTGAATGTTGGACATTGAATAAGGAAGACTGAAGAAGAATCGATGCATTTGAATTAAGGGTTCACAATTTTTTTATTTTAAAAAATTATTTTATTGAGGGTTCTTACAGCTCTTATAATAATCCATACATCAGTTGTATCAAGCACATTTGCACATATGTAACCATCATTTCCAAAACATTTTCTTTCTACTCTTTCCCTTGGTATCAGCTCCTCTTTGGGGAGATATGGATTCAAATTGCATTGTGCATTGAATTATGATGCTGGCAAAGAATATTAAAAGTACCGTGAACAACCAGAAGAAGTAGAGCCAGAATGCTCCTTAGAAGGGAGGCTGGTGAGGCTTCATCTCATTTACTTTGGACATGTTATTTATCAGGAGAGATCAGTCCCTCGAAAAGGCCAGACATCGTGCTTGGTCAAATAGAAGGGAAGTGAAAACGGCGACAACTTTTAATCAGATGGATTACACAGTAGCTGAAACAATGGGCTCCAACATAACAGCTGTGAGGATGGTGCAGTGCCAGGTAATGTTTCATTTTGCTGTACATAGGGTAATGAGTCAGACCGACTCCATGGAGGCTTACAACAGCAATGTTCTCAGACCTGTGTTCGGAAGTCACCTTTGAGTATTCAGGACAAGATGACATTTCCAAATTCAGAAGACAACTTTGCACATATTAAGAGCACAAAAGCCCACGCCCTTGATTCTTTCCTTGGCCACCTAGTGATGTCCCTGCCGTAAAAGCCCAGAAGAATCCAGCCGCCTCTAACATATTCTTATTTAACCATCCTGCAGACAGTCCTAGTCTGTGTGACACAAGTGGAGGAGAAAAAAATAGACACGTCCTTGCGCACCATATATGCTAAATAAAAACATAATAAACAACAAAAAAACAAGCAACACAATGTCAGATAATCATAAATGATACAAGGAAAACTAAACTAGGTAACAGGATGGAGCATACTAGATTGTTACTTAGGATAAGTACACCATACTAATGTAAGATGTTCATAGAAGTAATTAGATATGGGATATTCCATCACAATTTTTCTGTACGTCTAAAGCTGTTCTAAAATTGAAAGTTTGGTTATAAAATTAAAGCTTGTTTTTGGGTTTTTTAAAAAAGAGCCGATGCACTTCTTAATTAATTTTAAGAGGCTAGCCTTAACACTGATATAAAACCAAGATAACACAAAATTGAGAAATCTCAACCAATATGTTGTTACTAGGTGCTGTGGAGTCGGTTCTGACTCACCTTGACTTTCTGTACAACAGGAAGAAACACAGCCTGGTCCTGCATCATCCTCATCATTGTTCTTACGTTTGAGCCTATCGGTGCAGCTACCATGTCAGTCCATCCCACTGAGGTCTTCCTCCGTTTTGCCTCCCCGCTACTTTACCAAACAAGATGCCCTTCTCCAGGCACTGGTCTCTGCTGCCCAGAGTAGGTGAGACAGTCTCACCATCCTTGCCTCTAAGGAGCATTCTGCCTGTACTTCTTCCAAGACAGATTTGTTGGTTCTTTTGGCAGTCCATGGTACTTTCAGTATTCTTTGCCAGTACCACGATTCAATTCATCTACAGTCTTCCTTATTCAGTGTCTAACTTTCACATGCATATGCGGCCACTGAAATTACCATGACTTGGGTCAGGCTCACTTTAGCCCTCAAAGTAATATTCTTGTTTTTCAATATTCTAAAAAGGTCTTGTGCAGCGGATTTACCCAATACAATGCATCTTTTGATCTCTTGACTGTTGTTTCCATGAGCATGGATTGTGGATCCAAGTAAAACAAAATCCTTGACAACTTCAATCTTTTCTCCATTTACCATTATCTTTTCTATTGGCCCGGTTGTAAAGATTGTGCGCTTCCTGACAATGAGTGCTCCATAGGTTTAGGAAGCCGGAGAAGGGCTTCCTTGCTCTGCCTCAGACTGTATACTGTAACATGAAGTGATTGGAAGTGAGCGGGCACAGCTCTCATTGTCAGCGTCAGAGCCTCTTTCACACATGCTCCATGGGCAGCTTTTCCCCGCTGTCACAAAGAGCTATGACGCAATGAACATTGGAGCACAGATGTCTGGCCGTGGTTTGTTTCTTGCTGGGTCGTATGGTAGCTCAATCTCCATCTGTTTTAGATAGTCTCTATATAGCTTTACAACTGTTCCCCAATCGTATATATTTGCTGTAAATTAGCAATTAGCTTTAAGGAGTTGGTGATATGATCGAGAAGCCCCAAGTACTTTTTCCACTGGATCTCCACTGCATCCGTTGTCAAATTGCAATTCAGGATCAGTCCAGTGATCTCCTTTGTTAGCACAGCTTTGGGGCTAGAGGGCCACTAAACCATTGTCTTAGAGAGGTAAAATCAATGAAGCTGATAGAGAAGGAAAGAGAGGGTAAGCAATCCAATTGACCATTTCCACTTTGGCTTTTGTTAACACCTCTTTTTCTCCTACTATTTAGCTCTTCCTTTTTATTATACTTTTTGAGCTATTGTCTTTCCAGCTTACTTAAACATTGGTATTCTCCAAAGTTACCTTGAAACCTTTTGTCCTCTTCTCATTCTGCATAGCCTCCCAGGATAATCTCATCAGTTCACACAGCTTCAATAACTGGGCCATGCTAATCAATCTCAAATTCTTTCTGTAACTTGGCTCTTTTTCCCATGTGAAACCTGGATACACCATTGTTAGTTGGTCAGTAGTGCATGCACCCCTGCAGATACTAGAAGCTCATTGTCTGACCTGCCAAACTGTCCAAACCTAAATAGCTATTTATTCCATTATAAAATGATGAGTAGTATCCCCTTTCTGTGATGTGATCATGCATTAAATTAGAACATTGCTTCTTGAGTGTGGGACAGTTTGGAATGAGGAAGACTGGAAGCTGTTTCACCAGATTGAGCTGAGGTATGAGGATCTACCTTTGTTCCCCAATGGACTGATTCGCTAGTGTCTAGATTGTTTCCACCATCTCCACTGGCCAATGCTGAGCACGTTCTGTAGATGTTAGCCTCTTCAAGACACGTTCTGATGCCTTCTTTCCTTTGATGTGCTCTTGTCTCTGGTATAGCTCCTCCAGTCAGCGAGTTAGCACTTTGGGCCTGGGACATGGTTCCTCCCTCACCAAATTTCAGTACCTGAACTTTGAAGACAACTTGGTTTGAATGTGTCAGAATTCACAAGGTAGACACAATAGCTACCTACAATGTAAAATAACATTGTATTTTGATGAGAAATTGGAAATTCTATGAAACAGATCATCTTGACAGTCATTTATCATCCCTGTCAGATAAAACCGTTTCTGATATTTATCGAATCAAATTGAATTTTCTCAAAATTCAAAACCTTTTGAGAACATGGAGATACTATTGTTTTTATGGTACACAAATGGGGAGTTCTTTAGAGGTTGAGAGAACTTGCGGAGGCGGTAGTATTTGACTCCAGGACTCAAACGCAACCATTGTCATCTGTCTCCTCTTTCTATTACGATTTAGATACCTGGTCAAACATTGGAGCGTCTCACAACCAGATGCCTATTTTTCCAACTACCTCAGAGCTTGAAATAGTGCCTGGGTAGTGGAAGTACATCGGGCTGTGACCATCACCTAACTAGGCAAACTTCTAGGACTTTCCATTGTTGTAAGCTAATGTGTCTTTCACTAGTAGGGTAATTCTGACTGTCGTATTTATGCATTTTTTTCTTTGTAGGTCAGACACATTCTGTGCGAAAAACATAGCAGAATTATGGAAGCCATGGAAAAATTGAAGGCTGGAATGAGATTCAATGAAGTAGCTGCACAATATAGTGAAGATAAAGCCAGGCAAGGGGTATGGTGCTCTTATCATCTAAAACACTCATCCCTTAGATAGGAAACGCATGCCATGCATTTTAACCTTAAAAGCAGAAATGTTCCATTTTTGAATGGGTAAGTAAGGGCCACATTTGCCTAAACCTAGACATGAACAAACTTATATAGCTAACTTAAAAGTTCAGCAGTATCATAGATGCTTATATGTTCAGCCTAGGGTTAGACTTCTGCCTTTTTGCCCTTATTAAACTTATTCCTTTATACCCCAGGTGACTAAACCTGGTAACCATAACATTCATGTTGGGAAATTCTCACGTATCATCACATATCTTTTGGATTTTGCAGGGTGACTTGGGTTGGATGGCCAGAGGGTCCATGGTAGGACCATTTCAAGAAGCAGCGTTTGCCTTGCCTGTAAGTGGATTAGATAAACCTGTGTATACAGACCCTCCTGTTAAGACAAAATTTGGTTATCATATTATTATGGTTGAAGGGAGAAAATAAAATCCTGTGAAAATTGAATAAATGTTCTGTATTTGCATTTTATGAACTGGGTCAGTGTGAGTTAGTATGGGCCAAACTAGGTAGATGTCGATAGTAAATGCCGTAGTTTACAGTCAAGCCAACTCCTTTTAATCTGTACTCCCTTTTCTTCTAGAACTACTTTATCTGATTTTCAGTATGTCTCATTAACATATGGGACATATTGAAACATCTCTGGAAGGCAAATGTTAGCTGACACTGTTCATGTAACTGAAAATACTAAGCATTGAAACAACAAATTAGTGCATAAGGACCTTAATAAGTTCCTGGACAAACGCTTGTTTTATCAGCTTTGATTTGCAGGGAGGTTAGTTTTTAGATATGTAACATATTACAAAAGGAGCCCCAGGAGTACCATGGTTAAGCGCTCAAGCCATCACTTCCAACTTACCAATGGTTCTGTAAGAGAAACCCCTGGCGATCTACTCCTAGAAAGGTTGCAACCTAAAAACTAATATGCCATATGTACTTGTGGATAAGCCGAGTTTTTCAGCACATTTTTATGCAGTTTTTGTGGTAAAATTAGGTGCCTCAGCTGATATTTGGGTCTGCTTATATTCAAGTATATACGGTAAGGCAATTCTACTGTCACATGGGTTCACTATGGAACAAAAGCCACACTACATCACTCAACAGTATAGTGTGTGGCACAAAAATTTCTTTGTTTTTTTAAATAAGCAACGGAGGAAACAAAGACATTCAGTTCTCTCTTGGGGTGTTTTTATTTGATTAAGGAGTCATTTACCTTGGCAACAGGGAGAGATGTAGGCACAAAAAGATATATGTAATTTTTCCTGCATCTTCAAATTCATGAATTACATTGACTGTACCTTCCAAAGTCAACATTATATGTATGTACAGTTTTAAAAATCTAATACACAGTATTTATGACATACAAAAAGCGTAAAGTTCTCGCTAAAGGAGGGAATGCAGAATAGAATGGCAAATTCTCCGAGACTTGATTTTTTTTAAGCCGTGCAGGATGGATAAGGCCCTAAAACTATTATCCTTAGACCTTTAAAACTTTAGCCTAAAATGTCCACTGAAGTTGACTTAAAATCAAGGGGTAGTTTAGTTTAGCTAGTAAGGAATGTCTGCCTGGATCATTGTGCTCTTCTTTGAATGTCTGTCTATATGACATCAAGTTGACAACAACACGAAAAGCTTCATTGGACAGCATAAATCCCCAAAGAAAATCACCACGTCATATCATGATCAAACTCCTCTAAATCAAAAACAAGAAAAGAAAGCTGACAGCGGCTTGTGAAAAGCAAAGTGTCACCTACTAGGGGAACCAGCAGACTAAGTTCGGATTTCGTAGTAAAAACCATACAGGTAAGACACTGAGAACCTCTGCTTTGAGATGATTGCCTAGACCCTAATTCCCAACCTTGGCAGATAATTGGAATCCCCTAGAGATCTAGTGACACTCCATTTCCAACCCAATGAACCAGAATTTCTAGGGGAAGGAACCCAGTAATTTTAAGTTGCATCAGATCCATGGGTGATTCCAATAATCAAGTAAGTTTGTGAATCAAGAGAGACATACTGCAGAAACTATATAAGAAGAGAGTAAACCAATACACAGGAGAAATCTAGAGCCCCCAGCCCAAATCTCAAGAATGAAATCAGTATGGTGCGCCCTCAAAAAGTTGCAAATAAAAATAGATTATAACCCAGCAAAACCTCTGCGTGGTATATATCCTAGAGAAATAAAAGCCAGGACATGAATAGTTGATATATACACACCTATGTTAATCACAGGACTATTTACAATAGCAAATAAAAGATGGAAGCACCCTAAGTGCCCATCGGCACTTATACATACTGATACATACACACACACACCGAAATACTGCAGTGTTAAATAATAAAGAAGAATCCGCCAAACACCTCACAACATGGATGAACCTCGAGGACATTATGCTGAGTGAAATTAGTCAAGCACAAAAGGATAGGTATTGTATAAGACTACTTTTATAAAAATCCACAAAACATTATCACACTAAAAGAAACATTCTTTGAGGGATGCCAGGAGTGGGAGAGGAAGCTATGGCTAGAAGGTAGGCAAGTATTAACTCGGATGAAAGAGAAGGCAATGTACAGTAACAGAAGTTAGTTAAAGTATGGAGGCAGGGGAAGACACTGGGATGTTTGCAAGAATTAAAGACAACAGGCAAATACTGTAAATATACACAATCCTGTAATAGTGATCAATCTGAAAAAGAGTGACCATCTGTGTGTAGATTAGTGCTGATCCAGGAGTAAGGGGGAGAGTGGGTTTGACAGAATATTTGTATGTATGCATATACCTTTGCTAAAAATATATCCAGGAATGTGGTGGAGCATACAGTGGGCAAAGTTATGAAAACTTCTTAGATAATAACCAAATACCCTGGGGTAAGTAGTCACGGAGCCTGGGAGGATAGGAACATAGTCTTAGGGGACACCAGGGTCGATTGGCGTAACACAGTTCACCAAGACAATGATCTACATGCTAAGAGCAACAGGGCTCTTAAAAATCTAGTGAGCAGCTCTGTCAGGTGTAACTATTGATATCTCCCCATCTAAAGGAAAGAAAAGTGGTGAAAAAATCGAAAAACCCATTGAAACAACTCATTCAATGGACTAATGGACCACAAAATCATCAGTCTTCACAACACTGAGACCAGAACTATGTGGTACCCAGGTACTACTTACCAACTGCTCTAACAAGAATCACATTAGAAGGTCCTAGATAGAGTGGGAGAAAATGTGAAACAGAACTCAAAATCCTAAAAGAGACTAGAGTTACTGGTTGGATAGAGACTCACTTTCATGTCGAGTTCAACTCAACCTTGTGTTAGAATCATGAGCCATTTAAGTTCAAATGGGGCAGCATTTACCCAAGGAGAGTGTGCGCAAAAGAGGAATGGAAACAAGAACATTGTAAGGAAAAGGAATAGTGATGGTCCATTGAAGGGATTCAAATGGTGAAACAAGATGTGTTTAAATTGTTGAATGTAAAACTTAAGGTCTGCTCTCTTAACCTTCAACTAAGTCCCACTAAAAAGTTTTTTAAAAGAAAAACTTTAGCTAGAAATCTTAGGGGGCAGTGAGTTTATGTAAATGAGGGAAGAATAACTGAGGAAAGGGTGACAATGATTATACAACTCACTGTAATTAACATCACTATACTGTACATGTAAAAACTGTTGACGTGGTGTGTGCTTTGCTGTGTTTATTAACAAAATAAAGTTTAATGACAGAAGCATAAAGGATATTATAAGAACTACATTTGCTGTATATACATTATATATAAAGTTGCCATCCAATTGATGCCTGCTCACAGAGGTCCTATAGAGTTGAACTACCCCATAGCGTTGTCAGGATTATAATCTTTACAGGAGCAGATTGCCACAACTTTCTTCCACAGAGTAACTGGAGGGCCAAACTGCCAGCCTTCCATTTAACAGCTTAACCATTGTACTTCCTGGACTCTACGGTTCCTAAAATAAAACTCGACTAACATTACTGTGTGATGTTCAGTAGTGATCCAATACATTGCAGTCTCTCCTTCAACTGCATTTAATTCACATTATGCCCATTACAACAGCAGCTCATTTCATTTTTAATTGTAGAAGATACAGAGTTTTTGAGCATCGCTGCAGGTTATGCCTCCATGAGATTTTTTTTTCAAAACCATTATATTGAGAGAAAATACAGATATCATATATCATTCCATAATTCAATCACATCAAGCACTATTGTACAATTGTTACCACAATCAATTTCAAAATGTTCTCTTCCTTCTTGAACTTGATATCAGCTCCCCTTTACACACACCCCACACTGTACCCCCCCATCTCCCCAAGAACCCTTATTCTACTTGTCTCTATGGGTTCATCAATCTTGGGTTTCATGTACAAAAAAAACCCAGAAAAACATATAACAAAAATTCAAGAGGGAGGAGGGGGGAGCGGGGAGGGAGGGGAAGAATGAGGACCTAATGTCTGGGGTTTAAGTGGAGAGAAAATGTTTTGAGAATGATGTACAAATGTGCTTTACACAATTGATATGTGTATGGATTGCGATAACAGTTATATGAGCCCCTAATAAAATGTTTAAAAAAATAAAATTAAAAAAGAATAGTGTATGAAGTTTTAATAGATTGTCTTAAAACTAGCAGCCATGTAAGTGAGGTGACAGCCAATTGCTCACCTAAGAAACACATCAGCCTGTGTGATGCAAGAACTGTAAATAATAAAATCCAAGGTCAGTGGAGGGAATTGCATTAGAGCTTACATTCTGAGTGCCAGGTTTGCAGAAGGCTATGGATATATAGTGAAAGCCCAAAATTCATTTGCAGAATCCTCATGGGGATTACACCTCTATGGAATTCCCTTAGAGCATGGAACAGTGATGTGAATAGCCTTGCCCTCAGAGTACGTCATAAATTAAATTAATAAAGATATAATTAGATTAAATTTTAAAAAAATTCAAGAGGGCTACACACAATGACAAAATATATCAGAGATAAACCCCAATATGAACCGGGGGAAAATGTTGAAAACCAGATTAGGCCTAACATGTATCAGAGGGGATCAAGTGACAGGGTTCTAACTGTTTAATTCAGGTTTATCATTTTGATCTCCTATAGTCATCTCTCCAATACTCAGGTAACCAGTTTATTCCCATCCCTCCATTATCGATAGAGCGAAAATCACTGAAGGCTTATTTCCTCTGTAGATCTCATAAATGTATCTTGGGCTCCCACTGTCATCCATAGTCACCTGCAAACCAGAATCTCACAATTTAGGCTCTGGTACAAGTTCCTCCTTTGGCTTTGGATTATATGATTTACAATCCTTCAGTGACAGGTGTTGGTGTGTTTCTTCCATGTGGACTTAGTTGGCATTCTCTTTAGATGACTGCTTGTTTGGAAGCAAGCCTTTAAGCCCCCAGATGCTGTTTTATCTCTAGTCGGGCACCATCTGATTTCTTTCCCACACTTTGCTATAGCACCCATATTTTCTATGTTCCCTTCCTGAGGCCAAGTATCGAGCAGGGCCATGATGTAAAAACTAATTGTTTTTAAATTGGAACTGGGATTTACTGCAAGGCCCAAACCCATTCCTGGGACTCTGTTATTGTTGTTGGGGTGCTGGGGGGTGTCTAACAAACAAATTTATTTTCTTGGAGTTCAGGAGACTAGACATCAGAAGTCAAGACTTTGATTGAGGAGCAGAACGGGGGTCTCTCCATCTATTTTCCATGAGTAGATCCTTGCCTTGGCTTCCCCAGCCTTCCGTACAGATGATACCTACTCTCCCCCTTCCCGTAGCTCTCCTCTATCCCATCTGCTCTGGTTACACCTCAGAAGTGTTGAGTTGTAAGACATACCCTCCCTCAGTATGGACTTAAGAGGCCAGCAAAACCTCCTATTTCCAGCCCAGATCGCATCCACATACTCGTGGTGGTGGTGGTGGTGGGGGCGGGGCGATGGTGGGTTGTTGGTGAGGGACATGTGTCCATCCATTACAACAGGTCCCTTGTTTCTCGGGCTGAGCCATGCCAGCTGTGACAGCGCAGCTCCAGCCATGCCATGTGTACATGCATGGTTTTCAGATGTGTGCACAGTGGGGTGAGGCCAAAATACAGCACACCCTCAACCCCAGCCCAACTGCTCTCCTTCCTGCTTCCCGCATCAGCCTGTTGGGCAAAATCCCTCTGAACACAGGGGACCTTGGACTTTGGTTTAAAAACCAGCTAGTAAGCAAAATGTGCAAGAAACCACACCATACTCGCTGCCATTGAATCAACTCTGACTCATAGCGACCCTATAGAACAAGGTAGAACTGCCCCTGTTGGTTTCCGAGACTGTAACTGTTTACAGGAGAGCAGCTGGTGAGTTCTAACCACTGATCTTGTGTTTAGCAGCTCAATGCCTTATCCAGGGCTCCTTAAGAAATCACACAGCAACTGTTAAAATGGAGACTAAAGTGAAGAAGCGCCCCCCAGCCCCAGCCCCACCCCCTGCAAATCCCACCCACTCTGCTAATCCTCAATTTCCTCTCCCAAGAAAAGTTCCTCTTTAGGGCCACTGGATGGGCAGAGGCCACCCAGACATGTGAGCTTAGCACTCAGCACACACTCTCAGTTGCCATTAGCCAACATGGAATCACACACACACACACACAGCCACAAGCCATCCCCAACAGAGCCAGATGGGACCATGGTGACACATAATATTTTCAGAAAAATAATTAATGAAAAAGATTTTTAGAAACAAATTGCCAGGCCTTTCTTCCTACTCTGTGTTAGTCTGGGTGGACTAAAGAAACAAAATTCATAGACACTCATATGTGTATGGGAAAGAGCTTTATATACAAGAACAATTGAATGTTGAGAAAACATCCCAACCCAATCCAGATCAAGTCCATAAGTTCGATATTAGCCCATATGTCTGATACCAATCTATAAAGTCCTCTTCAGACTCATGAAATACGTGCAATGACACCAAATACAGGAAGATCACAGGCCAGTGGGTGGGAAGTCTTGTGGATCCAGTGGTTTTATAAGCATCTCAGCTCTGGCAGGGGTCTCCACAATGCTCCTCCAGCTCAGGGCACTAGCATAGTTCTATGGGTCTTGTCAGCTGCAATATCTCCCGCCTCCAATGAGGAATACAGGAGTTCCCAGAATCCTCAGGAGAAGGCCATTCCCACACAGAGGCCTCATTGGCTATGACTTGGCCAGACTTGATAGGCCAGGCACCACCCCTTCACTCTTAATCCTCTCAAATTGACAAATGATTTTATAGCTACACATAGTCCGTCTGGAAGGACCACTGAAACCTGGTCAGCATTCTAGCCTACACTGAGAGATGGGTGGGGGCAGTGTGTAAGGAATACTGGCCTGGAATCAAACCCAGGGCTCCCATCTGCATGGGGGCAGTTCTACAATGGAACCATCAAGGCCCCTTGGGCACATTAAATGCTCAGTAGCCCGAGCTACCTGCCTCCTGAGTGAGCCCTCTGGGTGGTACAAACACTGCTGTAAACCCCAAATTGGACATTTGAGTCCCTCCTGAAGTGCATCGGGAGAAAAGCCTGATGATCGCCCTCTGAAAATTCAGCCATTGAAAACCCAGCAGAGCACCACTCCACTCAGGCACACATGGGCCTCCTGCATCAACTGGACCTGCCTCAGGAGCAGAGTTGCCCTACCGAGACTTAGGGGGCAAGGCCGCTCCAGCGGGGGTCAGGGATGTCATAGGAGACGTCTGCCATCAAGTTCATTCTGAATCGACAGTGACCCTACAGGATAGAGTAGAACAACCCCTGTGGGTTTTCAAGACTAACTCTTAACCAGAGCTAGCAGCCTCATCTTTCTCCCACAGAGCGTGCATTCAAACGTAACCCCCTAGGCCACACCTTTGTGTCCATTCTGTTCTTTTTGTAACTCGGAAGTGAATGGTTTTAGGTCCAACCCAAATCTGCTCTGACCTCATTAACATAGCAAAACCCCAAACCATCCTACCTCGAAACAGGTCATATTGACAAGTGTCAAACCCAAACCACACCTACTACCATCAGGTTCATTCAGATTCATAGCGACCCTCTAGCACAGAGTGGAATGGCCCCTACAGATTTCCCAGACGGTAAGTCTACAGGAGCAGAAAGCCTCATCTTTCTCCCAAGGAGGGGATGCTGGTTTCAAATAGCCCAACACATAACCCACTAAGCCACCAGCGCCGTGAGTCTATCGGGTGACAATTTCCAGACTTGACAAGAGCCTGGGATTTTTAACACAAGTGAAGGACATGACCCAGGTGTGCAGGGACTGAGGAGGAGCGTGGAAACCCTGCACTTTCTTGGTCTTTCCTCCCGAACCACCCACCCGCCCCAGGAAACACCACAAATGGAAACGGCCACGAAGCCAAGTCCCATCCCATTTATTCTACACCAGCCATCTGTTGCCACCACCCCGAAATGAGGACCCAGCAGTGCCAGGCTGGCTGACTCTCGGGAGCAGCCAGGAGCACAGATTCTTATGGGAAAGCTGGCTTTTAAAGGCTGGCAGCCCAGTGCCCTTTCTGTCAGGAAAGCAGCATGGGGGCTCAATGAAATGCCCCAACCAGACAAGGAAAGAGAGGGTGGGCAGACCTGCCGGTTAGCAAGCCCTGACACACGCACATGAGCATTGCTCTTCAAGGTCCTTTGCCACCCTGAAAATCTGGACAGTTCTGAACCGAGATAAGCAGACTCTGCAGTCTCCTCCCTGAGGAGCAGCTGACCATCTTAGGGAACCTAGTCTCTCGTCTCCCCGTGTCTCCCAAACTTCTGGCTGCCCAAGCATGAGAGCATGATTGGTGGGGAGAAAACAGAAGCAAAGGTGGGGAGGGGGACTGGGGAGAACCCCTCCATTAGTCCTCCTCTAATAGAAGCACCACAAGCTGGCTGATGAATTCATCTCTGCTGGTTGAGGAGGCTCTCAAAAAGCTCGCTGCCATCCAGTGACCTCATAGGGACCTTAGAGGACAGTGCAGCTGTTTGTTACCTGCCTTTGGCTCCCATTAGAGACCTCCTGGTTAAAGTGTGGTACAGAGTGTTAGCGATCATCTCCCTGGAGCATAAAGGGCTGCCATTAAGATCGTCATTAATTAGCCCGTGGTATAAATTAAAAAAAAAAAAAACACTGTTGAGAGAGGGATATTGGACCAATGTAGACTAATTATATGTTGCACTACCTGAATTATTCACTTATACAGAACAAATCCTTTTATGGCTAGTCACTATTTACACAAATGATGGGAGTTGGTTGGTTTTTTTTTTAATTGTCATGGTTCATATAAGGTAATATTTTATTTTTATTTGCATCTCCCAGATGGCTGATGATCATGAACATTTTTCATGTTTGTTAGCCTTTTGGAAGTCATTGTTGGTGAATTGTCCATGTCCATGTCCATTTGCACACTTCCAGCACAGTGTTTTTGTTGGTTTGTTTCTATAAATCATTTTATTGTGGGCTCTTACAGCTCTTATAACAATCCATACATCCATTGTGTTAAGCACATTTGTACATATGTTGCCATCATCATTTTCAAAACATTTTCTTTCTACTTGAACCCTTGGTATCAGCTCTTCTTTTGTTCCCTCCCTCCCCCACCCTTCCATCCTTGTGTACCCTTGATAGATTATAAATTATTTTTTTTTTATCTTATACCATCCACTATATCCCTTCACCCACGTTTCTATTGTTTATCCCCTGGTGAGGGGTGGTTGTGTTATCATTGTAGATCATTGCGATCGGCTCCCCCTTTGTCCCCCTTCTTCTCCCACTTTCCCTTTACCCTCATGGTATCCTTATTCCCATAACTGTTCCTGAGGGGTTTATCTGTCCTAGATTCTGTGTATTAAGAGCTCTTATCTGTACCAGGGTACACGCTCTGGTCTAGCCAGATTTGTAAGGTAGAACTGGGGTCATAGTTGGGATGGAATTAAAGAACTAGAGGAATGTGTGTTTTGTCGGTGCTGTACTGCACCCTTGCTGACTCGTCCCTTCCTTGTTAACCTCCTGTGAGAGGATGTCAAATTGTCTACAGATGGGCTTTGGGTCACCACTCCACCCCCTTCGTTCACATCAATATGGTTGTTTGGGGTTTTCTGATGCCCGATACCTGATCCCATCAACACCTCGAGATCACACAAGCTGGTGTGCTTCCTCCATGTGGGCTTTGTTGCTTCCCTGCTAGATGGCCACTTGTTTAACGTCAAACCTTTAAGACCCCAGATGCTGTATCTTTTGATAGCCAGGTACCATCAGCTTTCTTCACATTTGCTTATGCACCCATGTTGTCTTCAGCAATTGTGTTGGGAAGGTGAGCATCACAGAATACCAGGTTATTAGAATAAAGTGTTCTTATGTTGAGGGAGGACTTTAGAGGCCCAATGTGCATCTACTACCTCTGTAACACTTCACATATAAATAGATGTACATAGACTTATATCCCTATCATATTTTAATATATTTACATATGTACATGCTTATGTTTATACCTCTCTGAATGTCTTTTGACTCCTAGTTCTTTCCTCTATTTCCTTTTACTTTCTTTCTGCCCCACTATCATGTTCAATTTTCATTTGGCTCTCAGTGATTCCTCTCGGCTACATTGCACTTGAGCAAACCCCACCAGGCATTCTACACCTTCCTCGCCATCGGTTTTAGATCTCTTGTTGTTCCCTTGTCCCCAGATTTGTTGGCTCCCCCATTCCTTCCCCACTCCCCACCGCCTCCTTTCCCATGCCTCCCACCCCGGAACCATTGGTCCCATTGTTTTCTCCTTGGGGTTGTTTATCTTCTCTATCTTATATAGATATACTTTTTTTTTTTAAAGGAAGAACAAAACTAAACAAAAACTCCAAAAAGCCTATAGATAGTTCCAGGTCTGTCTGATGACCCTTATGAATGTTTTCTAATCAGGTCTGATGAGGTGCCAAGCCCTGTGTCCTCTCCCCTCGCCCCCCGCCCTCCCTCGAATCTGAAGTCTATTTTCAGGATTCCTCGAATCTGAAGTCTATTTTCAGGACTTTGTTGCTTTGCTCTGCTTGCTGCCCTGCTGTGCTCCCTTGGTGTTATGCCCTAATGTCAGTGTGGTCAGACTGGTGTCAGGGGTCAGAAAGGGTATAATTCCCAAACTGTGTCTCCAGTGCTGCCTCCCCGTAGCTCCAGCACAGTGTTGAATAAGAGTGGTGATAAGGAGCATCCTTCTCTGGTTCCCATTAGCAGAGGAAATGATTTATTTTTCCTCATTGAGCAAGATGTTGTCCGACAATTTTTCATACATGGCCTTCATTGTGTTGAGAAATTTCCCCTTCTATTTCTATTTTGAGTAGTTTTTTATCCCCCACCTGGAACAAGTGTTGGATATTTTCAAATGCCATCTCTGTGTCTATGCAAATGATCATGTGGTTTTTATTTTTGTTTTATTTATATAATGAAGTACATTTATTGCTCTTTAAATGTTGAACGGTCCTTGCATACCTGTTCTGAGTCCCACTTGATCATGGTGTATTATTTTTCTGATATATTGTTGGATTCCATTCGGCAGCCAATATTTGTGTGTCTGTTCATAAGGGATATTGGTCTTAGCCTTCTGTGCTGTGGTGTGTATGCTTGGTTTTGGTATCATTGTTATGTTTGCTTTATAAGATGAGTTTTGGAGTCTGCGATCCCTTTCCATATTCTGGAATAGTCTATGTAGAATTAGTGTCTGCTCTTCTTTGACTACTTGGTAAAATTCATTGGTAAATCTATCTGGTCCTGGACTTTTCTGGATTGAAAGATTTTTAATAACCTGATCTATTCTTTTGATATGGGTCTTAATGGTCACCATCTTACCTATTTCTAATATCCATCCAGAACACAGAGACAAAATTCATTGTAAAAGGTTTATTAAGGAAGTTAACCAGTTGTAATGCCAGTGGGTTATCAAGACATGTTACAAAGGGCATGCCATTTTGCTATAAGCCTGAACTCAAAGGCATTCAACTAAAGCTCTGTGGCTCAGCCAACCTAGCTCCCTGAATTAAGTGGCCAGAGGCACTCCATTCCAGTAAGGCTCAGCCCAAAGGCACTCAGCTCCACTTCCGTGGGTCAGCAAGTCCAACTCCCCACTTAAGTGCCCAGAAGCATCTCACCCCGCAAGCCAGCCTCCTGCACAAAAGCACTCAGCTTTATTTGCTCTGTAGGTTGGGGAGTTCATCACTCTGTGCCATACTCTGGCTCCTAGTTCTGCTGCTGATCTTCCAATGTAGCTGTCATCTAGGTCCAGGAGATTCATTGCACAGGGATCTAGGATCCAGCGGATACACTCCACTCCCTGGTTCTTGCTGGTAACGAAATCTTTACTCCTGCTTCTCAAAGGGCTCATTTTATGCATAGCAGAATGGCACTCTGGGAAATTCTATTTCCAATTACTCACAGTTAGACCCTATCAGTATCTTCCCCGCCACCTTACCAGATCTATGCAGGAAAAGGCTGTTTGATGGAAGTTCGAAGTGTGGGCTAGAAGAGCCACTTTAACTAATCCAGTGCCCCTACAGGTGTGTTAACGTTTTCTGTCAGTATGCATTAGATGGTGTGTTTCTAGAATTGTCCATTTCATCTAGGTTTTCACATTTGTTAGAGTACAGTTTTTGTAGTTATGCACGCTTCTTTTTTTACGCAGTTAGTTCTGTTGTGATGTCACTTCTCATTTCTAATTCTTACTATTTTCCTCTGGTAAATTTTCTAGTAGTTTGTTGGGTTTTGTTAATCCTTTCAAAGAAACAGCTTTTTAATCTTCTATTATCTTTGTTCTTTTTTTCCTATTCTAAGCTTTATTTCTTTTCTACTGGTGGTTAAAGGTTTATTTTCTTGTTCTGATTGCAAATTTCAAAATGCTGGGTTAAGGTGTTGATTTTGTTTTTTTCCTTTTAGTGATGTGTCCAATGATTGCTATAAACTGTTGCCTGATAATCTCTTTTGCTATCCCAAAGGTTTTTAGCATGTTGTGTTTTTGTTCTGTTTGTTTCAAGAAAATTTTAAAATTCATCCCTTATTTCATCCATTGCCCTATCATTTTCAAGTATTGTGTTGTTCAGTTTCCAATGCATTCAATTTTTTGCCCTTGTTCTATTGTTGATTTCTAATTCTATAAAGTTGTTCTGAGAAATTGGGGTTTAGAGTTTCATTGGTTGTATATATATTTATTGTGCTTATTGTCCTATTATTCCATTAATCATTATATAGAACTCCATTTGGTCTCTTGTGATTTTTTTGCCTCAAAGTAAATTTTATTGGGTTTTAATAGTACAACTTTTTTAGTTGTTCTTGTTCATCTGAGTGATGAAATTTATTTATTTTTAAAGTTTTATTGGCATATTATTAATATACCATACAATGAAATGGTTTAAGTATATTAATAAAATTTGTGCAATTGTCACCAATTTTAGAACATTTTCTTCATTCTTGTACTCATTATTTGTTCCCCATTAACCTTCACATTCCCCTGCCATAATCTTAAGAAACTATTAACCTAGTTACCGCCTCTATAGATTACCTATTAGGCATTTCATATAAAGAAAATCACATCCCTAACCCCAATAACAACAAAGCACAGGAAAACCTCAATATAAGAGAAAGCAGAACAGAAACTAAAGCAAACTTTAGAGTCAATAGGAAAAATTAAATGTCAACCTATTTCTGCAGTCACTTCTCTCTTTTAAAAAAAACTAAATCAGAAAAGTGGATGAAGGGAGACGTCACACAGGGCAAGCTATGACAAAATAATAATTTATAAATTATCAAGGGCTCATGAGGGAGGGGTAGCGGGGAGGGAGGGGAAAAATGAGGACTTGGTGCCGGGGGCTTACGTGGAGAGGAAATGTTTTGAGAATGATGAGGGCAATGAATGTACAAATGTGCTTTACACAATTGGTGTATGTATGGATTGTGATAAGAGTCGTATGAGCCCCTAATAAAACGATAAAAAAAACTAAATCATTTTATTGGGGCACTTACAGCTCTTATAACAATCCACACATCAATTGTGCCAAGCACATTTTACATATGTTGTCATCATCATTTTCAAAACATTTTTCTTCTTGAGCCCTTGGTATCAGTTCCTTTTTTCCCTCCCTCCCTGACCTTCTCACTCTCATGATCCCTTGATAAATTGTTACATTCATATCAAATAATTGTCATTATTTTCATATATTTCATAACTTACACCATCCGCTGTCCCCTTCACCCACGCGTCTGCTAGGGCGGTGGGTTATACATGGATCATTGTGATCAGTTCCCCCATTTCTTCCCTTCTACCCCCTGAATTCACTTTTCCATGCACTCTAAGAGCAAGACTATTCACATCCTTAGTTTGAGGGAGTTCAATTGGGGCCTAATCTGTGTGGGATCTCTGCAAATTGATTTGGGGCTTTCATTGTCATCCATGGTCTTTTACAAATGGGGTGTTCAGAATTTGAGCTCTAACATATTTCCTTCCGTCTGATCTTGGATTTTATTATTTATAATCCCTAGATCACATGGGCTGCCATGTTCCTTCTGTTGTAGACTTAGCTGACACCTCACTTAGATGGCTGCTTGATTGCTTTTTTTAACAAGCATTAACTGAGTCTATTAAAGGCATGTGTACTTACGTATACTAAGTACAACGATCTAGGTAAGTCCACACACAATGGAAAATGCAGATAGCTTCATACAATCTCAAGACAAGAGCATGTCGAGATGAGCTTGGAGAGTAAGGTAAGGAGCAACAGCAGCATCCCACCTCTTCCTCTTATTAGTCATATGATCCTGGACTGGTTATTTATCTCTTCAAGCCTTCTTTTCCCCATTTCTTTGTGACAGCACAGCATGCAACCCAAATGTTCTTGGAGGACCGCTCATGGTGGTTGAACTCAGGCTCCCACTCTTTGATTGCAAAAGCTATAAGGACTTCCATCCGGTCTAGCAGAGCGGTCAGCCATTGCCAGTTTCAACATTCAAACCCACATAGTTCCTCCTGGGTTCCTGTTCTCTACCAGACATTGTGGCTTTTCACTCACATGCAAAGATGCAGAATACAGAAAGATCATAGGCTGGTAGGTGCAAAGTCGGTGGAAGCAACACAGGGCTCTTCCAGCAGCCATGGTCAGCCCAGCAGGAAGGTGAAGACCGGCTGCTTGTTTTAAGATAAGCATTGATGACCCCAGATGCTATTCTTTCTGATAGCTGGACACCATCCGATTTCTTCACACTTTACTATTGCACTTTTATCTTCAGTGATCACTTCATGAGGACAATTATTGCCCTGCCATTTTTTGGTTGCCATTAGCTTATTTTTTCCCCAGCCTTTGGTTTTGTCTAATATTGGTTTTGTGTCTAAAGTGTGTGAGTTAGTTAATTGTGCCAGCCTGGCCGATAATCACATGTGGGGCTGGTTGAAAGGCGGAGGGATAAATGGGTGGTGAAGCCTCGCCTTTCGAGTTCTCGGGTCTCTTGCTTTGTGATGGTCGCACCAGGATGCAGCTGCCTTAGCAGCTCCCTGCTTCAGCTTGCAAGATTGACATCCTACAAGACATCCCCAAGGAGAAGCCGCATGGACCTATCCTGATGCAGCGCTGGGTGCTGGAGCAGCCGTGTGGAGACCCTTGCCAGTGCTGAGATGCTTACACGTTCATGGACTCAGCTTTCCTCCTGCAGTCGGCATCATTGCCTCTGTTTTGTGAGGTGGAGGACTTTGTGGACCGGTGTTGGGTTAATGGGTTAATGTTGGACTTGTGGGCTTGGGCAGCATTGGGTTGGGATATTTTCATGATGCACCTTTTCTTTACATAAAACTCTCTCTTATACGTGAGTCGCCGTGGATTTGTTTCTCCAAAGTACCCAGACTAATACAGTGTGTTTCTTGTAATCAGCATATTTATAGGTCTTGTTTTCTTATCCAATCTGCTACTGTTTCTTGACCAGTGTATTTAATCCATCAACATTTAACATTGTTGACATTGATATGTGTTGGTTTGTTGCTGTAATTTTGCAGGGTTTTTTTTGTGGTTTTGTGTGGGAAAATGAGAACTGGAACGAAAGTGCATGCGGACAAATTCTCTACCCTCATATTTTAAGGAGTCTGCAAGGCCAAGACGCGCATGGCAGACCTTCACATTCATGGGTTGAAGATTAATCCCAGTTCTATTCTCCTAATTAAAGTTGTTCCCCACAGTGTCCCCCCATGATGCCAATTTTAAGATGGTGCTTGCCAGCACATGGTTGCTCATGGTGGTTGTCTGCCATCAAGAGTTATCAGACCACCCCACCCTAAGTACGGCCCATTCCCTTCTGATAGGGATTATAGATTGCTCCCCTGGAGAAGAGCTCAGGGACACCTAAGGTCGAGCCAGCTCAGAGATGACCAAGGTTAAGCTGCCATCTTAACTCTAGAAACCTGCCCATCTTGTTATGTGCCTTCCTGTGACATGTATGTCCCTAGCACGTCCCCTTCCTTTTATGTATGTGTATGATGTGGCTTGCTAGCCCAAGATTGTATAAGCCTGCTAAGAGAATACATTACGCACTCTCTGGTTCTGGTCTCCATGGAAGAGGTGAGCCCTTGGGAGTCTTGTCTGATGTTTTTTTAATTTACCCTTCAATTACACAACCACCCCTTGGACCCATTCAATTGTGGAGACTGGTTGTTGGTGTCTTTGTTCTTCCTATATTTCTGTGCTCTACTATTTTTTTAATATATTGTGAAATATGTATTTATTATTTTTTAATCATTTTATTGGGGGCTCATACAACTCTTATCACAATCCATACATACATCCATTGTGTAAAGCACATGTGTACATCTGTTGCCCTTATCATTCTCAACATTTACTCTCCACTTAAGCCCTTGGCATCAGCTCATTTTTCCCCCTCCCTCCCCACTCCCTTATGAAACCTTGATAATTTATCGATTATTTTGTCATATCTTACACTGCCCGACATCTCCCTTCACCCACTTTTCTGT
>NW_022103931.1:3580631-3589074 GCF_000313985.2 Echinops telfairi | reverse complement strand
ATATATAAAATTATCAGCAATCTGGTTTTATCTCTCTAGAGAACCCTGTCTAATACACCCTCCTCACCACCGATTTGGATCACTTGTTCCCTTGTTCCTGGGTTTGTTAACACTTCCTTTCCCCCACCCACCCCTCTCCCATGTCCCCCTGGAACTGTCGTTCCTGCTGTTTTCTCCTCCAGATTGTTCATCCTGCCTATCTTATTTAGGCAGACCTATTTTCTCTGTAGATTTTATTGTTTCTTTTTGCTCTGGAACCCCAATGAGACAGCTTATTCCTCTTGAGTGTTTCCTACATAATTCTTAGGCTTCCTTCAGATTCCTTTGCTCTTCTTGTTGGTTGTTTCCCATTGGTTGTAGTCAAGGGATTTTTAAAGCTAATTTGGCTATTTCTTTGATTCTATTACTCTGCTCTTTCACCGTGTCTAATACTGTTATCATTTACCTTCTTTAATTCTATATGGATCAGGGTTTCTAGCATGTCTATTCTTTTCATTGTTCTCGCAAACATTTCCTCCATCCTTTGAAAGGTCTTGGTGATGGTTTGCCAGGTTGTGGGAATGCCTGGGGATTGCCTTACCAGATTTCAGGGAGGGTCAAGGCCTTCCTTCCACATAATCTTGTAATTACATTTTTTTCACAAACTACTTGAAGCCCGCTTGCACATATATAACTTACAAGTACCTTTTATGTGTATCTCTTATAGTGGCTTTTCATTAGTTAATATAGTTAAAAACCAGTTTCACTCTTTAATGTGTGTTCTTGGCCAGGTCACAACTTCATTGAGCCTATTTTCTCCAATAAAAAAAAGGGATGCCACCTTTTACCTCATAGGATTATGGTATTAAATGGAAAAAAAAAACAACAACCATGAGCACCTTACACACTACCCAATACAGATGTTTTTTCTTTTTTAAAAATCATTTTATTGGGGGTTCTTACAGCTCTTATAACAAGCCATACACCAATTGTATCAAACGTATTTGTACATATGTTGCCATCATAATTTTCTAAACATTTACTATCTGAGCCCTTGGTATCAGCTCCTCTTTTTTCCCTCCCTCTCCCCTACCCTCATGACCCCTTGATAAATTAGAAATTATTATTGTGTTCATATTTTACGACTGCTGTTTCCCTTCACCCATTTTTTTTAATACTTTTATTGTGGGCTCTGACATCTCTTATCACAATCCAGTGTCAAGCCGTCATCATTTTGAAAGCATTCTCTTCCCACTTGAACCTCTGATATCAGCTACCCATTTCTTCCCCCTCCCTCCCCCACGAACCCATGATGTTATAGATTATTATTTCCATATCTTACATCATCCTCCGTCACCCCTCACCCACTTTTCCATTATTCATCCCCCTGGGAGGGGGTTCTAGATTGATTGTTGTGAACGATTCCCCCTTTCTCCACCCACCATCTCCTAGTCCTCCTGGTATCTTATCTACTCTCCTTGTTGGCCCTGAGGGGTTTATCTCTCCTGGATTCCCTGCATGATGGGCTTTAATCTGTAGCAGTGTGCATAGGAGAAACGGAAACTCCCGTTGATTTAAAGGGGGGCTAGAGTGACCCCAGGCCTGGATTCCCTGCATGATGGGCTCTTATCTGTAGCAGTGTGCATAGGAGAAACGGAAACTCCCGTTGATTTAAAGGGGGGTTAGAGTGACCCCAGGCCAGACTCCATCGACCTGTGGCACAGCGGGTCCTTTTTGGGTGACATGAACCACACGCCCTAGCCCTTCCTTCAGCACGCCTGTGGGCTGCCCGACCTACCAGGCGCTCAAGGAGGAGCACGAGGTGGATGTGCTGGGGAGCCACCCACCCCTGGCCTGGCGCAGTGAGGTCTCTGTGCCCAACCAGGTGTGTTCCTGAACATCTTTTGCCTGGGCTTCTTGGCATTCACTTACTCAGTGAAGTCCAGGGACCGGAAGATGGTGGGCGACATGTTTGGGCCCCAGAGCTGAGTCCACCGCCAAGTGCCTGAACAACTGTGCCATGGTCTTTAGCCTCATCTTTATGGGGCTAATCATCACCACAGTCTTGTCAGCATGTTGAGGTTGCCAAATCCTCCTCCGGGCTACTCAGACCCTTCCCTGTGGCCAGGCCTTCTGTTCTGGGTCGCCAGCCAGCCCCGCGTCTGGCCTGTTCTCAGTGTGTGTACCTGACAGTAAACCATGTCCGTAAAGTGAAAAAAAAATTCACCCATATTTCTGTTGTTCATGCCCCAGTAGATATTCTAATAACCATTTCCATTTCTCTGATGCTAAGAGTGCTATGCTGCACATTATGTTTTTGAGAAGGAACCATGCTCCATTTCGATCTATACTTCCAAGATATAAAGTTAATATTAAGTGTCAAATTAGACAAAAAGATGCATGTTTGGGGAAATTACCAAGTGGTCCGCACAGGACTTCAGCCAGGGTAAGAGTGAATCGTAGCACTAAGTATGTTACCCTATAAAATTCTTAGATTTGGAATGAGAGACACGCTAAACAAAGGAGTTTCCATATGGATCTGCTAATCCCATCTCCATGAAAGAAAATGAACGGAAAAGAAAATACTTGAGAAAAGTACCTTTAATTTTGTTATCTGAAGCGTGATATACAAAGGCAGTAACTTTATATGGAAAATGGAAAATGGCCAGAATAATTTTACAAAAACCTTTCTAGAAGTAATATAATTCGATTGTTTATTGCATATGCTTACAAAATATAGAATTTGACTGAAGAAATACTAAATGAATACAAGATCATTTGTATTCTGAAGGTTGGACAGCTAATGATCAAATTTACAAGTGTTAGAAACAAAAATTTCCCCTTTGAGAACTCTCTCACTTTAAGCAATGCTCGCAACGAATCCAATTAGGGAAACAAAGATTACCTTATACTCAATTCCACTTTAAAATACTGTCAAATTACTAAGTTTTGTTAAGTTGCTTATACAAACTTAAAGTCATGAGCATGACTTCGGGATCTGCACTTTTTATGTCTAGTGCTTTAACTAAGCAATTGAGAGCCTCTTGTATTTTCCCACACTCTTTCAATTCTTTTCCACGTATTACAAGAGTCTCGTAGTCACTTGCAGCCTCTACTTCCTCGTCATGAGTAGAAGCCATTAACTGTCTACCAGACAAAGACTCAGGGTCATCAACAGGGGTCTCCGACACTGAAGCACCAGGATTAGACAGAGTTAACCAACTGGACTTATTTTGTGAAGATTGCTTTTCTCGGGAAAGATCCTCTTCTGCGTTCTCTGAGGTTTCTCCACTGATTCCCTCTGCTCCTTCTTCTAGATAATCATCAGTACTTTTTGCTTCACTGCTGTTGTCAAGTCTTTCCTCCATATCCTCCACATGGTCTAAAACCACATTTATAAGAGATCGCCTAGAAGCCAGAGATTGCCTAGAGTTTATAGTCTTGTTTCCACTGACAGCTATTTTAGGGGAAAAGAACGTTTGAGATGGACTAATGTCCTTTTTAGGAGTTGAAGCATCAAACTGTTCCACAGATGAGAATGGAAAGGGTGATGTGCTGAATGGATTTGTGCTTGAAATGCCTTCAAACGAATTATCTTCATCTTCACCATCTGAAACAATCCTTCTAGCTTTACTTCTGGTTTTCGCAGTAGCTACTGAGACTTCTGATTCATCGTCTTTCTCAGAAAAACCCAAACTGAAACGGCCTGTTTTGTTATGCACAAACTCTGCTCTAGAATTAGCTTCAGGACTACACCAATTGTTTTCTTTCTCACTATGCTCCAAACACTGGCTGGAAATATTTTGCCTGTTGTCTGCAGAGTCTTCCAAGACAAGGTTGAAATCACATGCATACTGTAGCGACGATGCGAAAGGCTCATCTTCCGACATTCCCTCATTTGTTTGCGCATCCTGCAGTGAACTGTGGAGTGCTGACCAAGCATACTGTGCAGATGCTGAAGGTTCCTCTTCTGATTTGGCCTCATTTGTTTGAGTATCCTGCAGGGTGATATGAGATGCTGACAAGTCATCAGCTAGCTCAATAATGGATGAATTACATTCTACATTTTCATTTTGACTTGTTATAGGATTAGTGGGCCATAGATTACAGTGATGTAGAATTTCATCATCTTTTGGTTGATCTAGATTTGGCCCAGTATCAGCCCTGAGTGATTTGCCAGGTGAACCGTTATAACTTCCCAGAGAGCTCTCTTGCAATGCCTCCTTCTGTAAAGCCTCAGTGTCAGTTGTAAAGCTTCTTGCCAGTTTCAATAAAGAATCAGTGCAAATTTCTTCTACATCTGCACCCTCTCTGGATAAAGTAGCTGTAAACTCAGAGTCCAGTCTATTTTCACATGTGTGCTTATCATCTTTCTGGTCAGAAACGTTCATCTTCATACTGGAGAGATCTTGTTTCTCACTCTCTTCAGCCACGTCATCAATGATTACATTTGCCATTCGTACACTGATATCTTCTTCCTGTGTATGATGGGTAAATGTAAGAGGTGAAGGCTGAAATTGTGGTGTATTTAGTTGAAGGTATTTCTTTTTTTGAGAAGGAAACACGGGTTCTCTCAACGATGGCCCCTCACTTACTGTTCTTTGTCTTTCCATCAGGAGCTCTGTATTTTGAGATTCCAATTCAACAAGCAACTGAGCTTTTTCAACCCTTTGTTGAATATATTGAGATTCTTCTATCATATCCAGTTCTTCTTTGACAGATAGATCATGCATGAATATCAAATCATGGTCTGAGATTCCAGCGATTCCCAAAGAGTGCAGGTAGGCAATATGTTCGTCCAATTTATCATCCGATCTTCTCTGAGCAGCATGCAAAGATTGCAGCTGCAGCTGGGTTGCAGAGCTCTGAAAATCCTCGATTGTAAAGAGCTCTCTTAATTCTTGTTTACTAAAATATCTGAAAGGGTTCTTCTTATCACCAGTAGTTTGTCTTATTAACGAGTCCTTGAAAACTTGTCTTCTGTATATTTTTTCTTCTACAGTCCCACAAGTGATTAGCCTGTACACTACAACATTTTCTTTTTGTCCAATTCGGTAAACCCTATCCACAGCTTGAGCATCAGTTGCAGGGTTCCAGCTAGGGTCAAAAATGACCACTCTAGTTGCTGCAGTTAGGGTTAAACCAACACCACCAACTTGAGTGGTAAGCAGAAAAACAGAGTAATCTTTATTTTGCTGGAATAATTTTATTCTTTTTTCTCGTTCCAAGAGATGAGTAATTGTTCCATCGATTCGCAGTGTCTTAAAGTGCCTTTTCTTTAAGAGATGTTCAATAAAGTTTAGAATTTGTCTCGATTGAGAAAAGACCAAAGTTTGATGTCCTTCATCCCGCAGTCTCATAAGTAGGTTCATTAGGAATATCATTTTTCCAGATTCTTCCATCAATGTATCATCAGTTACTTGATAAAGATGGCTCACATCTGAAGATTCTTCCCTCTCATTTTCATTTTGAGAAGAGAACTTAGATCCCCCTAGATTCAGTAAACAATAAGCCCGTGCAGAAAGCAACCTAGGATGATCACACAACTTCTTTAAGACACCTAGTTCAGCCAAAGGGGAGCGTGTCTCCATTAACAACTCTTTGATATGATCCAGAGATACAAATTTCCTATATATTTCTTCTTGTAATGGTACTAGACGTATCCAAATAATTAAGTCATTTTTCCTGGAAAGGGAAGGCATTTGACAAATGGCATCAACATCTGGATTATTTTCACTAAATCTGATGTCTGGGTTGCTTGACTTTTTCTTCTGTACCTCTTCTTTAGTCCTCCTGAGAAAATACGGTTTTATGATTGCCATTAAATTTTCAGATATTTTAAATCCCAAGGCTTTTTCTCCTGGGGTAGCATCCTTCTCTCTTGCCTTAGTAATAGGATTTTCATACTCCATTTTAAAAGTTTTTAACGTCCCTAATAGGGATCCTTGACAAGCAAAGTCAAATAGGGACCACAATTCTTGTAAGTTATTCTGAATTGGTGTTCCTGTGAGGAGGATGCGATTCTTTGCAGGGATAGCACGAGCACATATTGCTGATTTAGTAGATGAGGTTTTTATTTTATGTGCTTCATCAAGGATAACATAGTCCCACACAAATTCTTGGCCATTCATGCTTGAAAGCTGCTGCCAATTATTGATTAGCATTTGGTATGTAGTGATAATGACACCATTCCTTTGCTGAATTCGACTGAGGTTTCTGGTGCGTTCATCTTTGCTAGGACCATGAAAGGCTTTGACTCTCATTCCCGGAGTCCAACGGACAAACTCTTTTATCCACGTAGTAATAAGATTGGTTGGCATGATTAACAGCACATGATTCACAAGTGCAGCATCAAACATACCAGAAAGGAAAGCGATGATTTGAAGAGTCTTTCCTAATCCCATATCGTCTGCCAAAATACCACCTTTTCTTCCATCCCTGTACAGGCTATACAGGAAAGCGACACCTTCCTTCTGGTGCTCAAAGAGCTGGTTGTGCAGTTCTCGATAAAGCAGCAAGCCACAGTTGCACACATCTGTGAACTCATCTTCTCCATGTTCTGCCAACTCCTCCAATGCTTCCTGTAATTTTTTGATTCTGCTCATCACCTTTTCATTGGGAAAAATGTCCTTTGCCAAATTGAACAGTTTAAAGGCTTCTTCCAGATCTCCATTCTTAGCTGCTTCTTTGGCCTCTTTCACATATCTGTTAAAAAAAAAAACAAAACAATTAGAAAGAAAGGAAACGTTGAACATTCACCCAAAGAACCATAGAGAGTCTATTTTGGAATCCAAACTACATTTCAGCTTTTAATATCCTTAATTCAGGGTGGGGAAAGATTAGCACAGAAGATGCCGATGAAAGCTGACCTCACGTGAGACACGTGCCAGCAACACCTTCAGGCACTAGTTATGGAAACAAATGCCCAAAGGTTATTGACTTCACAATATTCTTTTTTAACTATCACCCTTAAGAAGTATGGAGTGATATTATTTGTAAAACAAATAATTTGTGTGGGGGATGGAAACAGGTAAGACACATAAGGTACTTTTCAAACTTAATTTTTCTGGACCTCAGTGATGCATTTGATACTACCTTCCTCCTAAAATGCCTGCCTACCTCCCCCCCACCCCCTAATTCACTAGATTCCTATAGGCTCTCCTATTTTCCTCCTACAACATGGGCCATTTCTTCTCTTCGACTCATTCCTTTCAGACGGCTCCCGGGGCCCTTTTCCCATTGTTTATACTCTTCTCCTTGGACTGTCTCAGAACTACTTCCAACCAATGTGCTGATGTCTCCCATGTCATTATCTCCAACCCAAGCTCTAGTCTAGACCCACATTCCAATCACCCACTGCACATCTCTGCTTGAAAATCTCTTATTTAATGTCAAATTAAATTCATTATCCCTCCCTTATAAAATAGATAACATAGCTATCCACATCACTACGCAGCCTAGGCATTTGGAGATCATCCTTGACCCTTCTTCTCATTTTACTCACACACACACACACTCCAGTAGTCACCAAGTTCTACTAAGTTTATTTTCCAAGTATAACCTACCTTCCGTCTTTCCAGTTACTACTACTGTGATCCACGTCACTGTATCTCTAGCCCGGATAATTGCAACTCCCAAGTCACTGGTCTCCCTGGCTCTACTCTTAGTTTCCTTAAACATATTCTTTACATGTAACAAATGATACAAGGAGGCTTCAAAAAGCTTGTGGAAGATAGAGTTGAAAGATAAGAAAAAAATTTCCACAAACTTGTTGCAGCCCCTTCATATTGCCTTAAAATAATTATGTAGCATCTGCTTATTACTTTACAATGGTTTACAGTCAATTGATCTTTGACAAGTGTACCAAAGTAATTCTGTGGGGAAAGAACACTCTTTTCAACTGGATAGCCACACTGCAAAAGAATGAAACTGTCACTGAATTATAAATGTAATGTTTGTTAAATGCTTTATTGTATAGTCTTATTATGATTTTAAATAAGAATTAAATTTTAATTCCATCACACACCATACACAGAAGTTAATTTAAAATGGATTAAAGACTTAAAACAATAAAATTCTTAGAAGAAAACAGGCACAAGATTTCATGAACTTAAATTTGGCAACGGTTTCATAAATATGACAGCAAGAAGCATAAGCAATTAAGGAAAACTAATTAAATTGGACTTCATCAAAATCAAAACTTTATCAGAAAATGGGAAAAAAGATTTGAAAATTGTATATCTGATAAACATTTTATATCCTGACTATATCTTAAAGCTTGCAGAAGTCAACAACAACAAAACTAAAAGCCAATTAAACTGGGCAAATAACTTGACAATTACAAATAGCCAATAAGCACATGAAAATACGGCAACCACGAGGTGTCGAAGGGATCAGGTGTAAGGCATCATCAGAACAAAAAATCTTACCATAGTGAATGATGGGGGGAGTGCGGAGTGGAGAT
>NW_022103931.1:3574386-3579773 GCF_000313985.2 Echinops telfairi | reverse complement strand
AAAAAAAAAAGAAAATACGTTCAGCATAATTATTCATCAGGGAAATGCAACACAAAAACAAAAAAACTACAACACAGTAAGATATCACTTCACACCTCCTAAAACTCATTGCCATCGAGTAGATTCTGACTCTTCGTGACCCTGTAGATTTTCTAAGGCTGTAAATCTTTATAGGTGCAGGCGGCCTTATCTTCTGAAGAGCAATTGGTGAGTTTGAACCACTGACCTGGTAGTCAGCAGCCTTAATACCTAACCTCACAGCTTAATAGCAATTAAAATCTACAGCAGCGGTTCTCAACCTGTGGGTCGTGACCACTTTGGGGGGGGGGTTGAACAACCCTTTCACAGGGGTCGCCCGATTCCTAACAGTAGCAAAATTACAATTATGAAGTAGCAATGAATATAATTTTATGGCTGGGGGGTCACCACAACATAAGGAACTGTATTAAAGGGTCACAGCATTAGAAAGGTTGAGAACCACTGATCTAGAGGTTATAATAGAAAGGTCAGGTGATAATAAGTGCTTTTGAGGATGTGGTGAAACTGGAATTTCGTATAGCCACTCTGAAAAACAATTTGACAATTTCTCATAAAGTTAAACATTGAGTTACTATATGATCCAATAATTTAACTCCTCGGTATATAACCCAAGGGAAATGAAATGAAAAAATAATAGAATTTCTCCATGAACTTTTTACAGCCCCTTATATATGCTCATATATGTTCCTAGGGGTATTATTCACAACCGGCAATAGGAGAAAAAGCTAAAAGATCCATCAACTGATAAATGGATAAACAAACGGTGGTATATCCCAGACAATGGAATGTCATTTACCTTTATTTACCTACATTATTAAAAGGAATGAAATATTAATATATGCTACAACCTAGCCAACCCTTGAAAACATTATGCTAAGTGAAAGAAGTCTGTCAGAAAAGGTCTCACATATTGTATGATTCCACTTAAAAGAAACATACAGACAGAAAGTAAATTAGTGGTTGCCTAGGGCTGAGAAGTTGCAGGGGGATAATGACTAGGGAAAGGAGTTTCTACTTATAGTGATTAAAATGTTTCAAAAGCATCTATTGTCTAAGAACAATTAGGTCTTATGACAGCCCTCATGAAGAGATCACTGAAGATATGGGGGTGTACAGCAGTGCGTTAGTCTGGATAGACTAGAGAAACAAATCCACAGAAACTCATATGTATATAAAAGAGAGTTTTATATAAAAGTTAAGTGTACATTAAGAAAGCATCCAAACCCAGTCCAGTCCAAATCCGTAAGTCCGACATTAGTCCATATGTCCACCACCACTCCACAAAGTCCTCCTCCATCTCACAAAACAGACGCAATGATGCCGACTGCAGGGGGAAAGTCAAAGAGTGAGCGTGTGAGCATCTCAGCGCTGGCAGGGGTCTCCAGGCAGCTGCTCCAGCACCCAGGGCTGCATCAGGGTAGGTCCATGTGGCTTCTTCTCAGGTATGTCTTGCAGGTGAGCCTTGCCAGCTGAGCCTTGCCAGCTGAGGCCAAGATCTAGCTAAGGCAGCCTCACGCTGATCTGACTATCAGAGAACAAGAGACCCGAGAACCAGAAAGGCGAGGCTCAGCGAGTCATTTATCTCTCCGCCCTTCAACTAATCCCACATGTGTTTATCGGCCAGGTTGGCACAATAAACCTTTACTATCACAAGCGGGGGAAATTCTGCAGAAACTGTTGTGATACTGAACACATCGTACAAGGACAGTGCTATGGGAAAAACTCAAGTGTACGAGTGGTTTTCTCATTTCATAAAAGGTAAAATGTCAATCGATGACAAACCTCTTTCTGGACATCTGTCAACTTCCCAAACTGATGAAAATGTCAACTAGTAAGTAGTGCATTTGGAGTTCATTCCACCAGGTCAGGCTGTTAATCAAGCTTTCTTTTTAGAGATTCTTAAAAGATTGAGTAACAGTGTGCTACAAAAAAGGCCTGATTTGTGGGACTAGTTGCCAGCACAACAATGCATCTGCTCACTCGGCCGTCTCAGTGCACCAGTTTTTGGCAAAAAGCAGCATGCCTCTCTTGCGCCATGCACCTTACTCACCTGACCTCCATGCGACTTCTTTTTGTTTCTGCAAATGAAGAGGGACACGAAAGGACAGCAATTTGACTACGACATAGAAGACGTGAAGAAAAAAACCAGGGAGATGCTGTCAGCCATCCAAACACATGAGTTTGAAAACTGTTTCCAAGAATGAAATCACAGATTTGACAAATGTAATGTAGTTGACAAGTGTAATAGAGAGTACTTTGAAGGTGATAAGGTTGTTTTGTAAAAAAAAAAAAAAATACATAGCTTTGAAACAAAAATTCCAGTTTTGGGTGGGTACACCCTTGTAGTGAATTCAGACCTCAAAAAGCTGTTAACAAAAAAAAAAAATCTCCAGTGGTTTCCAATGGCTTATTACAGCAGTGGTTCTCGACCTTCCTAATGCAGCGACCCTTTAATACAGTTCCTCATGTTGTCGTGACCCCCAACCATAAAATTATTTTTGTTGCTACTTCATAACTGAAATTTTGCTACTGTTATGAATCAGGCGACCCCTGTGAAAGGGCCGGTCGACCCCCAAAGGGGTCGTGACCCACAGGTTGAGAACCGCTGGCTTACAGGAAGCTTCACCTGGCACTTTACGCCCTTCCTGATAAAACCAGCAACTGCTCCATTCTGGCCTTAACTCTTGCCAATTTTCTGACTCAAAACACCTGTGGGTAGGTACATCATCTGATGTCAATTTGGGACTTGAGAGGATTAAGAGTGAAGGGGTGGAGTCTAGTCTGTCATTCAGGTTATAGCCAATGAGGCCTCTGTGTGGGCATGGCCTTCTGAGGATTCTGGGAAACCCTGTATTTCCTCCTTGGAGGTAGAAGACGTACTCTCTCTCTCTGCTCACTCCTTTGGAGATGCTCTGTTGACAAGACACATGGCCCTATGCCCTGGGAACGGGAGAAGTCACATGGAGCTATCCTGATGCAGCCCTGGATGCTGGAGAAGCCACATGGAGACCCCTGCCAGCACTGAGATGCTTACAACACCACTGGATCCAAAGACTCTCCACCCACTGGCCTGTGATCATCCTGCATTCAGCGTCATTGCATGTGCTTTGTGAGTCAGAGCAGGACTTCATAGATTGGTATCAGACATGTGGGCTAATATCGGACTTATGCACTTGATCTGGAGTGGTGGGCTGGGATGTTTTCTCGATGTTCAATTCCTCTTGTATACAAACCTCTTTTTTATATACATATGAGTTTCTATGGATTTGTTTCTCTAGTCTACCCAGACTAACACAACACCTTATAAGCACAACAAACTAATTATAATCCTTTATATCCATGCTACTTGTGTCCTCTACCCATTTACTTTCTTCAACCTAGTCTCACTGAATTCATCCTTTAACATTCTCAAAGTTCTGTAACAGAGGTTAAAGGGAAAAATTATATTTTTTCTTTTTGTTTTCATATAGTTTATTTTTTCAACACTTAATAATTTTACAAGCTAGCAGCAAAATATTGTCCTCAATATTTTATTAATTAATACCTTATACCTATTTAAAACTAGATGGAACTCTGTCTTATTTAAATGATTATAAAATAAAAAGATCATTTCAAATGCCAAGTTAGGATTAAAAAACACATGAACCATTAATTTTTACCATTATTTTGGCTTTATGCACAAAGATTTCAATAATGAATTTAAATGTCAATTGAATATATGTTGTATCAACCCAATAAGTCAAAATATTACAGTATAAAGCCATAATCTAAGAAATTACCATTTAATTAAAAGGCATATATGTAAAGTCAAGAATCTGTTATAAAAACAAAAGATACTAAACAGCTAATTTATAATCGCTTAATTTTTTATAAAAATGAGGAAATACCTCAATGGAAAATTCTATCAAGCAAGATCAGTTACACATATAATTTATTAGATATCAGGATTCTCAGGCTTTGCTTACTAGAATTTTGCCTAACCAAAAAGTCACCAAACATCCAGGACAGTTCACAGGAATAGGCGAAAGCCAGAAATAAAATTGTTCGGTACAAAAGATCTCAACACTCATATAATTTAAAAGGAAAGCTTAGACACTAAACCCCTATTTTCCACCCCTATTTTCAACATGGAAAAATTCTAATTTTAGTCAAATTTACTTCCACTCAGTAGGATTTTTTAAAGATATTGCTATTTCCCATCTTCTGATATAACATTCTTCAGAGCTATGGGATTAAAGTGAGACATGATTGACTACTTGCTAACATGCCGCTTTTGCCGACCAGTAGATCCAATCCAGTTTTGCCATTTGTGGATAACTATGACAAGATACAAAAGCATGTGTTTGCCATAAATAGCTCTGGCTAACAGCAAACTGCTCACACTGAGCAGACCAAATTCTCTATAAGGAGAGCCATCTTTTGAGCACAGTCAAATTCTGATCTTAATGTTTAAGATTGGCGTCATCAATCATTTTTCCCAATATGTAAAACATGAGGGGATTTAAAAAACTTCATGGAAATTTCCCATTTTTTCCCCATGAACTTTCTGAAGCCCTTTTGTCTTAAGGGGTAGTAGCAGAAATGAAAGTTCTTAAACCTCAGAAGAAGGATTATTAACTTTTTAAAAAGGCATTTTCCAAATTATTTTCATTATGACCAAATACAGTTTCTTGCTTCTACTACCCAACTACTTGGAAATTTAAATATGAGTAATAAAAAAAAACTGCCCTAATTTATCCCGGGAACAAGTGAAGTATTAAAGAATACCTATATGAAAATGCAAAGAAAGTAATTTCTGACCTCCATATTAAAACACAAGGAAATAAACTGTTTATAAAAGTACTGCTCTATAATAATGATATTTTTAAATTACTCTATAATAATGCTCTATAAAATTACTCTATACTACCAATGGCTCAAGTAGAAAGTGAATGTTTAGAAAATAATGATGGCAACACATGTACAAATATGCTTGGTGCAATTAATGTATGGATTGTTATAAGAGTTGTAAGAGTTCCCAATAAAAGGATCTTTAAATAAATTAATAAATTACTCTATACTATTTTAAAATTACTTTCCAAATAAATCAAATTTTGGAAATATCATATTATATAAAACAATTTCTCAAATGACCAGTGCAGATTAATAGCTGTTTTCCCTAAAAGTTGTTTTACATAACATTTCTCAAAAGTTCCAAGGAAAACAAGACAGCACTCCATAATATCCCACAAGTTTTATAGCAATGTGGCCATTTTTGTGAGGGGGGGGGCCTGATCTCGACAACAATGTTCTATTTAAGGCTCCTTTATATATAAAATGCCAGCATGACTGAAACTCAAAATATTCTT
>NW_022103931.1:3569356-3570985 GCF_000313985.2 Echinops telfairi | reverse complement strand
TACATATAACCTCCTTTCTAGGGGATGGGCAACAGAAGGGTGGGTGAAGGGAGACGCCGGGCAGCGTAAGATAAAAAAAAAGATCAGCTAAAGTAATAATTTAAAAATCATTAAGGGTTCATGAGGGAGGGGGGAGTAGGGAGGGAGGGGAAGGGGAAAAAGGAAAATGAGCTGATTCCAGGAACCCAAGCGGAAAGCGAATTTTGAGAATGATGAGGGCAACAAATGTATAAGTATGCTCTACACAATTGATGCATGTATGGATTGTGATAAGAATTGTATGAGCCCCAATAAAATGATTTTTTTTTAAATAAGCCTTCCTCCAACCCTGATGCCACATTCTTCTTCATACAATCCAGCTTCTCTGATGATTAGCTCAGCATATAGATTAAACAAGGGGGAAAAAAGATTAAACAGGTATGGTGAGAGGATATAATCCTGACGGCACACCTTTCCTGGTTTTATATCATGCAGTATTCCCTTGTTATGTTCACATAACAGCCTCTTGATGCATGTACAAATTCTGAATGAGCACAATGAAGTGCTGGAATTCCCATTCTTCTCAAGTGTATCCACAGTCTATTATGGACCACGCAGTCGAGTGCCTTTGCATAGTCAATGAAACACAAGTAAACATCTTTCCGGTATTCTCTGCTTTGAGCCAAGATACATCTGACATCCGCAATGATATCCCTTGTTCCACTTCCTCTTCTGAATCTAGTCTGAACTTCTGGCAGTTCTCTGTGTACTGCTGTAACCATTGTCAGATGATCTTAAGCAAAATGTTACTTGTGTATGATGTCAATAATATCGTTCTATAATTTGAGCATTCTGTTGGGTCACCTTTGAAATGGGCACAAATATGGATCTCCTTCAGTCAGTTGGCCAGGTACCCGTCTTCCAAATTTTCTGGGCATAGAGAGTGCTTCCAGTGCTTCGTCAGCTTTCTGCAACATTTCAGTGAGTATTCTGTCAATTCCCGGAACCTTGTTTTTAGCTAATGTTTTCAGTGCAGTGTGAACTTCTTCCTTCATCACCATTGGTTGTTGCTTATATACTGCTTCCTGAAATGGTGGACTGTCAACTAGTTCTTTTTGATACAACAGTGACTATGTATTCTTTCCATCTTCTCTTGATGCTTCCTGTATCATTCAATTATTTTGTCTATAGAATCTTTCAACTATATAATATTTCAACTGAAAAATAGTTGAAGCAAGATTCTAAAGAGTAACTGATACCAAGAGCTCAAGTAGAAAGAAAATGTTTTGGAAATGTTGATGGCAACATACCATATGTACTCGAGTATAAGCCGACCCGAATATCAGCCGAAGGACCTAATTTTACCACAAAAACTGCATTAAAATGTGTTGAAAAACTCGGCTTATACACAAGTATATATGGTATGTACAGGTGTGCTTAATATAATTGAATTGAATGATGGATTGTTAATAAAAATAAAGTAGCTCAGAAGCAACAAAACCCACATGGAAGAAGCACACCAGCCTGTGTGATCACAAGGTGTCAAAGGGATCAGATATCAGGCATCATCAGAACAAAAAATCTTACCATAGCGAATGAGGGGGGGAGTGCGGAGTGGAGACCCAAAGCCCATTAGTAGGCCACTGGAGA
>NW_022103931.1:3561641-3566130 GCF_000313985.2 Echinops telfairi | reverse complement strand
TTAAATGGAGAGAAAATGTTTTGAGAAACGATGTACAAATGCGCTTTACACAATTGATGTGTGTATGGATTGCGATAACAATTGTATGAGCCCCTAATAAAATGTTAAAAAAAAAATGCTTTACACAACTGATGTATGTATGGGTTGTGATAAGAGTTGTATGAGCCCCTAATAAAACTATTAAAAATAAATAAACTAAAAAAGGGAAAATAATAATAATAATCCTGAATAAAATTTACCACCTGACCAATGGATAACACTTTCAAGGCATTCAAATAACTTACTCTTTATTCTAAGTTATTCACCCTGACAATCACATTGTGGTGCTTATTGCAAGGAAGGCAGATAACCAGTTGTTTTGACTAAAACATAATAGAAAGGCGTTCCTTGGATTCTACATAAAAGTAACAGCATTAACAGTCTAATAGCAATCACTGATAGGCTGCGTAAATGAATAATACCTCTTTCATTCACTAGTTGAAAGGATCCAGTGGGGAGGGGACAAAAAAAACCCAAGAGCTCTAATACTATTCCCATGACCTGGTCTGGAGAAATGAAAAGTTCCTAACAATCCAGAGGGCTGTTGACTGTCATTTTATAAAGGTGTTCCTTCAAATGAAACTACCACATTGGCCCCCCCCCCACTTCTCTCCAAGTGTCAAGTGGTCCTCATCATCCAAGCCATTTACTTGCCACTCATGTGTAATACCTGTACGCTTGTTTTTAATGGCATCTTTAGAGCTAGCATAAATCACCTTGCTTTTTAAATGTGCACCCTCAGGAACCCAGAATATAAAATGCTAGGTTTTCTTTCTTAGACTCTTGTTTGTAAGTAGCATCACACAAAGCCTATCAGCCATCATTCAGAGGTAGCAACTTGACAAAGGCTGTTTGGAGGGTCCTGTACACTATCACCAATGTCACCCACCAGATCTGCTTTGCTTCTTCTACAATTATTTGTCTTTCCTCATCGCGTAAACAGAAGAGGTCTTTCTTTCTGTTTTTGATCTCCTCTTAGGTAGAAGATTTTACTTTCATATCATTTAAAACGTTGATGACTTTTTAACTCCGTCGCCACCGTGCCAGCAGCTGCAGCTGAGGCTGCTGCTCTGTGGCACTGCGGAGGAGTTAGAGGAGGAGGGGCATGTCAGACACTACAGCGAGTTTTTTTGTTTTGCTTTGTTTTTAAAATGGTATTAGGCTATTTCCAGGTTCCTGATCTGGAAATCTGCCCAATATCTTGCCTATAAAGTCTGGGGTTTTGAATAACTCAGGCCAAGCCTCTTCCCAGAGCCCCCACTAATTATATACTAACCTTTTAAGTGGCAAATACCTGCCTACACTTATTATCCTGCTAACATTCGCTGGGTTTACCCCCTGCAACACCCCATATTTACAACCTTTTATCTGAACCACAATTAGAGTTCACAGGTACTCCCTGGACACCACTGCTACCAGCCAACCCACCTTCTCAGTCCCTGGTCCACGTTAGTTAGCAGGTCTAATGCCATATTTTACCACCTTCTTTCCTTCAGCAGAATCAGGGGGGGAAATGGGATCTGCTTTTGAGAGCACTCTTATGGATTCCTGAATATTTGTAAGACTAGAAGGTTTTCCATACTGTAGTTCCATTTAGCCACTCACTTATCCATTTTCTAGGACTTCATTGGGAAATATTTTGTCTTTTTTTTTCACTCATGCACCCATATATCTGTAATTGGCTAGAGAACTTAGCTAGCACTGTTCACTCAATTGTTTTCCTTATAAACTACTTCCAATTTTTCTGAACATGGCAGTGAGTTTTTGAGTGAATATATTAAAGAAGTATTCAGATGTAAAACTGTCTACCCAGAGGAGAAATTTTAATTCCATAGTAAGGGACACTGAAAGCAATGATCTTTACATCTTAATGATTGTACCTGAAAGTACACACCCAGAAAAGTGGGTACGTTTAACAACTGTCTTAGAGGACATACAGAAAGATTATATAAACAATTCCTGGTACAGAAAGATTATATATAAACAATTCCCGGTAACGTAGACATGACCATTAAATATGGGTCACAATCCTGTCACATACAAAACTACCTTTTTATTGACAGAACTGTCCAGTTGCTAACCCCGAGTCCTAACCTCACCTAACGTTCTTATAAGAGATCCTGGCCAAGTAGCCATTTAAAATCACCTCTGCCCAAATATTTGGCTTCCCTGGGTGAAGCAAACATATTCTTCAATCACAGACAACTGGCCTTTCCTCAACAATGCCATGCCCCTCACCACCCTGCAGAGTTACGGCTTTCATGAGAAGCCTTTCCTCTCCACGCAGTGATTACCAGGGAAATGCTGTAAAGTTCTCCTACCTGGAGACGCCAATCAGCCAAATTCGACCTGTGCTCCAAAATGCCACCCCCAGTTAAGCACAGCAGCGTTGGAAATCAGCAGCAGAAAAGGCAAACACGCTTAAGTCGCCAGAGATAGATGAAGATTTTCCTTGATCTAGAGAGTCTAGAGGGTCTTTTTGGAATGTGACTGGAAAGGGAACTTAATGCGAAGCCCTTGACCTAAGGATGTGTTTATTTGCTTCACATGCAAAGCAACCAAAAGATGCTCTTTGTTCTCTCACCTGGACACCCTGCAGTAGAACTCTGTTACAGGTAAGGTGGCTAGGTGCGAAAGCAGCACAGAGGCTACATCTAACCTCTTCTGGCTGCACAAGGGAGAAGGAGAAGCCAACTCCTCACCAGCCCAGTTCATTGCCAGAAGGTAGAAGTCAGACATGCCTCTACCCTCCATCCTTCCTTACCCTATTTTGATTTCATGCCACGACACTCACTTTTCTGCTGGGTTCTATAATTCACTACAATGGCCATACAGAATTCAGTCAATATTAACAATTACAGGGATTTATTAAGGAAGTTAACGGGTTACCATGAGCCAAGATAGAAAATACTAAGGATATAGTTTTTTGTCCACAGCAGTGCCTCTCCTTAACTAGTAGCCAAGTCGCTCTTGCTGGTCCTCAGACTCAGCCATGTGGTCCCGTGACCTCTGCCTCCATTGGCCAGGAAACCAGCCTACTGCTCCGACTCACAATCTCATCGTCTCAGCACTGCTCCTCTGTTCTGTTCCGTGGTCTCCAAGCCACACCCTGGTCTCAGCCTTTTCTACTTCAGACAAAGATCTCAACATGCTCCACTGGTAGCTCTTTTTCCTTGATGGTCCTGGGATTTTTTGCTCTGTTCCTGCTTCTGAGATGACTCATTATTATAGCCAGGGACGTGGAAACTAAAACGGTCCAATCCTCTCTATTAAGTGTTTCATACACCTATTTACATGGTTCCACTCAATCACTTATTTGGTGGGATTTACAGAGAAATGGATACTCACTCATTGCCATGGAGCCTGTGCTGACTCAGAGCGACCCTATAGGACAGAGTACAACTGCCCTGGTAGGTTTCCCAGGTTGTAACTCTTTACAGGAGTTCAAAGCCTCATCTTTCTCCTGGAGACATGGATAGAAGGGCCATATTAAGAAGTTTTACTTCACCACACAGTATCACGCTATAAGGCACCAGTGACCTTCTGACAACAAGAACTCAATTCCTCTGCTCTGTTCCAGCTCCCTGACAATCAGGTCCCTGACATATTTCTATGCACAAAGTCCCATTGTCAAGGAGGACAAATCAGGCACAACCCAAACGTCATTTGATTCTCATACAGTCAATAAAACTTGAGGCTGATGTAAATATTTCAGGTGATCTGAATACTAATGTGGTGAAGTGAAATTTGGTAAGGCTCACAGTCAATAAAACTTGAGGCTGATATAAATATTTTGGGTGATCTGAATACTAGTGTGGTAAAGTGAAATTTGGTAAGGCCCATCTATCCATAGTCTTTGAAACTCCCACCAAATGACTGGCTGGGAGCATGCAAATAAGGTAGATGACTGTAACTCGAGGATGGGTCCGTTTTGCCATTCTGCTGGGTATGATGGTGAGCCAGCTTAGAAGATCCCCAACTCAATGAACAAGTAGTAAAACTGTGTGCCTTTGGGCAGGTGACTGGCTTGTAGAATGAGGTACCTTTGGGCCTTTACAGCACTAAAGGAGCTTTTTAGTACTTGCTGGAGCAGGGCAAAGGCCAAGAGCCTCTAAGAAGCGAAGAAACAGACATGCCTACTGGCATGGCTGAGAAGAGGCACCCCTGACTAAAGGGCTTTATCCTGAATGTTTCTGATCCCGACAATGTAACCTGCTAACTTCCCAAATATAAAAAACCAAACTCACTGCCATGGAGTCGGTGCTGACTCAGCGACCCTGTGGGTTTCCGAGACTGTTAACTCCCCCCCAAAAAACTGTCTTACTGGGAGTTAATACAGATCATTCCCTAGTTCAATCACTTAAGAGTATAACTTTTTAGTTATACTTCCGAGGAGCTGCTGGTGGTTTCAAACTGCCGACCATGAAGATCGCAGCCTAACGTGTAACCA
>NW_022103931.1:3549990-3560297 GCF_000313985.2 Echinops telfairi | reverse complement strand
AGCAAGTACGGATGACTAGTTAACAATGAGCTCTTATTTATGAAATGACATCTAAGACGCAAAAGAAACACTGCTTTTCATAACAGCCCAGAAGTCTTGCAACATAAAAACAGAGAAACAAACTGGGGTATATTCACATAAAGAACTTTTACTCACTAATAAAATGTAAAGTTCTGGCAAAAATAATTTCCGGTGGAAAAGACTGAAACAGTGGTTGTCTCTGGCGGTGGTGGGTGAGGAGCTGACGGTGAAGGAGTGAGTGTAGGTAAAGTTCTGAGATGTGATGTTCAGTATGGATTTCACTTACTCTGGTGTGTGGATTTGTCAAAACCCGCCAACTACACATGGGAAAACTGTGCATGTCTTTATATAAATTTTGCCTCTTTAAAAGGACCTAAAATATTAAATTCCAGTGTTTAGGAAGAAGTACACTGAGGAGTTTACGAAGAAGTATCCTGATATCTGCCATTTACTTTCTAATGCATTAAAAATAAGATGGATTGGTAGGACGGATAAATTGCAAGAACAAGGATGATGTGATAAAACAAGAAATGTTAACGGGAGACTCTAGGTGGTAGGTTTACAGGAAACAGGAGAAGATTAAAAAGACTTCACAAAAGGACATTAGTCTCGAACTGCCTTGCTGTCAGGCAGAGACCACTGAAAGCCTGAATATGCTCAGTCTAACTCGACACTTGGCCAGATGACCTCCCTGTAGACCCGACCTGAAGTGGTTCTGGGTGTAAGCATCTCTTACTTGTTCCATCACAGAAATTCTTTCCCTGGCTTTTAGAATGTTAATGAAGGTCTTTCCTCTCTTACTCATTATTTGTACTTTGCTCTTCATTTTATTATTATTTGGTCCTTACCACCTTAGTTTGAATGTGGTTTTTATTGTTTCTGTTGGGTTTCCCAGTTGGTGACCCACAGGAGGAGTGGATGCACAGTGATAACAACTGATGCAGAGGTTGATAGGGGATGCAGGGATGGGGAGTGGGTGAGAAGGAGGGAAGGGGAATTTTGGGAGTGGGAAATGAAGATGGGAGGCGGAAGAAAGTACTAGAACTGACTCTGATTGTACAACTCATTTAAAGGTAAGTAAACCATAGGGAGGTGTTTTTAAATTGATGTGGTAGTGATTGTACAATTCTCCTCGATGTGACTGAAGGACTGAACTATTGAAGTGTATTCTACATAAATTATGCACCAATAAAACTGTTAAAAACAAAAAGAATTACTGTGGTTTCAGAAACCCACAAGGGCAGTTCTACTTTGTCCTATATATGGTCACTGAGTTGGCACAAACTCAAAGGTAGTGACTGTGGTTTGGGTTTTTTCCATTCCTCTAAATGGAAATTTGCTGGAGGTTTAGAGCTGTTCACCTTGCAGTTCGTCGCCTAACGGGCATAGCCCACTATGATACCAGGACTTTTTAAATTATTAAATGGAAAACTAATTTGCTGTGTGTAAATTTTCATCTAAGGCACCGATTTTAAATATGAAAAACTGCTTTGCTGCCAATTGGAAGGTACACACAACTAGGATTCATAACTCAACACACTGCAATTTGGCCTATACTCAACTACTCTACTGAACCTGTTCTTTCACCAAGGGCACTGATGACCTCCACATGGCCAAATCCAACAGCTCGTTGTTGGTCTTTAGCTTTCTTGATCTTTCTGCTGCATTTAGTACCATTGACCACTTGAAATTTCCCTTCCCCTTGTGTTCAGTGGCAGATACCACTTCTCTTGTCGATTTCTATCTCTAATTATTCCTTTTCCACCTATATTTTTTATTTTCCCAAAACCAAAACCAGTTGGAAGTTAAAACAGATATCATATCTTTCCATAGTTGTTTGTCCGGTTTGACTAGAGAAGAGAGAGCTTTATATCAAAGAGCAATTGTATACTGAGAAGCCATCCCAGCCCAGTTCAGGTCAAGTCCTTAAGTCCAATATTAGCCCATATGTCTGATACTAGTCCATAAATTCCTCTGCAGACTCACACAGCACATTCAACGATGCCAAGTGCAGGAAGATCACAGGCTGGTGGATAGAAAGTCTTGTGGAAGCAATGCAATGCTGGTAGAAGCATCTCAGGCCTGGCTCCTCCAGCTCTCTGAGTGTGGCTCCTCAATAGGAAGATGCAGCAGAGAGAGTCTGGCCCACCTCTTCTGATGGTAGACTCAAGAGAGAGGAAGCTCCCAGAATCCTTATGAGGAGGCCACGCCCACATAGAGGCATCATCTGGCTCTGAGTTGTTGACAGGCTAGACTCCACCCCTGCACTAATTTATCAAGTTGGCATGAAATTATGTAATGACCACAATAGTTCAACCACATCAAGCAATATTGTACAATTACTATCACAATCCATTTCAAAACATTCTCTTGCTTCTTGAACTCCTTGGTATCAGCTCCCCTTTACCTCACCCCCCCCTCACTGTACCCTCCAGGAACCCTTATTCTACTTGCTGTCTCTATAGGTTCATCAATCCTGGGTTTCTTATAACAAAAAACATGTAACACAAATTCAAGAGGGTTACCCCCAATGACAAAATACATCTGATAAACCCCAGTATGAAAAACAAAGAAACACAGAAAATGTTGAAAACCAGATCAAGCCCAATCGTGCATCAGAGGGGGATCAACTGACAAGGTTTTAGCCGTTCAAGTCAGGTTTATCCTTTCGATCTTCTATAGTCATCTCTCCAATGCACTGTTTAATAACCACTTTCCTCCAATCCCTCATTATGGGTAGAAGGAAATCACCAGAGGCTTATTTCCTATGTAGATCCCACAAATGTATCTTGAACTCTCATTGTCATCCAAGGATTCCTTTTTAATTCCTTTTGGGGACATTAGGCACTTTCAGAACCAGAGGCCCTCATCTAAAATACAACAGGTTCCAAATGGCCTTCTAGCCCTCAGTCAATCTTCCCTTGGCAGCCAATAAAACATTTAGAAAGCAGATCTCCAACCTTTCAAAGGTATGGAAAAAAATTACACCTACGAGGAGTGATTATTTTTAAACTCTATTGTAATTGAGGGGTCCTGGTTGCGTAGTGGTTACATGTTAGGCTGCTTAACCTGGAGTTCAACAGATCCAAACCACCTCTTCTCCTCGGGAGAAAGATAAGGCTTACTACCCCCATTGAGAATTATAGTCTAAGAAACCCACAGGGAAGTTGTACCCTGCCCTATCGAGTGGCCATGAGTCAGAATTGACTCAATGGCAGTGAGGTATCTGTTGTTGTTTCCTGGTTTATTGTGATTTGGGTGAAAGTTGACAGAGCAAACTGGTTTTCCATTCAACAACTCATGCACTATTTTTTTGTACAATTGATTGCAATCCCTACAATGTAAACAGTTCTCTTTCCACTTCCTGTCTCTGCTTCCGTGTTCCCTTTGTTTTTTCCTAGCCATCTGACTTTCTGAGATTCATCTCTGAGCAAATGCTGCCCTTTTGATCTCTTGTGGCCAATTGTTCTAAGGAATGCATGCACACCTTTCTTCTGTACTTGTCCACCTTATAACTCCACTCCTGCCAGCCAATCCTGGCTCTATCGACACTTCCTCACTGCCATCCAGTTGATTCCAACTCAAAGCAGCCCAACAGCACAGAGCAGAGACTATGAATCTTTTCAGGGGTAGAAAGCCTCATTTTTCTCCCAAGATCAAAACTACAAGGCCAAGAAATCCAGCTCGAGTGTTTCCAGGGCTGCATATCTTTACTGAAGCAGGCTGCCCCATCTCTCACGGGGTTCAAACTTCCAACATTTCAGTAAGGCACTTAATTCATTGCACCCCCAGGGATCCGTGTTCACTTTACAAGCCTGTCTACTGTTTGACTGAAAGTGGAGGCACTGAAAAAAACCAAAACCAAATTAAACTCCCTGCTAGCAAGTCGATTCTGACTCGCAGTGACCCTGTAGGACTGAACAGAACGGTACCCTTGGGTCTCCAAGGCTGTAAATCTTCATAGAAGCAGAAAGTTTCAGCTCTCGCTTGAAGAGCGAGCAGCTGAAGGATTTGCAGTAAGCAGCCCATGGGTAACCCACTAGGCCAGCAGTTCTCAACCTGTGGGTTGCAACCCCTTTGGGGGTTGAGCGACCCTTTCATAGGGGTCACCCAATTCATAACATTAGCAAAATTACAGTTATGAAGTAGCAACAAAAATAATTTTATGTTTGGGAGGAGTCACAACATGTGGAACTGTATTATTAAAGGGTCTCAGCAGCATTGGGAAGGTTGAGAACCACTGCCCTAGACTACCGGGGCTCCTTTGTGGACCCATGGTGGTTAGCAATTAGATTTAAATTGCTGAATGATATCTCACAGCTGGGGATCAAACAGGGATTGTGGACAGAAACTGCTCATTGGTGCCTCACCTCAAGTGGCACCCAGGACCCATCCCATTAGGCTCTGAGGGTACCTGTCCCCCAAAGGATAGGTATACTCCCCTTAGGCCAGCATCCTAACTCTCTTACTCAATTTGGGCCCACCTCCCTCCTACTTTGCTTTCTAGCAATGCCATACTACAGATTACAAACAGCACCCAGGGCACCATCACCTCTCAAACGAGGGAGCGTCAACATTTTCATGGAAAATGAAATGAAAAGATAACGTCGTTTTCGATGAAGTTTTGAAACCCTCTCAGCCAAAAATCAAAAACATCCCCAATCCACCATCCATATGATGAATGTTCACTCACTATTCAGCAAATCTCCAGTATCTGTAATCGGGCATTCCTTCCTCTGTACCAACACACTATTATACTTTTTTCCCCAAGTCATTTTATCAGGACATAATGCAGGCATCATACTACTCATGAGTTCTGTCACATCAAGCAGTGTTGTGCAATGTTGCATAATTGCTATTACCCCAAACAAGTTCAACACATTTTCTTCGTTATTGCACTCCTTGAGAGCAGCTCCCCCGGCAACCCTTACTCGCTATTTGCTCGCTACATTCACTCAACCTGAGTTTCAGGCTGATTTTGTTATGAGCATTATACCAGTTATGTTATGGACATTTACCGGTTGTAGTGCTTCTCAGGCATTACAGCAATTACTGATTTATCTGCCCGTCTTCCCCAAGAGATTTAAACCAAGTGGCGGCAGGAATCTTTTGGCCCTGGGGCTTGGTAGAAAGACTAAAGAAGTGCTTTACCAAGTGATCTGGGCAGGAGTCCCAGCCCGAAAGGAACTCGTATCACGGGTTATTTGACCATAATGGGGCGCGGGGGGGGGGGTGCGGGGGAGCGGGCATTCGGGACTTTGAAAACACATCCCGCTCTCGAGAGCGCGCAGCGCGGGCTACGTTCCCCAAGGCCCCGCCTCTGCAGTTTCCGCTCTGCGATCCGAAAACCGCGCGATCCTCCCCGGGACGGGCCTTCAGAGCTAGCCCCGCACGGCGGCCCCCACCTACCTCAGGTAATGAGCGGTCTGCTCTGGGCTCAAGGACGCGGCTTCCGCAAACCCTCTGGACGCCTCCATTGCGCTCGGCCTAGATAGCCCACGTTCCCTTGACTAGGGGTTTGAATTTCGCTCGCTCCCGCGTTGCACACGCGCCGAACGCGTAGTGGGCGGAGCCAACCGGCGCACTGCCTGTGCCCCTCCCACGAGGGTAGCTGACCTGCATCGACGCGCTAGGCCGCTAGAAGGCGATCGCGGCCCACGCGGCGCATTTCCAATCCAAACGCTGCAATGGCGAATTCCTCATTTTGGGGAGGAGTGTGGCTTAAGGTAGAGAAGCAATGGTGGCGTCGTGGTTACGAGTTTAAAGTCCGCAGTGCGAAACCGCTGCCGCTCCTGGCGAGAAAGACGGAGCTTTCTACTTCCACTGACAGTCGCAGTCTCAGAAACTCACAGACAGTTCTGCCCTGCCCTGTAGGGTCACTATGAGTGGCATCGACTCGATGGCAGTGAGCTTGTTTGTTTTGTTTTTTGTTTTGCTGAAGTGGGGTATGTGGAAGTTGAATGTAGGTGAGCGTGCAAGGAAATGTGTGCGTGGTGTGGGGTAGAGGAATAAGTGTGTGTGCCTGTGATCTTAATGGGTCCTAAGAGAAGTCATCCGGTAGCCTGCTCACCCTTCACCCACAGACAGCATCTTTCCCCTGCTAGCCAATCTGAGCATGTTTTGAATTCAAACTCTCCTTTACTTAAACCACAGTGAAGAAGGAGCTTTAATAGCCAAACCCAAGCGCTCATTTAAGAAATAATAAGTCATATGCTCACTGTTTCTTCAAAAGCTTCAACTAAGATCCTGTCACATTTTCAAAAGGAAAATATGGCAATTGAGTTTCATTGGTTAGCTTGAGCATTGCTTAAATGGCGTGTGCCAACAAAAATTGTGTTACAGTGGAAATGGCAGTCATTGGACCTTGGGTGGGACTCCTGGCTTAGTGGGTGTCCAATGCAAGAAGACCCAGACCCACCGTATATTTAGTACCTCAATGCTGCCCTTGCATTAATGTGAGAGGTTTTAATCTCATAGGCAAGGATCTGTCCTTGTAAGAAATGATACAGGAAAATTTCCCCTAGCACCAAGGGGAAGAAAGGGAACCAATGGCAATGATCGACGTTCAACAGCGGCCCCCACCCCTCCGTGCCAAACAGGGACACATGGGTGAAGGGAGACTGCGGATGGTGTAAAATATGAAAAAAAAATTAATTTATAAATTATAAAGGGTTCACGGGTGGGGGCGGGGAGGCGGGAGAAACTGATACCAAGGGCTCAAGTAGAAAGAAAATGTTTTGAAAATTATGATGGCAACATATGTACAAATATACTTGACACAATTGATATATGGATTGTGGTAAGAGCCCCCAATAAAATGATTTATTTAAGAAAAATAAAAGAAAGATAAAAAGAAAGCAACAATTCATGGATTGCTGCTCCCACTTGCACTGTCCTTGAATACTCCTCATATCAACAGAATCTTCAATTCTGTGTCATTCCATAAATTATTGATGTTATCAGTGCAATCCCCGTATACCCCAGGGGGATGATTGACAATGCTTTTCTTTTTTTGTTTCTTTGGTTATTGTTTTTCTGCCTTTTGTTTGTTTTTGTTATTCTTTTTGTTGGTTTTCTTTGTGTCATAATATGACAAAGTAAACCAGAGTCGTTCATAACCCAGGGACAAGCAGATGGATTCTGGGCCCCCACTTAATTCTAGCCCTAATCCGCAAGTAGTTAGTTCTGATAACTTGGCCCTGCTCCATACTCGCCTTTATGAAGAGATCATTGAAGATAAGGATGTCACTGCGAAGTGTGGGAAAGAAAGCAGATGGTGCCCGGCTATCAATCGGAATAGTGTCTGGAGTCTTAAAGGATGAATGTGGTGAAAAAGCTGATGGAGAGAATTTCCTAGATAAGAAAGAGGTGTCTGCCTCCATCCCTCATGTCCTTGAAACTGTTTAGAACTCAAGGTGATGCAAAATAGGTGACTAGTTGCTGTTGCAAGCACCTACCCCTCCCACTCTAAACAATGGAGCTCAAGAGAACTTCCTCAGGATGCTACAGGGCTACTGCTCCCCAGCTAGCATGATCCAAAAAGGTTTGGATTACTGAGAAGGAAAAAACCAACCTTCCCACTCACCTGCCATTTGCCTACTGGATTTTCTCAGCCCCATTGCCACATGGCTGCTGGGCTGCCCTTCTTTAAAGCCACCAAACTCTCCAACAATGGTGCTCCTCCCCTCTCCCTATAGCCATTGCTTCCTCTGGGCCCTTCTCAGTGCCTGCTGGAGTCCCACCTCCCACCCCAGGGCACCAGTGATCTGGAAAAACCCATGTTGGGCCTTTCCTTTGGTCCTCCTTTGTAAAAGGTCATCCACATTCACAGTCTGGAAATGAGAGGGGCTGGGAAGAGGGAGTAGAGGGAATAGCTAGGCAGATGCATAAGAGGGAATCAAAATAATAGTTAACCACTTTATCCCATTCAGTATATCCCAAGCCCTGTTCAAGGCACTTTCCAGATATTAACTCTCTTTGCCTTTGTTCAACATTCTCTTTGTTCAACATCTATATGTTCAACATCTATCCCCAGGTGAGGGTACCCCCATCATGAACTTCTCTCAAGAGAATGGAATTTTTAAAACTCTCCCTAAACAGAACTCAAAATCTTAAAAGAGCCCAGACTGACTGGTTGGAACCCCAAGATTGTGGCCCTCGCCCTTCAAGTCTGGAACTGAATTCACCTCTGTGTTAGAATAAGCAACCATTTAAGATCAAAAGGGCAGCATTCACTCCAGGAGAAAGTTCAGATGGTTGGGAAAGCGGGAGGAATAAAAACAGGAAATGGAAACAAGGAGGAAGTAAGATAAACTAAGCGTTGGTGCATCTGGGGGAGTGCACTGGGGGAGTTATATCAGAATGTGTATTAAATGTTGAATGTAAAACTATGCTGTGCTCTGAAAACCTTCACTAATTCACCGTGAAAAGGTTTTGCTTCAAAGTCCTTCCTACTTATTGTTAACTTGTTTAAATGTGATAATGGGTTTGTTTGCTTTTTCCATTCCTCATCTGTTTTCTCACTGTCATCAAATCAATGCTGCCTCATAGCAACCCCCTGTGGGTTTCCAAGAGTTTAACCCTTTATAAGGAGTAGAAAACCCAGTCTTTCGCCCACAGAGTGGCTGGTGGTTTTGAACTGCCAGCTATAGGGATCGCGACCCAATGCATAACCACTATACTACCATTATTTGAGTAGTTTCAAAGTGATGTGATGCCTGAGATGTACATTAAAATACCCCGGTAAGAAGAAAAATGAGAGGGGATAAATTAACAAGATTAGCAAAATATTGATAATTATTAAAACTGGTTACAGGGCTCCATTACCCTCTTCCATCTACTTCTATGTGTGTTCGAATTTTCCATAATATTTTTTTAACTAATCTGAGAATTATAGTCACCCACACCCAGAGACCTCACTCACTCACTGCCAAGTCAATTCCAACTCATAGGGGCCAGATCCTTGGTACTGCTGTTTTGTGGGGGAGCTCAGAATAGATGAATGGGCATGGATAAAACAGAATAAGAGCAGTAGCTATTACTGATACAGCACTTAAGTACCAGACTTTGTTCGACACTATATATACATTTAATCAGGGGTGGGATTTAGCCAGTTTGCACTGGTGTGGCAGAGCTGATACCTAATTTTTTGTTAAATTCAGCAAACGGGTTGTTAAAATGGCACTTGTAATTAGGAATCTTTCTAAAAGAAAACTCCCATTATCTAGCTGCTCGATGTGGAAATCACAAATTTGCATTCCTTACTCTTTTTTAATGTTCATCTGTACAACAGCATATTCTAATGTTCATTCCATCCACAGGTATAAAAAATTAGAACTATGTTTGTAATATGTGTTTATTCATTTCATAAAACTTGGAATACTTTTGATGAAAAGTACATTTTGATTCTCTTTTGTTTGCTACTTCAGTAAAAGAATGTATAACGTAAAGAGAAAGAGTGCCGGGCAACCAAAGGGTAACATGCTTTCATTCATTTCAGCTTTCTGTATGCCACAAATTCCCACGAGAATTATGAGTGAATTATGCAATTCCTGAAAGTGTTCAAAGAGCTGAACATATTGTCAGAACAGTTGCTCTAAGTTCAGTGAAGTGGAAAGGGTTTTTCAAAGATGGGCATAATATGCTCAGAGAAGAGAAGTCACTTGTTTCTAATATATCAAGCACAATGACTATTATTTAATTGCCCCACTTCTAAAGAAATGGGATCCTACTCCTACAGAGAAAAGATGGTTAAAGATAAATCACACAAAGCAGGCTGCAATTACAGTACTTCTGTTAGTGGAAGTCCTGCCATTATCCTACTGAGAGAAAAAGCCATGTTGGCCGGCTCTGGTTTTGCCTCTTCAGGTGAGATCATGACCAGTTAGCACATACAATTATGAATAATAATCATAAATAAATAAATCACACATCCGATGATGTTTAGTTAAAAGCAAAGAATATGGCAAGGGAGGCCGCCAATCAAAAAGCAATATGGAAAGGTCTCAAATAACAGTCTTATTGGTTTTTTTAAGGCATTATTTAATATTAAATATTTAATTTTTCATTAATATTTGAAAACTCATAACATAATCTAATTTGTTATTTTATTGTAATTTGTAAAATTTTGTTCTTATTTAAATATTAACTGCATGAAGTAATAAGCTATCTTTTAGTATATCATTTTTTTATACTTAAAACAGTCATTAGGGCAGCGAACCGGATGTTAAATTATTTAAATCCCACCATTGCATTTAATCCTCCAAACAGTCTTGTTAATAGGAAAC
>NW_022103931.1:3523555-3548940 GCF_000313985.2 Echinops telfairi | reverse complement strand
ATGGGCTTTGGATCTCCACTCCGCACTCCCCCCATCATTCACTATGGTAAGATTTTTTGTTCTGATGATGCCTTACACCTGATCCCTTCAACCCCCAAACACAATGTTTTACATCCTACTTTGATGAGTACTGACTGTGAGCTTATAGGATCGTGGCAACCACTGATCTCTCCCCATCTAGAGGAAAAGAGAGCGATGAAAATCAAAAGACACATGGAAACAAGTAGTCCATGGACTTATGGACCACAGGAACAACAGTCTCCGCAACCCTGGTGCCTGGCTCCCACTACCAACGGCTCTGAAAGGGTTCATGTTGCAAGATCCTTTGCAGAGTGGGAGAAAAACGTGGACCCAAACTTGAAGTCATGAAGGAGACCATGCTTGCTGGTCAGTACCCCCGAGACTGTGTCCCTTAGTCCCTTAGTCCGGAACTGAACCCATCCTGTGGTTTCAAAAAGAAATCAGTCATATGAAATCAAAAGTACAACATTTGTTCAAAGATAAATTTCAGAGGTTTAGGAAAGGAGGAGGGATAGAAACACGGAACACTGGGAGGAAGTGGGAGAAGCTAGTGCACTGAGGGGATTGACATTGGTATAAATTGATGAATGCGAAACTCATGATTTGCTATGTAAGCCTTCACCTAAATCACAATTTTTAAAATTTAAATAATAATCATACAAACACATGGAAAAGTACAAATTGTGCTGAAAGCTCAGAAGGAACACTGCAAGGAGTTATGAAAACGTGTGACGAGGTACCTGACTCAAACTGGAGGGGCCAGGAAAGGTTTCTCTGAGGAAGTAGTATTTGAGTTGAGGAAAATAAGGAGCCGGGGACAAAACAAAAAAGTAAGGTAAGAATATTTCTGGCAGAGGAAATAGCATGCTCAAAAACACTGGACGTCTGTGAAAAACTGAAACAAGGCTAATGTGATCGGAACAAAGTCTAGTTCGACATCACAGATGAGGGAGTAAACTATGGCTGGAGCAGAAAAAAAAGGAGGGTGAAAATGCCACACCTTGAATCAATGGCAGAAACCAGACTCAACCTCCGTCTCTTGCCTCCCAGTGTTCTATCCAGGACAGATCCTGACTCTCTTGCATATGAAAAGACTATGGGGTATCAACAAAATGCTACTCGTGGGGAAAGAGAATGGAAAACAGTGGTTTGGGAAGTAGGTATAAATTATCAAAAGATGTCTTTATAAGCAGGGAGATCAAGAATTGATCTGGGGAAGAAGAAAGGAGTTTGGAATCAGTAGTGAAAAGAGTAGTTAGGGAGAATATAATTGTGTGCTTCCTGGATACCTGCTCCTCTTGCCATTTCTGCCTAGAACTCTTCCTATTCTTCGTTGGGGTGGAAATATATACCAAAAAATGTACACCGATTTAACAATTTCCACGTGTCCAATTTAGGGCCATTAACCACTGCCTTGTAGGAGAAAGACAAGGCTTTCGGCTTTCCATAAAGAGTTACAGTCTTCCTTTCAGACATGGATGCTGAGGGCTAAAAGGGTATATAAGTGCTGAGAGGTAAGCGGGACCCGGGATATGGAACCCTAAAACAAAAGGGGATTGGGATGTTCCTGCTCACATTTTAACAGAGAGAGATTCATCTACTCTGGGTCACGATACCAGTAAGACTTAGAACTATTTGTATGGTCTGTCTCTCTCTCGGTCTCTCTCTGTCTCTGTCTCTCTCGTCTCGTCTATCTATACAAGATAGGCAGGATAAGCAATCCCAAGGAGACAGTATTGGGGGGTGGAGGTGGGCGGGGAAGTGAGTGGTGAGCCAATAACGATAGGGACAGGGGAATATCAAGGGTTCTAAAATTGAAGGTGAAGAGGCTGTAGCATCTATGGTCATGTCTGATCAATTGAAATGCATCCAAGAGGAATTACTGCGAGTTACACGATGGGTAAACATGATAGTGGAGCAGGAGGAAAGAAGACAAAGAAAGTAAAAATTATATACGTATAAATAGAAATGTATATATGTAAATATATAAATGTAGGTGTATTTATCTATATATGTATAAATAGATATATATGTAAACACAACATGGAAACAGATGGACTTTGGGTCTCTACTAAAATCTTACCTCAGTACAAGAACGGATTGTTCTAATAATGTGGCACTGTAGGATACCCAACTTCCCAACATGATCGCTGAAGACAAAATGGGTGCATAAGCAAATGTAGTGAAGAAAGCTGATGGTGCCTAGCTCTTAATAGATATAGTGTCTGGGGTCTTAAAGGCTTAGTTAATCAAGCAGCCATCTAGCAGGGAAGCAACAAAGCCCACATGGAAGAAGCACATCAACCTGTGTGACCATGAGATGTTGACAGGAATGGGTATCAGAAGTCAAAAACAAGCAATCAAACGGATGTGAAGGAGCATGGACAATGGAAACCCCCAAACCACCTGTAAGAAAATTGGACAATTACTCTCGGAAGGGCCACATGAAAGGGATGATAAATCCAGGGTGCGGTATAGCACTGATGAACCACATAACTATCCTCTAGTTCTTTATTATTGCCTCCCCTTACTATTATGGTTTTTAATTAATCCTGTTAGACCTGCAAAGGTTCATTTGTTTAATAAATATCATTTGATGCATGGAAGACAAGATAGATAACCCTTCAGAAACAGTAACAGGAGTAATGACTCCCTGCGGATACAGGAAGAGAGGCAGGGGGAATGGGGAACTGATAGCAAGGAAGATTGTATAACCCCACTCGAGGGGGGCGAATAACAGAATTGTAGGTGAATGAATTTATTGGATGGGGGAAGATACAGCAAAATAATAATAATAATATATAATAACAATAAGGGCTCCTGGAATTCAGAGAGAAAGAAAATGTGTGGAAACTAGCAACTGTACAATTCTGCTTGTACAATTGAATTATAGATTGTTATGATATCTGTACAAGCTCCCTGTAAAAGGATTAATAAAAAATAAAATAAATTTTTAAAAAAGAGTCACAGTCTTAGAAACCCACAGGGGCAGTTGTATCCTGTCCTATAGGATCCCTATGAGTCGGAATTGGCTTGATGGCAGTGAGTTTGTTTTGCTTTGTTTTTAATCAGTGGCTAAATCTCAGTATTTGAATTGTGAAACCATTTTCACCCTCATTTTCTGAGTTGTTCCTCTTCATTAGCATAAACCCATTGCCCCTAAATTTTTATCTAATCTTTTCAAGTTGCCATTGGCAATTTGTTCTTCATATAGATAGTTTTTAAAAGAGCATAATGCTCCTTGCAAAGAGGGGTCTCGGGGAGGAGACGAGCCAGCCAGGGTGCGATGTAGCAACGATGAAAAATACAACTTTCCTCTAGTTCCTAAATGCTTCCTCCCTCTATAGCTCCAAAAAGTCTAAAGCCCATGAAGATTTGAAATTGTCCTTCTGCAGTTTCTCCCTTTGCATAAGATTCTTCAATAGAATCTTTGATTGAAAGGTTTAAGAATTGTAGATGGGCAGTGAGCCAGTGCAGACTTTAGGAAAAGAGAGGGAACTGGGATGAGAGGGAGTTTTTTGTTTTTAAATCATTTTATTGGGGGCTGGTACAACTCATCACAATCCACACGTACATCCATTGTGTCAAGCACATTTGTACATTTGTTGCCATCATTCTGGATGAGAGGGCTCTATCTAGTGGTGAGACTGACATAATTGCACAACCGGTTTGCTGCTCTATTGACCGTTTTAAGAATAAAAACAGCGATATACCAAAAGGTGGCCGATTATTTCCTACAGTTAATACTTAAAGAAGAACAATCAGAGAAGCACACAAAATTAGATTATGGTACAAGAAAGAGTTGTGCAGACGAACGTTAAAAAAGAGTAAACTCACTGCCATTGAGTCAATGCTGACTCAGTGACGCCCCTGCGGATCGCAGCCAAATGCGTAATCACTATGCCACCCAGGCGCCTTGTTTGCAAGGGATGTAAATTTGTGATTTCCACATGGGGCGATTGCCTAGCCGCCCATCTCAGAGAGAACTCTAATAACAAGTACCATTTGAACAACTGGCTCGCAGAACTAAACAAAAAATTAGGTATATCTGTTCTGCGGAACCAGTGTGACCTGTCTGAATCACACCCGCGGGCTCCCTTCCAAGGGCTGCAAGAGGCAGAAGGAACGGGGCGGGCGAGGGAGGGGGGCGAGCAAAATTGCTCTCCTGCTCTTTGCCTCAAAGACAAGTCATCTCCAGCTCTGTCAGTAGGGGGAGCCAGAAACCAAATTTTGTTATGAATGGCTGGTCTGACCACCATCCTTAATAAATTGAATGGAAAAGAATCAAGTGAACCTGAGATGTTGTGGGAATGAGAGGAACTTGGGGAGAAAGGAGGAAACTAAGAATCTGGATTATCCTCATGGTCTTTATCCTAAACTTGCCTTCGAGGATTTGGGGTGAAACAAACATGGGGGTGGGGGGAATCCTTGGCAGGACCGTGCTGCCACCCAAAACCTGGCATTCTCCACTCCCTTCCGGTTCCCTCATCCACTCCTCACAATGCAGTATCTCTAGCTCCTCCTCTCGTCCCATGTTCAGAGCTAGATGGCTAATTGGCTATAGGACATGTCCTCTTGGAAGCTCAAACAAAACATAGCACTGAACTCATCTCCCACATTCCCTTATGGCCTGCTCCTTCATTCTTCTCCATCTTCATAAACAGCACTTACCACTGTCAGAAAGTGGGGGGCATCTTAGTACCCTTGATCTAATTTGCCTCTCACATCTAACTCATCAGGAAGTCCTGCTGACTCTTGCTCCACGATATATATCCAAACTCCAGCCGCGCTTCATTATGCCATCGTGACCATACGGGTTTAAGCGGCCATCACCTCGTTCCTCAGTCACTGCAGTAGCCCCCGAACGTGTCTTTCTGCTTTAATTTGTGTCTGCCACTCGGTGTCTAATCTCTCCTCAGAAGCCAGTGAGTGATCTTTCCAACACGCCCGTCAAATCAGGTCGTTAGACCCTCTCCACACCCTCCAAAGCCTCCTCAAGGCCTTCAAGACCAAGTCCTCCCTCCTCCCGTTTCCCTACGAGGCCCTTTCTGCTCAGGCTCCTGACAGGCTCAATGGCCTCAGCTCTCACTTCACCACTGCCTGCACCCATACACTTTTCCTGATCGAAACCACTTCCCGTTACGACGATCCTGCCTCCAGGCCTTCTCACATGCCGGCTCCACTGCTTGGATGATCCTGCCTTCCTTCTTCCCTCACGATCCAGAACTGATGCATTCAAATCATGGTGTAGTGAAGAAGATGGAGTGTGCCATGGACTGCAAAACCAAAAGATCACACCCACACACCCTTCTCCTTCTTGAATCCTCTGGGATAGAACCTCTCATCCAAGACATGCCTCGGAGAAAGAATAGCCAGGGTGCTCCTTAGAAGAGAAGACAGTGGACTTCTTTGGGGCCTATCACTGGGAGGGGTCAGTCCCCGGCAAAGGGCAGCATGCTTAGTCAGGTCGCAGGTCAGTGACAAGAGGAAGCGCCTCGGCAAGGTAGCGTGACACAGGCTGCAACCATAAGCTCAAATAGAGTTGGCCTGTGAGGATGACACAGGTTTGAGCAGTGCTTTGTGGTTGTTCGTGGTGTTATAAGATATGGGACCCAGTTTGACATCACCGCACACCAACAGCAGTATTTTTTACCCACTCTGTGGATCTCCACTCAGTTTTCTCCTCTATCGGAAACTGTACTTGGCTCTTCAGGTTCTGTGATCATCCTGCAATTGTCATTGGATTTATTTCATGGAATGAGACTGCATGGTTACCTGTCCAGGTCCCCCCGTGACCATGTGAGTTTTGTGAAGGACATATCTGTTTTTCTCAGTTACATCTTCATAGAGTTTAGCACGTATTAGCTGATCAGTAAATATTTGTTGGATGGATAGATTTGCCAGTTGACTAATAATCCTAAAAAGGCGTTGGATTCTAACCACAAGGTCAGCAGTTCAAACCCAGCAGCTGCTCCTTAGGAGGAAGGTCTGTTTCCTATACAGATTACAAAGCCTCAAAAACCCTAGATAGGGTTACCATGTATCAGAATCAACTCAATGGCAGTTCGTTTGAGTTTTGTTTTGGTTTGGTTTTAAAGGAAAACAACAGTCACCGTGTTAGAGCCAGAATGAAGTCTTGGATAGTCTAGATACAGCCAAAAGAGTAATGGGGGCCAGGCAGCAGGGAAGGTAGGAGAGGCGAGTATGCCCATCCCAGACACTGTTCTTGCCAGCATTCATTACCCCTGTCTTCTTCTTCTATCTGTCTCAAGGTGGATGTGGCAGTATCACAGAGAATTTGGAGCTACACCCAGTCACCTGACTCCCTCTTCTATTCCCTTTCTCATTATTGTGTTGGAACAAAGCCATACATACATGCTTGGCAGTGGGATGGAGGTCCTCCAACTAATACCCAATGTTGTAGACTTCTCTAGATGCCCTGAACCTACTTCTACACCAGGTTTAGAAATTTCTGTGTATTTCCCATTAACTCCTCCTTAGCATCCTGACCCTATTCTTGCAGCAGGAGCGATCCCTCGCCACATGATTTTGACACCTCTCCCAAGAGCTGGAATCAGGTGCCACACCAAGAAGACACTCCCAAGGAGCACCCAATCTTATCATCTTCCTATTTGGTACTAAAAGAAACAGTAAAAATTACTAATTCTTCTTGGGGGAGAAGGGGAGTTAAGTTTTTCTTCAGCCATTTGAAGGCCCTGGCCACCAGCCCAGATCTGAGTCAGGAACTGTATGTCCCAGAGACTTGGCTTCCCTGCCATCTGCTCTGAGTTGAAAGAGTCCAGGGACTCTCGTGGGATGCTCTGTTCGAGAAGAGTGGGGAGAGGACAATACAGTAGGAGGGACATTGGACAACTTTAATCTCTGAAAGCATGGGCAGATACAGAGCCCCAGGGCACACTGAGAGCAAGGTAAGTACCAGAACAGAGAGTTCTCTCACAGCTCAGCCCCACTGCTCCCAGAGGCAAGTTTTGCCCTGTGCCCCTTTTGCTGGAACTAATGCCTTTTGAACACCCACCTTATGCCAGGTTCTTTCCTGACCAATGATCCCTACAAACAGCAAGAGGTTACTGTTCTCTTTACCAATTGCAAGAACCACAGATTAATTGCCTTATGCGAGGCTATGCAGCAAGCACACAGCAGATTCAGTGAGGCTAGGATGAGGCCATCAACTTTCAGTTCCCTGGTGAATGGTTGCTGAGACTGCTGGGAGGTGATTCTCCCCTTTCAATGAAGCAGGTAGGCAGGCTGACAAAAATGATGCACGGTCATACTTCTTTTAATAAGTAGGATGTTTGCTCTCTCCAGGCAAAAACATGTATTTTTTTTCCCTTTGACACACACTATGCCTGCCTAGGTGGCAGGAATGGGTCAGGAAATAAGATCAAGGTGTATGCAAGGGAATTTTTTTTTAATAAAGAGATCTTCTGGAGGAAACTGAGAAAAATCTACTAAAAAAATTCTAAGAGAGCTATAAAACTACACATGGGAAATTTTAAGGTGGTGCCAGTTGAAGACTTTCCTAAAGCCTCATAGTCAGAGGGTAAGAGAAAAGTTCAGATGAATAGGGCTGATCCAAGAAGCCAGAAAGATCTGCAGAAAGATTGACAAGACATTTCTCATTTCTTAAATCCTCACAGCTATTCCACTCAGAATATTCCCCTTGAATCCCCACAGACGTTCATTTATTTGAAGAACCAAACCTCAGGCATCGTGCCAGTGGCAAATGTGGGAACCCATGAAATCAGGGAGTCTCAAGTACTCCCACAACTCAAGAACAATTTGTTCTAATAGCCTGTCATTCCATGATGCTCACCTTCCCAACAGGATCGCTGAAGACCAAATGGGTGCATAAGCAAATGTGGTGAAGAAAGCTGATGGTGCCTGGCTATCAAAAGATATAGCATCTGGGGTCTTAAAGGGTTGAAGATAAACAAGCAGCCATCTAGCTGAGAAGCAACAAAGTCCACATGGAAGAAGCACAGCAGCCTTTGTGATCATGAGGTGTCAATAGGATCAGGTATCAGGTATCAGGCATCAAAGACCCAGAACAAAAAGTTATATCAATGTGAATGAGGGGGAGTGCAGAGTGGAGACCCAAAGCCCATCTGTAGACAATTGGACATGCCCTTACAGAAGAATTGCAGGGAGGAGACAAGGCCGTCAGGGTGCAGCATAGCACTGATGAAACATACAACTTTCCTCTAGTTTTTTAATGCTTCCTCTCCCCCACTACCATAACCCCAATTTTACCTTACAAATCCTGCTAGACCAGAGCATGTACACTGGTACAGATAAGAGCTGGAAACACAGGGAATCCAGGACAGATAAACCCCTCAGGACCAATAATGAGAGTAGCAATACCAGGAGGGGAAGGGGAAGGTGGGGGGAGAAAGGGAGAATTGATCACAATGATCTACATATAACCCCCTCCCAGGAGGGACAGACAACAGAAAAGTGGGTGAAGAGAGACAGCGGTCAGTGTAAGACATGAAAAAATAATAATAATTTATAAATTTCCAAGGGTTCATGAGGGAGGGAGGGTGAGGGAAGGAGGGGAAAAAATGAGGAGCTGATACCAAGGGCTCAAGTAGAAAGAAAATGTTTTGAAAATGATGATGGCAACATATGTACAAATGTGCTTGACACAATGGATGTATGTATGGATAAGAGCTGTACAAGCCCCCAATAAAATGATAAAAAACAAAGTAGGGAGTCTTTAAGTCTATCCCGTACTTTACTAAGGACTCTCAACACTTAAAACAAAATCAAAATCACTGCCATCAAATTTATTCTGACTCATAGCGACCCTATAGGACAGAGTAGAACTGCCCATGTGGGTCTCTGAGACTGTAAATCTTTCCGGAAGTAAAAAGCCTCATCTTTCTCCCATGGAGCAGCTGGTGGTTTTGAACTGTTGACCTTGTATTAGCAACCCATTGGGTAACTCATGTTAGAGATCTTTAAAACAATAGTTAAATTTGTAACACATGTGTCTAGCAACACAGTGACAGTTCAGTGATAGAATTTTCACTTCCCTTGTAGGAGACCTGGGTTTGATTCCTGGACATTGCAACTTGTGTAGCCCTCTCCTGTCTATTGGTACACAGTTGTGGGTTGTTATGATGCTAAATAGTTGATTTTTTATAACTCATACAATACCTTTTATTTTGATTAACAAAATTAAAACTCAAACAACCACTATTTATAAGACCCAGTAACATTTTGTTGTAAAATTATGTTGGCATAATAGCTTTTTGTAAATCTCAGTTTGCTTAAATGTGGCAGTATAGCATTGTATGTTTTATATTTACTGACTGTAATCATCAAATTGTAAGAACAATTACAACCAGATTCATATTTAACAGAATTTTTATGTCAGTTCTCAAAGAAAATTTGAGTTATTTGGGGTCTGAGTCAAAGAAAGAGGTCAAGTTAGGATACAGAAATTGTTTTTATCTGGTGGAAGTTGAAATTAATGTATACATTTTAGTCAAACATCTGCCTCGTGGACCTTTTTTTTATTTTCTTCAAGTTTTTAAGTCTACTAGGCTAACCCTTTAGGCGCCTATTTGGCTTTTGCTGTGTTTTTATTCCCGTCGCTTCTTCATGCTTTCCCTTCAGCTTCTGTTCTTTGGCCGTGTTCCTTCATACCGGGTACTGGCCATGTTGGACTGAAGACTTTTTGTTTCTCTTCTAATCGGTCTCCTTTTCATGTCATCTTCATCATTCATCTCATGTTGCATTTTCTCTTGGCAATGTCTAGATACCACAACAGATGCTATCTCTTGAACATATTTCCTCGATTCATCACTAGCTACTTAGAGAATGTATTTCAGCCTGCTGACTCATTGGGGGCGGGGCGTTCTTTGTTTCATCATTTCAGCAATCATCTTCCTTTTTTACTTATTTGTAAGCGGTTAGCAATGCTTTAACTGGGAAGACTTACCAACTAACTCATATGCAACAGATAGATGATGCCAACCAGCTGCTGAGCAGGTTTTAGCACAACTTCCAGACTAAGACAGACTAGGAAGAAAGGCTTGGTGATCTACTTCTGAAAAATCAACAATGAAAACTCTATGGATTACAACGGTCTACTTCAAAACTGAGCATAAGGATGGCACCAGACCCAGCAGCATTTAATTCGCTGTACATGCCATAAGTAAGGTCCAATTCAATGGAAGCTACCAACAACAAAGCAGTCATTTTTAAAAAGACAGACCAAAAATGTGGGCCAAGACTGGAACAAGACACCAAAGGAGAAAGGACATATGGATGGTCAATTAGCACATTAAAAGGTGATCAACTAAGGGTCACCCTCTTGAAGTTGTGTTATATGTTTTCCTGTTCTTTGGTACTGTATATGAAACTCAGGATTGATGAACCTATAGGGACAGCAAGTAGACTAAGGGTGTCGGGGAGGTGGGGGTGAGTGGTGCTAAAAAGGAGATATGTCAAGGCGTCCAGGAAGAAAAAGAATGTTTGGGAACTGACTGTGGTAGCAATTGTACAATACTGCTTGATGTGATTGAACAATGGAATGATATATGTGTTAACTCCCAATTAATAATGCTTTTTAAAAGAGAAAGTAATAAAAAATGTAGATCTTAAAAATGAAAAAAAATGTAAGGTGATCAACATGGTTAGTAATCAGATAAAAACAAGAGAGCTTCAAAAATTTCACAGAAAATGGAATGGAAAGCTAATGGAATTTTTCTATGAACTTTTTGATGCTCCTTCATGGGATTGAAGATCATGATGAGATAGCACTAATATCCATCAGAACGACATCATTTTAAAATGCATACAGTACTATGATTGACAAGGATGCGGCACCACTATCTCATATTTTATTGAGAGGACTGTAAATTGGTATAACTACTTTGGAAAACTGTTGGAGAGTTTTAAATAGAGTAATAAACTAAGTAATTTCACCCTAAGTATAATGAGCACATGGGCCCATAGACAGACATGTACAAGGATGTTTATAGCAGTTTTACTCTTGATATCCAAAAATCTGGAAGTAACCCAAATGTCCTTGAGCAAGTGAATGGATAAGAAATGTTATAGTATATAGTGGAATACCACGCAGCACTGAAAAGGAGTGTATAGCTAATCAATACAACAACTTGGATGAATCTCAAAGCATTATGGTAGGGTGAAAGAAACGAATCTTAAAATATTTAATACTGTTTGATTCCATTAATAGGAAGTCCAAAATCAATCAAAATGAATCGGTGACAGTAATCAGAACATCGGTTGCCTCTGATAAGATGAAGACATTGACTGGGATGATGGAAATGCTCTATGGTTTTTTTTTTTAAATCATTTTATTCGGGCTCATACAACTCTTGTCACAATCCACACATATATCAACCGTGTAAAGCACACTTATACATTCGTTGCCCTCATCATTCTCAAAACTCTTGCTTTCTGCTTGGGCTCCTGGAATCAGCTCCTCATTTTTCTTCCTCCCCCCGCTCCCCCCTCCCTCATGAACCCTTGATAATTTATAAATTATTATTTTATCATATCTTACACTGCGGGGTGTCTCCCTTCACCCACTTTTCTGTTGCCCATCCCCCAGGGTTCTATGATTTTATTGGGGTGGTGGTTACAGATGTACTTGAAATTCCAAAACACATTGAACTATAGTCTTTAAATCTATGTATTTTACTGTGCAAATTATACCTCAATTAAAAAATAAGTATATCCAGGCCCCACCCCTGACTAATTAAATTAAAGTCTCCAGGAATGGGTCCTGGGGAAGGGCCTTTTTTCAAGCTTCCCAGGTGGTGCTAAAGTGCAGCCAGGGATAAGAACCACTGATTAACATATCACCACCTTTCCTTAGCAACAGCCCCTCCCAGCCTGGCATATTATGGAGACTTTTCAAAGATAATCATTAGAAAGTCTCATAGCAAACACCTTTTTAAAAAAAATTATTTTATTGGGGGCTCGTGGAATTCTCATCACAATCCATACATACATCAATTGTGTCAAGCACATATGCACATTTGTTGCCCTCATCATTCTCAAAACATTTGCCTCCCACTCTAGCCCCTAATATCAGTTGCTAATTTTCTCCCTCCCTCCCCACTCCCTCCTCCCTCATGAACCCTTCATAGTTCATAAATTATTATAGTTTGTCATAAGTTACCCTGTCCGATGTTTCCCTCCGCCCTCTTTTCTGCTGTCCATCCCCCAGGGAGGAGGCAATACTTAGATTCTTGTAATTGGTTCCCTCTCTCTACCCCACATTCCCTTCACCCTCCAGGCATCGCCCCTCTCACCACTGGTCCTGAAGGAGTCATCTATACTGAATTCCCTGTGTTTCCAGTTGCTATCTGTACCAATGTATATCCTCCTGTCCAGCCAGATTTGTAAGGTAGAATTGGGATCACGATAGTGGTGGGGAGGAAGCATTCAAGAACTAGAGGAAAGTTATGTGTTTCATCGTTGCTACCCTGCACCCTGATTGGCTCGTCTCCTCCCCACAACCCCTCAGTAAGGGGGTGTTCAGTTGCCCACCGATGGGCTCTGAGTCTCCACTCTGCACTCACCCACCTTTACAATGATATGATGTTTTGTTCTTGAATGCTTGATACCTGATCCCTTCGACAGCTCGTGGTCACACAGGCTGTTGTGCTTCTTCCATGTGGGCTTTGTTGAGTCTCTAGCTTTATTGAGTCTCTAAGCAGACGTAGGCAGGTAGAAACCAAAGATAGTGAAGGGTAAGTGGTGTTTGCCAATATATTGTGGGATCACTTCATAGCTTAAATTCGGAGCATCTCATTTTCAGGAGGCTATGGATGATAGTGAAAGCCAAAAAAATAATTATTTGTAGAGTCCCCACATCGATTAAGGAGCCCTGTGACCTAGTAACTTACATGTTGTGCTGCCAACCACAAGGTCAGCAGTTTGAACCCACCAGCTACTCCAGAGAAAGATGGATTTTTTTTTTCTTTGCTCCCATAAAGATTCATAGCCTTGGAAACCCACAGGGGCTATTCTATTGTCCTATAGGGTTGCTGGACAGTGGATTGCTTCCACTTCCTTCAGCCAGCCCAGGGAGGGACATTCTCCATTAGGGGCTTGTCTGGATGTGTACTTGCTGGAGGTCACTGTCATTAAGACATCCAAGGAGATTGTTCAAGCATCATGTCTGTTAATCTTATTGTTTTATCTGAGTGCTATATTGGGAGAAAGACAGGGCTTTCTTCCCTGTAGAGTTACAGTCTTAGAAACCCATAGAGGGTGGCTATGAGTCAGCAGTGACTCCATGGCAGTGAGTTTGGTTTTGATTTTTGAACTTGATGCCTTTTCAAATTAGTGTATGCCTTTCGTGATTTAAAATGTGTGTGTATCAGATTCAATTCGTAAAGTATAGCATTTTGGCACATGAAACACTTTAGTGTATTCTAGGTTACTGAAGGAAAATCACCTGAAGAACTGAGTGAAAATCAGTTTTTGTGTTTTTACAATAACTTTTTTTGTTTTAATTTTACAAGGGTGGGGGGAAAGTAACTGGTTCAGAATATCTGGTTGTACTTGAATGTGAACGATAGTAACCAAAAAACCAAACTCACTGCCATCAAGTTGAATCCAACTCATAGGGACCCTACAGGACAGGATAGAACTGCCCTTTGGGGTTTCCGAGACTGTTAACTCTTTATAAGTGTAGTCTTTCTCGCAAGGAGCAGCTGGTGGCTTTGAATTGCTGACCCTGAGGTTAGCAGCCAAAGGGGTAACCACTAAGCTGCCATTGCTCCTAAGAAGATAATAAAGGCTAACTTAAAGGTGTGTGGTAAGTTGTAGAAGATTTGAGGGGAAGTGAACTTTGCTTTGGTGTTGAAAATAAGGAACATTGAAATGTTTTAAAATTTTTAAGATATTGGATCAAATTTAGTAGGTTTATTCATAAGATGGAAAAACACTGGTGAATCATTCCAAAACATTACATGAGTGATAATACTTTTTACTAAAATAACAATGGGGTCATAATATTTCAAAGGGGTTAAGTAGAATGAACCTAAACCCTTTATAATAGCTAGTTTATAATGACGATCAGCTCAAGTAAACTTTAATAATCATATTAAGTACTTTTGACCAGTGGAGGTAAAGTTGAGAAAAGATTGCAAATATACCACTCCCACAATTCCTCAATTATACAACTGAGAAACAAGGGCAGTAGCTTTAGTAACTAGGGTTTGACATTATATCTGAAACTTTTAAGCATTGTATTTTGACATATTTCCCTTTGGTCTAACATTCCTTCTGACTTTTAATTAACGTTGGTTGACTTTGCATTAAATTGGAAATTTTCCTTTCTTTCAAATGCATATGTGTTGATTAAGCATGGTCACATGACGTTTTGCCATCTACAGATAATCTTTTGCTTTGCTGACTCACTAAGATATTACATTTGACAAAATGTTTCCAACAACAAATGGACTATATTGCACTTATAAAAAGAAACTTATTGTGAGTTGAAGAAGCACATCATGCTTTGTAAAGTAGAAGGGCCAGCAAAAAAAAGAAGGTCTTCAGCAAGATGGATTGACACGGTGGCTGCAACAATGAGCTCAAGCAAAAACAACTGTGAGGCTGGTGTAGGACTGGATGGTGTTTCTCTCTGACATGGGGTCAGAACTGACATGGCGGCACCTCCCAACAATATCCTGAGTCTAAATCAAGATTTCCAGAGCTGGAAGGAGACGGGGTTCATGAATTTCAACTGACCCGACAATAATCAAGAATAGAGATAACCACTAAATAGATTAAATGCTTCAATAAATTTTATATGTGGGAACATTGTGGGCATTTTAAGGGCATCCTATATATAAGTAACTACTTTTCTCATTTCTCCCAATTGGTTTACCTTATGGGTTTAATATACCATGACTCTCAAATCTAAACTTCTATTCACAAATTTGATAAGGTCATAAAAATTGTGATTAGAGAAGCTAGTGTGATTTGAGCTATGGGTTACAAAATAGAATAACAGCAAGATTTCCTACTACATTTCAAAGAGTTTTGTGTCTTAATAGATGACCATTTCAGTGTCCACATTTCTGTCCCTGTTCATACATGACCTGAGGATTTTACAATATGCTGCTGCTGGTGTCATTTAGATATAAACAAATATTTCATAATATGTAGTCTATTTAGCCCTATATATTATTTTCAAATATTTGGCCTAAAATTGTTCACATTTCTGTTCTGTCTCTGGCTTTTGTGAAAGTTGGGACAACCCATGTGCAAACTATTTTCCCTAGATGCTTTAAAAACAAAAACAAAAACTTTGGGTCTTAAAAACAGACCAAACCCAAACAATGGTACCTAAAGGCCATTTTGAATTTGAAGGATGATCCAGAAAGACCATTTTGCTCTGATCATTGTCCCCTATTGAAGAATTCGGTCTGTTTAAAGGAACAAGTTCCAAAAAAGAAAATCAAACTAGTCATCTGGTTTTAGGGCTCGTCATGTAATGATTTGCTCTGGTCTAACCAGCGGTATTATGATGTATTTGTGTAATGCTTGTAATCCATTTATCATTTCATTATTTGTAAAAACCAGTTTTTCAGGGAAACCTGACCTTAGCCAAGGTTCAGTATTTCATTTGGGAGAAGAGTGGGAGAGGACCAAATAGTTCCTGCCAGATAGCAGCGTCCCACAGTACCTAATTGAATAGATAATCTGTGTTAGTCCGGGTTGACTAGAGAAACAAAGTCATGGACACTCATATGTGAGTAAGAAAGAGTTTTATATAGAAGAGGAATTGAATATTGAGAAAACATCCCAGCCCAGTCCAGATCAAGTCCATAAGTCCAATATTAGCTCATATGTCCAATACTAGTCCATAAATTCCTCTTTAGACTCACAGAGCCATGCAATAATACCAAATACAGGAAGATCATAGGCCAGTGGGTGGGAAGTCTTGTGGATCCAGTGGCAATAGAAGCATCTCAGCACTGGCAGAAGTCATGTGATTTCTTTAGCTTCCAGGGCTTTGGCTGCATCAGCATTGTTCCATCAGGCTTGTCAGTAATGTCACGCAGGGAGTGTGTGTGTGTCCTGCCTCGCAAGTTATTTATCTCTTTAGCACCTCCAAATGAGATCATCAAGCTGCGACCTGATCGACAGGCTAAACTCTACCCCTTCACTCTTAAGTCTTAACTTGACAACAGATTGTGTACCTGCCACACAATCCTATAGTAGTGCTCAATAAATTTCAATGGAGATTCCTGACCAGACAGTGGTTGGTGATATCTCTCTGAGAAGGTGATTTCACTTCGGTTTGTAGGCAAACTAGGAAAGGGCAACCAGCCTTGGGAGAAAACCCTAAATATAACGAGTATGGAATCCCAATAAAAGAAATTTTCTGCCTTTGGTGATCCTGGATTTTTTTATTCTGTCTTTTCGAGGTGTGCAGCATTCTTCATAGGTCCCATCTGAAAGACCCAATTTGAAAACCCTACTAAGTAAACTGGGCTTTACCTTAACCACACTTGTTGTAGATTAAAGGAACTGAACTGCTTCTGTGAACTTAAAGCTGACACGCCCTAGGATGAGGAAAAACAGAGGACTACTATCCAAAGTCGTGAACTTTAAAGTCTTTGGATTTTGAATCAAATCTCTATTGCTTTGAGATTGCCCAATAATTGAAAACTTGAGGCTACCATGTATTAGCTATTTACATATTTTCTCTGCTTTTTGTGACACGTCTTAGTTCTGCAGACAAGTAGCTTTGCCTTAGTGAATGAATGTAATGAACTTTTCGCCTTCCTTTTCTTAAGCAGTGCCCTGTCACTTAAGTTTTTAATATATATAAATGAGCTTTCATGTATTTTAGTCTGAAAAGCTTTCTTATATGTTTTCATTTCTTTTTTTACTGGTGTTATCAGTTCTATATCATTGGCTAAATTAATGATATTGTCCTAGAATTATCAAATGTCCCATGAAGATTACTCATGTTATTTCTCAAGAAGCTAATAATGCTGCCTCTAAAATAGACCGTGTGTGTGTGTGTGTGTGTGTGTGTGTGTGTGTGTGTGTGTGTGTCTTGGCTATAGGAATGGATTTTGAGCTTGAATTTAATCTGAGCCGTAATCTATGAACAAGTAGTTCTTATGATGTGACTCTGCTCAATACCAGCCCTCGGGAAGTGATCACTGAAGACATGGGTGCATAGCAAAATGTGGTGAGGAAGTCAGATAGTACCCTGCTACTAGAAAGAAATGGGAGAAAGACTGGGCTTTCTTACGCCTGTAAACAGTTACTGTCTCCAAAACCCACAAGGGGTCGCTATGAGTCAGCACTGACTCGAGGGCAGAGTTGTTTTTGCGTTTTCTGTTCTTTTTTTTAATTAGAAAAACTAGTGTCTGGGGTCTTAAGGCTTGTCTAAAACAAGCAGCTAGCTAAGTGAGGTCTGATGTAAGTGAGCTTTGGTTTCACTTAGATAGCTGCTTGTTTTAAAAAGCCTTAAAGTCTATTCAGAAGATTCCCCAGCCTGTGTGATCCATGCATTGTAAATAATAAAATGTAAGACCAGAGGAGGAAACAATACTAGAGTTTAAATTCTGAGCACCCCATTTGCAAAAGGCTATGGATGACAGCCTTGGGCTATGGGTGGAAACCCAAAATCCATTTTCAGAGTCCCAACATAGATTAAGCTTCCATTGATTCCTTCATATCATTTACCACACTAGGGACAGTACAAGAGACCCCATGGTGCTGAGTCATGCCCTATCTGTCATGCCCTGACTGTCTAGGTCAGAAAGACACTGGACTGACCTTGTAATCTCTTCTCTCTAACATATGTGTCCCAATCATGGTCCTGTTCCAACTTCTGTAAGCCCACCTGTAACTGTGATGGACTGATCTGCCACCCATCATGAATTTGTGATCCTGTTCTTTGCTCCATGCCTGATTTAACTAGTGTCCTGACTGAATCCTCAGACACCTTTATGACCTCATGCGACAGACTTCCCTTATCTGGATGATGTATCTGTGTCTTTGACCCTTTTAAGACTTAATAAATATTCTCCTTAAATTAAATTTGAGATTAGGGTCTTTTCGTACCCTAAAACCTATTACACACTTTAAAATGGTTAAAATGATTAATTTTATGTTATGTGGATTTTATCTCAATTTTTTAAAATCTCAAAACAACAACAAACATGAAGTGATTCCTTAGTTTTAATTGATATATATATTCCATGTAAAGATGCACTTTAACTTATTGAAGCAGATCTCTCCAAAAACTCACAGTGACCCTATAGGACAAAGTAGATCTGTCCTTGTGGATGCCGCAAACTAACTCATTACCAAAGCAGAAAGCCTCATCTTTCTCGCAAGAAGCAGCATTCTACTGGAGGGACTGAGGGCCACCGATCATAGGGCCCCCTTAGAACCTCAAATGATGCCCCTCTGCCCCCCAAAAAGTAAACCACTGCCAAATCAGTAGATTCTGACTCATGGTGACCCTATACAGGATTTCTGAGACTGTACACTTTTATTTCTGAGATTACTATAAACTTTCACAACCGCTGGTAGGTTTGAACTGCCAACTTTCCAGTTATCCGAGCTCTTAGAGAAGTGCTTGTTTGTTTGTTGATGTGAGTTTTTTAAATAAAGTCGGGGTGCAAGTAAAGAAAAAAAGAAAGAAAACAATGTGAAAGCACACCTATTTTCTCACACCTTTGCTAACAGTGATTTCCAGCCTTTGATTTTTGCCCATTTGATTATTAAAAAAATATATCCTCCTACTGAGGAGGTTAACATATATTTGGAATGAAATAATAGTTTCATATTACTTCCTGGTTTTCTCAGCCTTCTGATAAGGATCTCAGATTTGGTCAGGGAGAGAGGGTGGGGAAGGACAGGTTGTTTTTCAACTCCGGGCAGAAAATTCTGATTTTAAGGGCTTGAGATGTATGTCCATGCAAAGATTTAGCCCAAAGTCCTATGTGGTCACTGACTAAGACTCTCATTAGAAACCCTCGGAGGCCCAACTTTGGATTAGTATGTTTCATTGCCGGCAATGAAATGGCCTTTCCTATCCAATATTCCTGCTTCAGATTTGTCACTAATTCCACCTGGCCTGGCCCCAACCAATCTGAATGACTAAAGCGCTTAGTGATGCAATGTAATGGGTGATTGTCCCCAGGGATGAGCTTGTGATGTCTCTGTGGACCTCATTCCTAAAAGGTGTTTCAGGAGCCCTGATTTGTGTGCCTAATAGAAGAGCATCAGCAGGAAATCTGTTCCTGGGGTGTGGGGTGCTATCTAGCAGGGACTCGCTTGGAGGTTGGAGGTTGAGGCAGGGGTGGGCAAGGGTGAGCAATGAGTGGGGGGGGGAGAACTAAAGAAAGGTTGGGAGAAGTGGAAAAGAAGACAATAGCACCAGCCAGGATAGTCATATTCTTTTTTTACTTAGGACTTGTTATGACCAGTCCTTATTTCACAGTTTACAAAACTATTGTTCCCTTTCAGTCCCACAACAATTTGAGGGATGATTAGTCTCATGCTACAAATGGAGAAACGGAGGCTCAGAGTGATGGCAGAATGAGAGGGCATGGCTGGGCTCGTCATCCAGTGGTGCTTCCCAGAGAGGGTTTCCAACAATCCAGCAACCCCCAGACAGCACTGGGCCCTCACCCTTGTTTGCCTGTCTGTCTTCATGCCCATAGCATGCCCTGAGCACTCTTCCACCTTTCTCCTGCAGTCAGTGAGTCCAGCTGTGGCATTTCTGGAGTGCCAGGAGTACCCAGGAAGCATGCAAATTGCCCTGCATGAGATGCAGTCCTGTACAGAACAATGTCCAATTTGCTTGCAATAATTCCCACCCCAAGATAAGAGAGGGTGTCCAAGATGGCAAGGATGGTGTGGGTGGTGGAAAGAAACAGAGAGAAGAGAGACAAACACACAAGGCAAGCAGCCTTGGTCAAGGCAGGACTTTGAGGATGGGGAAGGGGAGAGGAGGTCTTCCTGAACCAGGAACTAAGGAGAGTTCTGTTCTACTTGCTTCTGGAAACGCTAATGGTCCTCTGAATGGTTCATATTAAAGTCTTTAATTCAGTAATTACTGGTCATCTTTTATGGCCTGTACTTTGTCTGGCACAGGAATACAAAGCTGGGGAATCCAATTTCCTGTAGAAGAGTGACTCATGGACTATGAGAGAATCAGACACACAAAAAGGTACGATTATAAGGACCATTTATTCATTTATTCAACAAAAATTTATTATATGTAGTATCACCTATGTTTAGGCTGGATTCGCTAGAGAAGCCAAACGAGTGATTGATGTACAGACCCTGAGATTTATCGTAAGAAAATGACTCACACAGTTGCAAGACAGTGGGTTAGATGTCAGGCTGGAGACTTCTACTTCTGAAGCTTCGGGGGCTGCTGAACCCATGATCAGCAGGTGAGACAGCAGGCTCAGTGAATCTCAGGTCAACAGATAAGATGGCAAGCTATTGATGACTTCCAGGATTGGCAGATAATTCTGCCAGGCTACTGGCTCAAGTCCAAAGAACCAAAGGTCAGATGATGAGCCAGTTGCAGATCCAGGTCCAGAAAAAGCAAGTGAGTTTTTCCAGAGCATCCTCATATATTGGAAACAGGCCACACCTCTAAGGAAATTCCCTTTTAATGGACTGACTGCTCATAGCAGATCTCATCCCAGAAGTGAGTACCTTATGTCGATTCTCATCATGGTGATGACTACATCGTAGCTGACAAACCACTGAGAATCCTGGCCCAGCTAAGTTAGCACATAACCTTAGTAATCACAGCACCTATGAGGGGTAACCCCCTCAAAAAAAAAAAAACAACGGAAAAAAGCTCCGCTGGGCAGAGTTTGCATAATATGCATTTTCCCCGCTAGGCGAGCATTGAATAACTCACTCAGCACCCAGTGGCATCGTCACCCAGGAAGAGTCTCACTGTTCACAGTGAATTTTTTTGTAAAACCAGTTTCGCTCAAACCTCGTTATTTTGTGAGGACTGATTTAAGAGAACAGCATGTGGCTGTGAAATTTTGTTTCCTGCTCAGGACAAATGCAGCAGAAACTGTGGCGATATTGAACACTGCTTACAAGGATAGCACTATGGGGAAAACTCAAGTGTATGAATGGTTTTCTCATTTCAAAAAAGGTGAAATGTCAATTGATGACAAACCTTGTTCTGGATGTCCAGCAACTTCCCAAATGGACAAAAATGTGGACTGGTAGTGCGTTCCACCAGGTCAGCCTATTTATTAATCAAGCTTTTTATGTAAAGGTTCTGAAAAGATAGCATAGCAGTTTGTGACCAAAAAAGGCCTGATTTGTGGCAGATGGGGGACCATGACAATGCACCTGTTCACGCAGTCATCTTTGTGCACCAGCTCTTGGCAAAAACCAGCAATATGCCGCTCTTGCCCCACACACCTAACTCATCTGACCTCACTCCCAGTGATTTCTTCCTGTTTCCACTAACAAGGAGGGACATGAAAGGACAGCGATTTGACCACGTAGGATTTGACCACGTAGGAGCGGTGAAGAAAAAACCCGAGGGAGGTGCTGTCAGCCATCCAAACAGATAAGTCGCAAAAATGTTTCCAAGAACGAAATCGCAGATTTGACAAATGTATTGGGTGTAATGGAGAGTACTTTGAAGGTGATAAGGTTGTTTTGTTTTTCTTAAAGAATGTACTACATAGCTTTGGCGAGGGGTGGAATCCACTTTGGTTTGGTTTGGGGGGTGGGTGGGGTAACTCCTTGTACTTTGTGCTGGGGATTCAGCAGTAAACAAAGCGGAAAACAATCTTCTCCCTCGTGAAAGTTTTAGGGAAGAGAGACAAAGAATTTGAAGAATAAGGAAGTTCAACTCATGTTAAAAAAATAAAATGCGTATAAATTGTTGAATAAAAAGCTAATGTACTCTGTAAATGTTCACCCAATCCATAGCCACAGAAAAAGGGGAGAAACACAAAATAGGAAAGTAGGAATAGAACATGTTGGTGGCAAAGAGGCTGCAGTTTTAAACAGAATGATGAGGAAAGCCTTATCTGAGATAAGATCATAAAAAATTGAAGGAAGTAAGGCAGCAAGCCATGTGGATGTCTCAGAATGTTCCAGGCCAGGCATAAGAAACTTGTAGGCACAAAACCCCCGAGGCAAGAGAATACCTGCTGTGGAAGAGACAGCAATGTTTACCTGGAGAAGAGTGAGTAAGGCGGAGAAGAATTAGGAAATGAAGTCAGAAATAATAGATCACCTGGGCCTTGTGGGATACAATGACTACTATAAATGAAATGAAAACCATGGTAGGATTTTGAGGTGGAAAACGTGAAATGACTTGATTTGTGTTCTAAAGATCCCTCTGGCTTCGATGTGGCAGAGACTAGGGAGGAAAAATAGCAAAAGCAGGAGGGCAGTTCAGGAAATGGTGCAATAATCTAGGTAAGAGGTCAAGGAAACTTAGACGGGTCAACTAATGGAGGAGGTGGTGGGTTCTGGTTCTGTTCTAAAGGTAGAGCCATGGGATTTGCTGATGGGTTTTATTTGTGATAGAATGAAAAGAAAACCAAGACTTCCAGGAGGAAAGTGTCTTGGAGCAGGCAGTTTTATATAGACTGGACAGCTGAGTGCACAGGGACTTTTGAGTTAAACTGAGCTATACCCCTGTCCTTCTTAGCTGTGTGATGTTGGCAGAGTGCTTCTCATCTCTGAACTTGAGCTTCCTCATTTGCAATTTTTGTTGTGAAGATCCAGTAAGATGATGTATTTAAGAAGCCCCCTGTGGTGAAGAAAGCTGATGGTAGCCAGCTATCAAAAGATATAGCATCTGGGGTCTTAAAGGCTTGAAGGTAAACAAGCGGCCACCTAGCTCAGAAGCAACAAAACCCACATAGAAGAAGCACACCAGCCTGTGTGACCATGAGGTGCTGAAGGGATCAGGTATCAGGCATCAAAGAACAAAAAATCATATCATTGTGAATGAGGGGGCGTGCACATTGGGGACCCAAAACCCATCTGTAGGCAACTGGACATCCCCTTACAGAAGGGTCTCGGGTAGGAGATGAGCCAGTCAGTGTGCAGTATAGCAACGATGAACCATACACTTTCCTCTAGTTCTTTAATGCTTCCTTCCCCTCACCCCACTCCCACTATCATGATCCCAATTCTACCTTACAAATCCGGCTAGACCAGAGAATGTACACTGATACAGATAGGAACTGGAAACACAGGGAATCCAGGACAGATGATCCCTTCAGGTTGATACCGGAGGGTGGAGGGAAGGTGGGGTGGAAAGGGGGAACCGATGATAAGGATCTACATATAACCTCCTCCCTGGGGGACGAACAACAGAAAAATGGGTGAAGGGAGGGAGACATCGGACAGTGTAGGACATGACAAAATAATTTCTAAATTATCAAGGGTTCATGAGGAAGGGGGGAGTGGGGAGGAAGGGGAAAAATGAGGAGCTGATATCAAGGGCTTTAGTAGAAAGCAAATGTTTTGAGAATGATGAGGGCAACATCTGTGCAAATGTGCTTGACATACAATGGATGGATGTATGGATTGTGATGATTTGTATGAGTCAACCCCCAATAATATGATTTTTTTTAAAAAGCCCCCATCGCACCCCCAAAAGAAGCCCAGTTCTACATTCTGCACAGAGTAGAGCACTTGTTGTCTTGTCTGTGAAGAATGTGAAGAACTTTTTTAGGCATAAAAGAGGAACAAAAGTAAGTCTGTCTCTCTCTCTCTCTCTTTTTCTCTCTCCAGGAGGAGATAGAACACCTGGGAAAGTGTGTGGCAAAATGTTATATGGAAGGAAAGAGGCTCTGACAGGGAGGTGTGAGGAGAGGGGAGGGCAACCTCCTGCCTGTTCATCTCTGACTTGGATTGGCCCCAGTCAGAGGACCTTTGAAACCTTCTGAGTTATGGGATGATGTTTGTCATAACTGTGACCCAAAAAAAGCTCCCCAAAACAACAAACCTCCTAGCACACCAAGGAGTTAGTAAGATTTTCACTTTGTGGTGTCATACAATCAACGTCTGGCTTGGCCACTGGCCATAGCAAGTCTTCCCTCCCTCAGGCCCTACACATACTGATTATAAATATATGACACATGACACCCAAAGAGAAAGCTTTCCAAAAAGTCTCACGAATCGTCTTTGTATTCTAACCTGAACCACTCCAGTGTGGGGCCTGACACCCTGGCCTCCTTCTTCCAATAGTCCTTGAGCAAAGGCATAAATCTGCCTTACAAGGGACCATTAGGCGCATGCAGAAGAAACCCCACCTCTAAAACCATGAACACCAAGATATCGGACTACTTTTGATGACTCCCATCTCTGCCCTGTCCCATAGTATTTATGTGAATGTACCCTAGGTTCTATATCCAGATTATATATCACTCTCTGCTTAATTTTCTACCCCTACAAAGAATGTGAATGATCCCTCTTCACAGGTTGGTTGACAGGCTCAACTGAGATTTCTGGGGCCAGACTAAGACCCAGAGGCTCCAAGTGCTGAGAAAAATGTAGGTTCTACATCATCTCCCCACACTCACCATCAACATTACCATGATTCAACATAAAACTCATAAACAAACTGTAAAAAGGGTAAGGAAGTCCAACTAAATTTTTCTTTTTCTTGTGATGGCTAATTTGATAGAATTCTTTGACATATCAGTTATCATATTTTTGATTTACAAAACTTTTGTTGTTATTCCTGCTTTATAAAAGCCCAACACATTTTTATTGACTAATTAGACCATAGAGAATATGTATTTAGAAGCTCTAAAGGGACAGACACATTCTTCTTTTCTTTTTAAAAAAGGCTTTTCATTGTGAATTGAATGAAGGTTTAAGAGTAAATCATCTACCAAGGCAAAACACTAAGGGAATGTGGCACAGCAGCAGGGGGAGCAGAGTAGGGAGGTTCTGAGGGAGTGCCAAGGATACACTTTGGGGCCAGGACGTGCCACCCCATGAGACTCGACTGGAGGACACTCCTAGAGGTCAACAAACAGACCTTGAACTATTTACAGGTTTTTCTTTTTCTTTTTTTATTTCTTTCATTTATTTTTTTGTCATTGGTTTTCTTTGTTGTTGTTGTTGTCATTTTGTTTTCTTTTGTCCCTTTAGTTGTTATGTCTTGGTTTTTTGTGCATATTATTAACTCTGCAGGTCTATCTAGATAAGATAGGCTGGATGAATAGTCTGGAGGAGAAAACAACAGGACTGTGATAGTCTGGGTACTTTAGAGAAACCAATCCACAGAAACTCATGTATAAGAGAGAGTTTTATATAAAGGGTAAGTGCACATCAAGAAAACATCC
>NW_022103931.1:3500644-3505386 GCF_000313985.2 Echinops telfairi | reverse complement strand
TAGAATGCCAATTTACTAGAAGAAAGTATTCTTGTGTTGAGGGAGTACTTGAGTGGAGGCCCAATGTCCTTCTGCTACCTTAATACTAAACCTGTAAATGTAGGCTCATAGATCTATTTCCCCATCCTCATATAATATATTTGTATATGTACATGTCTTTAGACTGCTGCTTTCATAAGCATTGATTGTGGATCAAAGCAAGATGAAATCCATGACTTCAATCTTTTGTACATTTATCAGTAGCCCTTCTCAAATCCACAGGGCAAAATAGGAGGGGCACCAAAAAGTTTACAGAAAATGGAATTAAATTATGAAGTATTTCCTAGAACATTAAAAAAATTATTGGGAATTAGTTGGGGATTTACATATCACAATCATTTTTTGTATTCTACCACTTAAGTAATTGATCAGCACTCCCATTGGCTTGCCCTGCAGCTCCCCTTCCACTTTTTTCCATCTCCTTTTTGTCAGATATTATCTTCTCCTTCAATAACTTGGCACCTGTCTACCCTCTACTCTATTACTCTGTCTTCCTTCCCTTCTCCTCCCATGCCTGTAACCATTAAACTGTGCTTCTTTTGGTATGGTAACACTTAGCTTATTATTTATTTTAAAACAGTGGGATCATACACGATTTGTCATTGTGTGATTGACTAACTTCACTCAGCATATTGTTGTTCAGTGTCATGAAGTTAGTTCCGACTCAGTGACCCCATGTACAACAGAACAAAACACTGCCTAGTCCTGCACTGTCCTCATAACTGTTATGTTTACGTGCATTGTTACAGTCACTATGTTAATCCATCTCATTGAGGGTCTTCCTCTTATGGCTGACTCTCTGCCCAACATGATGTCCTTTGCATGCCCAAAGCATGTGAAATAAATTCTTGTCAGCTTTGCATCTAAAGAACATTCTGGCTGTAAAATTTTGAGACAAATTTGTTTTGTTTTGTTTCCTTCTGTAAGTCCTTGGTATTTTCAATATTGTTCACCAGCACCGTAGTTCAAATGCAACGATTCTTCTTTAATTAGTCTTCCATATCCAGGATCTAACTTTCCCATGCATATGAGGCAACTGAAAGTACCATAGCTTGGAGCAGCCTTTGTCCTCAAAGTGACATCCTTGCTCTTCAACACTTGTACAGCTGATCTCTTGACTGCTGCTTCCATGAGCATTGACTGTGGATCCAAGATAGAATCCTTGACAAGTTCAATCTTTTTGTTTATAATGATGTCCGGTTGTGAGGGTTTGGGTCTTCTCTACACTGAGGTGTCATCTATACTGAAGGCTGCAGTCTGTGGTCTTCATCAGCAGGTGCTACTAGTCCTCCTCACGTTCAGCAAGCAAGGTTGTGTCATCTACATATCCCAGGCTGTTAATAAGCCTTTCTCCAATCCTGATATTGCATTATTTTTCAAATAGTCTAGCTAATAATGATTTGCTCAGCATAGAGATTGAATAAATATGGGGAAAGTGTACTACCCTAACACAATCTTTCCTGGTTTTAAACCATATAGCATTCCTTTGTTCTTTGGGAAGATGGCCTCTTGGTCCATGTACAGGTTGCCAATGAGCCCAATAAAGTGTCCTGGAATTCCCGTTCTTAATGTTATCCATAGTTGGTTATGATACACAGAGTTGAATGCTTTTGCATATTCAGTAAAATGCAAGTAAACATCTTTCTGATATTCTCTACTTTCAATTAAGAACCATCTGATAATTAGCAATGATATGCCTTTTACCACATCCTCTTCTGAATCTAGCTTAAATTTCTGACAGATTTCTGTCGATTTAATGCTACAATCATGTTAGATGATCTTTATAACAACAGTTTGCTTATTTGTGATATTGATGATACTATTTGAGATTTTCCACATTCTGTTGAGTCACTTTTATTTGAAATAGGTTCAATTGGTCAAGTAGCTATCTTCCAAATTACATGGCATAGACTAGTGAGTGCTTCTAGTGCTTCATCAACTTGCTGATACATTTCAATTAGTATGCTGTGAATTCCTGGAGCCTGTTTTGTTTTGTTGCGAATGCCTTCCAGGCAGCGTGTACTTCTTCCTTTGTAAGATTGGTTTTTGATCAGATTCTATCTCATGAAACGGTTGAATGTGGATTAGTGAGTTTTGATACAGTGATTCTGTGTTCCTTCCATCTTTTTTTGATAGTTCCTGAATCAATCAATATCTTTCAATATTGCAACTTGCGTTAGTCCAGGTAGAGTAGAGAAACAAATCCATAGAAACTCATATGTGTATAAGAGAAAGAGTTTTATATACAAGAGCAATTGAATATTGAGAAAACATCCCAGCCCAGTCCAGATCAAGTCCATAAGACCGATATTAGCCCAGATGTCCGATACCAATCTATAAAGTTGTCTTCAGACTCATGAAACATATGCAATGACGCTGAATGCAGGAAGATCACAGGCCAGTGGATGGGAAGTCTTGTGGGTCCAGTGGCAGTGTAAGCATCTCAGCACCGGCAGGGTCACCATGTGGCTTCTCCAGCTCCCAGGACACCGGTTCTATCAGTGTAAACCATGTGTCTTGTCAGTAGAGTGTCTCTTAGGGAGTGAGCCTGTATCCCGCCTCCAGCTAGCTATTTATCTCATTAGCACCTCCAAATGAGGTCCTCAAGCTGCAACTTGATGGACAGCATAAACTCCCCACCCCTTCACTCTGAATCCGCAGATTGACATCAGATTATATAACTACCACACAACTCAAGCCTTGAATTTTTTTTCCCAGCTTAATATATGCTAAGTATATTCCTTTTTGTTGTTTTGTTTTTGCAAAGTATGTGTCTTTTGGTTGTTTCTTCTTTGTTGATGTGTGAAGTTATTGCTATACATTGCCCTCTGAGAACTGCTTTTGATATGTTCCAAAGGTTTTTGGGTTTTTAAAAATCATTTTATTGGGGGCTCTTACAGCTCTTATCCAAAGGTTTTTGTGTGTTGTATTTTGAGGGGGTGTTGAAGGATTTTCAAACTTTTATTCATTTCTTCCATTAACAAGTAATTTTAAACCAGATGTTGTTCAGTTTCCATTTATTTGATTTTTTTCCCATTGATCTTCCTATTTCTAACTTTATAGTGTTGTGATCTGAAATAATGGTTTATAATATCTCGATGTTTTAAATTTTGTTTATTAAGGCTTGCTTTGTGATCTAACATATGGTCTATTGTGGACAGTGTTCCATGTGCTCTGGAAGAAAATGCATCTTGTGCTATCATTGAGCGGAGAGTTCTGCATATGTCTAGGAGACCAAGTTAATTGTGTCATTTAATTCTTCTGTGTCTTTATTGAGTTTCTTTTCATTTGTTCTGTCCTTCCTCAAGAGTATGTATTGAAGTCTCCTACTATTTCAAATATCAGCATGGTCACTCCTGGTGAACAGGTTTCAGCAGAACTTCCAGACTAAAACAGACCATGAAGAAGGTATTGGTGGTCCACTTCTGAGGAACTACCCACTTAAAGCTTCATGAATAGCTTCAGAACATCATCAGATATAGTGCCGGCATGATTGTGGAACAGACCAACAATTGCTCTTATGTAAACTCAGGTTGAAATTGAAGAAAACGAAAAGTCAAGGAGAGGCAAAATACTTGACCAGCTGACTGGAAGAGATATTTGTACCCATTTCTAAGTAAAAGTGACCCAGTGGGATGCTCAAATTATAGAACAATATCATTGATATCACAGGCAAGCAAAATTTTGCTGAAAATCTCCAACAACAGTTCTAGGAGTATATTCAGAGGGAGCTGCCAGAGGTTTGGACTGGATTCAGAAGAGAACATGGAACAAAGGATATCATCGATGATGCCAGTGTGGATCCTGGCTGAAATTAGAAAATACCAGAAAGATGTTTACTTGTCTTTTATTGACTATGGAAGGCTCTCTGCGGTGTGGATTATGACAAACTATGGATAGCTTTAAGAACAATAAGAATTCCAGAACACTTTATTGAGCCCATTTGGAACTTGTACATGCACCAAGAGGCAGTTTTTCCAATAGAATAAGGAAATACTACATGGCTTCAAATCAGGAAAGGTGTGCATCAGGTTTGTAGCCTCTCACTATACTTATTCAAATTTTACGCTGAGTAAATAATTAGAGAACCTGGACTATATATGAAGATGAATGCAGCGAAGGATCCCAAAAAGGCTTGTTAACCAGCTGAGATAAGCAGATGATACAATCTGACTTCGTGAAAGTGAAGAGGAGGCCTTGAAGCACCTGCTGATGTTGATCAAAGCTTGCAGCTTTCAGCATGGATTACAACTTAATGTAATCCCCAAACAAACTCACTGTCATCAAGTCAATTCCAGCTTATAGTGTCCCTTTAGGACAGTGGTTCTCAGCCTTCCTCATGCTGCGACCCTTTCATACAGTTCCTCACGTGGTGGTGGCCCCCCACCATAACATGATTTTTCTTGCTACTTCATACCTGTCATTTTGCTACTGTTATGAATCGTCAAGTAACTATCTGATATGCAGGATGTATTTTCATCATTACAAATGGAACATAATTAAAGCATAGTGATTAATCACAAAAGCAATATGTAAATTATATATTGAGAAATATTTATTTCTAATTACAAATAAATGAAATTTTGTCTTGAAGCATGGTGTAGCATGGGTAACAGTCTTCACGTGGGTACTCGTATGAGGGCGTATCTGCATGTGGGCGGACCCGCCTGGAGACAATAGAGGAACGGTGTCTTGGTTCCTAA
>NW_022103931.1:3494116-3498731 GCF_000313985.2 Echinops telfairi | reverse complement strand
AATGGGTTAATGTTGGACTTGTGGGCTTGGGCAGCATTGGGTTGGGATGTTTTCATGATGCACCTTTCCTTTACATAAAACTCTGTCTTATACATGAGTCACTGTGGATTTGTTTCTCCAAAGTACCTAGACTAATACACTCTGTAAAAGTTTGATTAATGTATTTTGAGCGTCCTTCACTTGAATGCATAGCTATTTATTATCCCATTGTCTTGTTGTCCAATTGTCTCTTTAATCCTTATGCTGTGCCCTCTTTGTCTCTCATGTTGGATTTTGCCTTGGGTCTCTTTCATTGAGATTAACATTGCCACTTCCGGCTTCTTGGGGGGTTGTCATTAGCTTGATATATTTTTTCTCATCCTTTGAATTTTAGTCTCTTTTGTGTGTGTGTCTAAGGTGTGCTTCTTGTAAGTACCATATTGATGGATCCTATTTACTTTTTCAATCTGCTACTCTTCTTCTCTTGACTAATGTATTTAATCCAGTTGCATTCAATATTGTTAATGATATGTACAAATTCTTACCATTTTAATAGTTTTATTGACATAATTCATATACAATCCAATGATTTAAACATATTAAAGAGTTGTGCAATCACTATCAAAATCAATTTTAGAATGTTTTCTTCATTTTTGTACTCATTATTATTAGCTCCCCATTTCCTTCCAACCTCCCCTGCCATAACCTAAGAAATCATTAATCCAGTTACTATCTCTATAGATAATCCTATCCTGGATTTCATATACAGAAAAATATACCCCACCAAATCCAAAACTCAGAATAAATAAAACAGAAAAATAACCCCCTCAATCCAAAAGAAATCAGAAAATAGTAACAAGAAAAATTTTTTAAATTTTTAGAAAGGGAGAACAAATGAGGTGTTAAATTTTAACCTAGCTATATCCATTTTAACCTAGCTACATACATTACATACATTAATCCATTTTCCAATGCATTCTATTAGGTAGCAAGGCTATTCACATGCCTGATCAATCATCAAAGGGGATTTCCCAGAAGTTTAATCCATGTGGGCACCCTACAAATGGATTTTGGGCTTTCACTGTCATCCATAGCCATCTGCAAATCATGTGCTCAGAATTTAACTTTTAATACTATCCCCTCCTTCAGTTTTGGATTTTAGTCTTTACAATCTTTGGATCACACAGGCTGATATGCATCCTTTGTGTGGACTTAGCTGACACCTTGCTTAGATGGCTGATTGTTTTAAGATAAGCATTTCAAACCCCACACACTATTCTTTCTGATAGATGGACACCATCTGATTTCTTCACTGCACTTTACTACAGCATCCATATCTTTAGTGATCTCTTCACCAGGGCAAGTATCAAGTAGGTCCATGTCAAAAGAATGAATTGTTCTTTTTTAAAAAAGTTTTATTGGCATATAATTCATATATCATACAATTCAATAGTTCAATCATATCAAGAATTGTACAATCATTATCACATCATTTTAGAACATTCCCTGCCCCCGTGGTTAAATCGCCTTTAAAATGAGTTGTGCAGTCACTATCAATTCTAGTGTCCCCTCCCCACTACCGCCTATATTTTTTATTCCTGAAATCCCCTTTCCCTCCCTATCACCCACTCTCCACCCCTGCATCTTTTATCAACTCTTGTATCAGTTATTATCACTATGCATCCACCCCTCCTGTGCTTCCTAAACTGGGAAATCCAACGAACAAGGTGGTAAGGATAAAATAATAAAAATATAAAAACAAAAATACAAAAAAAAAATTATCAAGATAGAAAAGACCCTTATCACCATTCAAAAAGCCACGGAAGAAATTTCTGTCATGGAACAAGTAGGAGATACTTACACCCAGAACAAATTCAGGCTGGGTCTATAGGGAGATCAGCTGGCCAAGTATCCAGCTTGATCAGCATAATCAAGATTACAATGGTCTCTGCCTGACAGTAAGGCTGTTCGAGACTCTTGCCTGTGGCCAGCGTGGATCTGCCAGGCACTCAGTCTGACTAAATACTCTCCAGATGGGTTTGGGGCTAGGTGGTAAAGACAGAGCAGTGAACAAGATAACACTTAAGGATTTCACAGTCTTCCATTGGAGACAAACAATTAATAGACAATTTGAATACAGCATGTCAAATTCTATGATAGGTGTATTGCACTGTATTGTGGGCCCCTACTTTGCCCTGAGGTCTCCCAGAGAAAGTCATCTCAGCTGAGACCTGAAGGATGTGCAGGAATCAGGCAGAAAACAAAGTCAGGAGAGGAGGGCAAACAGAGGGGTGAGTCAGAAAAATGTTCCTGGAAGAAAAGATTATGACCAAGGACTCTGGAGGAGAAAAGGCATCTGAAAGCCAAACAAGAAAATCAGGGACGACAGGACTACGTAAGGTGAGGGAGAAGGGCAGTGCGTTCTGTTTGGGACATTGGGTCTGAGGTGTCCTGGGAACATCCACCTGGCGATTTCCAGGAGGCAGATCACTGTAGAGATCTGAAGCTGGAGAACCAAGTTGAGGCTTGGGTGTTGGGAATGACTATAGTCTTATCTGAGGATCACTTTGGGGAGGGCTTGCAAAGGCAGCTGAAGGAGTGTAGATTTGAAGAGGAAGTGACACCGTTCAAACTGAGCTCTAGGAGGCCAGAACAGGCAGCTGGTCACAAAGGGGTGACAGGGAATAGGAGCACCGGAAGTAGCCCATAGTGGAGGTGGCTGAGGAGATGGAGGAGACATAGGAGGCACATTCAACACGGCCAGGTCAGTTTACTGAGTGTCATACATAGCATGCCACACAGTGGTGTGCTGGAACTGGCTCATACCAGCTCACGAGAGCCAGTTCTTGGGAATATTCTGATCCAATTCTGATAAAAGTTACTACTAAAACTTTTAAAGTACATATTAAAAACAATTTTAATGAGCATATACAAACAATAAGTTATATGAAATAATCCATTTCTGTCAAGTTGTTTCTGACTTCCAGTAATCCTATAAGATAGAGTAGAACTGCCCTTAGGGTTTCCAAGACTTTAAATCTTTATGAAAACTAAAAAAAATCAAGTGCAAAAAATGGAGCGCCGCGGCCCAGCCAGTGCTCCGGCCCGGCCACCCGGCCGCATGCCGGGGTCGGAATCCTGCAGGACGACTGTCCTCACCCTGCCTGCAGCCTGCGTGCGCTCCCGTGCCGCCGCCACGCTCTGGCCGGGCACGGCTCTCGGTGCGCAAGTTCACAGACAAACACGAGTGGGTAACCGCAGAGAATGGTGTTGGAACAGTGGGGATCCGCCATTTTGCACAGGAAACTTTGGGAGATATTTACCGGAGTCTTCCCGAAGTTGGGACAAAACTGAACAAACAGGATGCGTTTGGTGCTCTGGAAAGTGTGAACGCTGCTAGTGAACGCTACTCTCCTTTATCAGAAGTCACAGGAATTAATGACGCGCTTACAGAGAATCCCGGGCTTGTGAACAAACCCTGTTAGAAAGATGGTTGGCTGAACAAGATGACACTGCTGACTAACCCTTCAGAACTTGAACTAATAAGTGAAGAGGCCTATGAGAAATACATAAAATAATGGAACGTGAAACAATTACTCCAGCGTAAAAGTACCCCTTAACTTCCTAATGACTGCCGAGAAATAAAATGCCCACGGCTTGCACAGTAGCCTGTGATTTTTGTTAGGATCTAGTTACATTCAAAAGTCATGAAATGATCTGCGGTGAGAATCGCCAAAGATACATTGTTATCTTAATTCTCCTTGAATGGAGCTACTGCTGATGCCCAGACATGGGTTGGGGCCAGTATACTTCATTCTCTTCCTGCTGGAAATGACCAGGAGTGGAGATAAGTGTTTATTAGTTGTACAGTATCAGCTGAAGAACAACACTATTTTAAGTCTGCAATACACTTGCCTTTGCCAGTGCTATTTTTATACAATGAAGCAACAGCCTTACAGCAACATAAGTAACCATTTAATAAAACCTTCAGCTCCTTCATTAAAAAAAATCTTTATGGAAACTGCCACATCTTTCTTTCTCCGGAAATGACTGGAAGGTTTGATCGGCCAACCTTTTAGACTAGGAGCAGAATGCTTCACCACTGCACAACCAGGGCTTATTTTTATTATATTACAGTAAGTACAAATATAATAAATACTAAAAACGTGCCTAATTATGTTACATTTTATTGTATCAACACCATTGATGGCATTTATACCTATTCTATTTATGTGGTAGGAAAAATTATGGGTTACTGTGCATCTCTCCAACTCCCTATTCTGTGTATACCATATATACTCGAGTATAAGTCGACCCAAATATCAGCCAAGGCACTTAATTGTACCGCAAAAACTGCATTAAAAATGTGCTGGAAAACTTGGCTTATCCACAAGTATATACAGTAACTTGAAATCAGCCATAAAAATTAGCAAACACTTTAAGTCCGTACTTGATCAATTGTTAAGAGAGGGATGGACAAAATGTTAAAATGCATATTAAATCTAGAAGTATGTTATCTGTAGCCATCATTTGCTGGCAAATTTTGGTTCATTTATACCTCCCTTGCCTTCTTCACTCACCAGATTATTTACTTTTTAAAAAAGACATTTCTCGCCGGGCAGTGTAAGATAAGATA
>NW_022103931.1:3484079-3493313 GCF_000313985.2 Echinops telfairi | reverse complement strand
CCACCCTCACCACTGGTCCTGAAGGGATCACCCACCCAGGATTCCCTGTAAAACCCAACCCTCTTGCTGTCAAGTCAAATTCTGATTCAAAATGCCACCTTTCTCCCAAGGAGTAGTTGGTTGGCTTGAACTACCAACCTTCTGGTTGGCAGCCCAGTGCTGAACCACTGTGCCAAATATATATAGGATTATTTCCACAGTAGAACCAATAACCCTATAAAATTTTATGTGGAATGTAAGGAAAGAAATCAAGGAGATATTCAGTTTGGGGCCTGAAAAACTGGTATTTTATGAATCCAATTGTAGGCCTTAAAACAATTATAGCAATACCAGCCATTTGATTAGCAAACGTGTAGCTCATTCTGATGCTATAGACTCCTTTGGCTAAATATACTAATGCAACTGGTATTGGATGGAATATCCTCCACCTTAGGACTAGTTAATAGAAAAACATGACAAGTCAAAGCATATTTTAAATGTTAGGCATTCCGCTGAAGAGTGAAGGCAGCGAAACAGCAATTCCTCCAACTGTGCGAGCTGGCTGGTCCATTAGCATCTACTTCAGAAACTAGAGCATTTGTGGAAAGAAGCCTGCACGGCTCCTCATTTTTGTTTAAATCATTTCCATCATCTGCTGAGACTTGGAACCAACCTAGAAAAAGGCCAAGCACGGAGTATGGTGGCCAGCACATGAGAATCTACCAGTATTCAGGCACCCTGCTCTGCCCTGCCCTTTCAGTATCACCTGCTTATTTCTCAAAGGGCAGCACAAGATTGTCTGACCTGGGCCCTCCACAGAACTGTGTACCTGGATGGCAGAATAAGAACTACTCAAGGATAGTTGAAGCCAAGTGCTTGGTGAAACCAGTGTAGCACCCCCTTATTCCCAATATGGCTGAATCTAGTTCCTGCAAAAATGAATTCTTGCTTAAGGTCATACACCCCGGGTGCATGACTTGTCTGCAGCCCAGGAAGTCATCCTTGGGAGTCTGTGATGGGGAGAAACTCTGTAAGGGTCAAATTTGGCCATCAGTGACCTCTGGACAAGCCCCGCCCCATGGCAACAAATTGACATTGTAGTTTTTGGACACAAAGCATGATCATTGTTCAAAATAGAATTACCTTCTCCCTAAACTAGTGGCAGTGGTCTGATTTAAGAAGCTGACAAAAGTTAAATGAAGTTAATACGATACAACAGCTACCTATAGGGCAGTACAATAATTCTTAGTGGGCATTCGGCAATATCTGGAGTCATTCTTGAAAAGGTGGGAGAGCTACTAGCACCCTAGGTGGTAGAGGACAAGGAAGGCGTGAAATTATCACATACAGTACAGGACATGCCTAACAAATTACCTCAAGCAAGCAACAGGGCTTGTCACTGAGGCCTGCAGGCAAGCACAGCACACATTAGAGGAAATCAGAGCAAGATGAATTTCTTTCTATAAGGCTTACAACCAAGTCCTCTGAGGATCAAAGGACAGCTGGAAGATAACATATCCAAATCCAAGCAGTGTTTCATACCATCAAGAGCCTATTGCCGACTGCTAGAAATTTATAATCTGTATTTGGCGAGATCGTGGTGGTGGGGAGCGATGAGTACAATAAAAAACAAAGAAAATAAGATGATGAGCAAATGATCCCACTTATTTGACACCCTCGGACTCAGCTTCTCCACTGAGTTACGTGTCTTAATGACACCCCCCACACACACCAGTTCATCTCCATGTTCCTATTCCTAGCTTTTCCAAGGCTAACCTATAACACAAAGAAAGAGCTAGTTATGTCCAAAACCATCAGGGAACTGTAAGTAAGACCAGGAGCCAATTAATTATGCTGTATTTATTCCTTTAGAGATCTCTCCATTTCCATCACCCAGATCATTTCACCCACTGCTCTGTTTGGCAGCCAGTCTCTTATCTCTCTCTTCAGCAATGGTGAGACGGATACCTTTCCCTCGGGGAAGAGAAATCCATGGTTTATTGCCCTAAAGGAGGAAAAAAAGGAAAATAAAATCCGCACAGACCAACTCCATTGTCTTTTGGCACACCTGCTATATTGCTGGGGCCATGCTATCAAGCATTTCCCCTGAACCACAGAAGAAAAACCGCACTTACTTTTCCAATAACAAAAATGTTGGAAAGCCGGGTGGCAAAGCTATTGCCATTGGCATCTTTCACATGAACCACATCAAACGAGCCAGGATGCCTCTCTCTATTGGTGATCACACCAATTCTTCCCAGGTTAGCACCTCCGGTCACCATACAAACGTTACCTAGGCAATAAGAAATCAGTATCACCTGTTCCAAGCATAATCATCCAATGGTTAATATAAGCATCTTCAATAGAACCGAAGGCTACTCTTTTTCATTATACGTGATTCATATGGATGATCTCCAGATGTCTCCCCCCCACCATCTAGCAAATGCAAACTCCTCCCCATCCCACAGCTGAATACCTTTATAAAATTTTTGCTTTATTTTGCTTAAGACTACTAACCTCCCCCCACCACCCAAGGCAGTTAGTTCTATATCACAATCAGGAGGCCTAACTGTGGTCGGGCTTCCCTGCCTAGATCTCAATCCATTCACACGGATAATGGAGCTTTCAGAAACTCAAGCAGAGCGGTCAGCAATTTTGTTTGAACTGCTGACCTTGTGGTTTACAGCCCAATGCATAACCCACTAGGGTTTCTTTGAGATGCTTAGGGCAGGCTAATACTGACCTCTTCTCTGCCACCCAGACTAGAATTACCACACATCGAGGCACTAAACTATATACTCTCCATTTATGTAATTGCCCCACCTCCCAGTCCCTAGCTACAACAACAAAAAAACCCATCTAGGTTTGTTTCTTAACCAGGCCTACCTTGGAATCAACTGGAATGTTTTCAAACAGCCTTTATACCAAGACTTCAAAATGGCAGGATACAAAGACTGCATCGAGACCTTCAGTGGCTGCTTACCAGTGTCAAACTTGATGAAATCAGTAATCTTTCCAGTCTCCAAATCAATCTGAATGGTGTCATTCACCTTGATGAGGGGATCAGGATAGCGGATGGTTCGAGCATCATGAGTCACCAGGTGAGGGATTCCTTTTGTGCCCACAAAGATCTTTCTTACTTTGCACAGCTTGTACTAGAAGCAGATAAGAATTGGCCAATTAGTCTCATTCACGTGTGCTATGTCCCAGAGTAGACGGAAAGTTCCAACACAAGTCACTACTGCTCTCCTTTGCTGGGCTAGTCTTCACCGCTTCCAAATCTATAATCTCCATGCTGAAGCTCAAGTACAACTCCCCTCTGTCAAGGACCTCTCAAATTCAGAGTTGGTCTAATTCTACCACCAGGGTCTTCTAATACAAACCACATTCCTTTTCCTTCTCTATAACCTCCCTAAATTCTTTATCCGACACAGCCCAATCTCGAGGGGCTCCTTCTACTCACACACCAAATCCTCAAGATGCCATTGGTAACAAATTTACCAGCCTGGGAACAAAGTTCAATGAAATCAGGAGCAAAATCATCCAGTTGGATGAACCTTCATTTAGAGCTAACCATTCAAGCCCTGTAATTTGGTGTAAAAACAACAATCAAAGACTGCAATCTTTTTTGTTACCTCAGTGAATACCTAGAGCAGTGGTTCTCAACCTGTGGGTCACGGCACCTTTGGGGGGGGGCGGGACGGGGCGTGGCGTGAAACGGCCCTTTCACAGGGGCTGCCCGCTTCACAACAAGAACAACATTACAGTTACGAAGTGACAATGAAAATAATTTTATGGCTGGGGGGGGTCACCACAAAACAAGGAACTGTATTAAAGGGTCGCGGCATTAGGAAGGTTGAGAACCACTGCCTAGAAGATCAAAATGTCCTCTGTTAATACCTTCCCCTCCTTCAGCAAAGCTAGACCTGCAAATGGAAGTAAGACAGAAGCCACAGTGGATTGGACTTGGTTTTCTGGCCCCATAGCCTCATTATGAACTGGAATCAACTTCATGGCACACAACATCTGAAATAAGTCACTATTCAATTGGAATTCACCCCGACCATAACAGAAAAATATTGTTAAGGAAGCTAACTAACCTCAGGTTAATTATTAGATATCCAGCAATGGTCTGCTATGCAGCTATTAGTTATCACTTTTTATGACATGGGATAATGCATGTCATACATGTGTGGTGAATACTAATTTTACCTGGTAACTGGGTATGTCCAGACACACCAGGCTCCACTTACCTGACTGCAACGGAGCAACCTGTACTTAATTCAGGCAATCCTTACTGAGTAAAGATCCAGACTGCTTTACACGCACCTTTGCCTCCTCAGGTGTAATGCGATGAACAGCAAAGCGACCCTTGGTGTCATAGATCAGGCGGAAATTCTCTCCGGTCTTGTCAATGCTGATGACATCTGATTTCAAACAGAAACTATACTTACTAGGGCTCTACTACTCTGTACTGAGCAAAATAAACCCCACAAACCCCATCTGTTTGTTATTTCAGACATCAACAAGGAGTCCTTAGAATGAGACCTAACTAAACGTTAATGTTTCAAAACCCTACTTTTATTCCACTTAAAATTTAAGTGAATTGAAATTTGCTTTTGAGAACGGATTCATTATTTGCTGACATACTACTATAAAAACATAGGGGAAGTGGCAAGTCCCGTCACAAGAACACAAAATCAAAAGTTTGTGCTATGATCAAGACGATATTCAGTTATTGGATTGGCTTCTCATAAAAAGCATCTCCAGCATGTTTCTTGAAAAGCTCCGCATTTTTTGCCAACACTAAATACCCTTTCTTTTTTTTAATAAAAAAATCATTTTATTGGGGATTCTTGCAACATTCATACATCAATTGTATTGAGCACATTTGTTCATATGTTGCCATCATTTCCAGAACATTTCCTTTCTCCTTGAGCCCTTGGTATAAGGTCTCCTTCCCCCCTCCCCCACCCTGATTCCTCGAGCAATTATATATTGCTATTATTTCATATCTTTCACAGTCCGTTGTCTGCCTTCACCCACATTTGTTATTCATCCCCGTGTGTGTGTCTGTTAATCTGTCCTGAATTCCATGTGTGTGAGAGCTCTTCTCTGTACCAATGTGTGTTCTTCAGGTCTGGCCAGATTTGTAAGGTAGAACTGAGTCATGGTAGTGGGGGTGGGGGTGAGAAGAAGCATTCAGGAACCAGAAGAATCACATGTAATTCATTCATGGTATATTGCATCTTGGTTGAATCATCCCTTTCTTATAGCCCTTCTGTGAGGGAGATCCAAACTAAATACCCTTTCAAACTTTCAGGGAGTACCCAAATTCCTATTCCACCAACCCTAACTGCATGAGTGAATGGAGCCCAAACCTTTTCTAACACTCCATTTTGTACAAGCTTCCAGGCAAGTCTTCAAATTTCTAGACAAACCATCCAGGAAAGCAAAAAAGTCCGCAATTCAAAACAATTGCCATCTTGAAGGAAGAGATAAAAACACTCAAATGGCAGCACCACCAAATGCCTACTTACCCATAAAGCCAGCAGGGTAGGTTATATCAGTTCGCACCTTGCCATCAATCTTAATGAACCGCTGCATGCAAATTTTTTTAACTTCATCTCCTGTCAGAGCATACTTAAGTCTATTTCTTAAAAAAATGATCAGGGGGAGACATTCTCTCAGTTTGTGGGGACCCGTGGATGGACGAGGAGCCTGTAAAATGAAAATGAAGGATTCCAGGCCTTCAGTCTTTACAACATTTTCCCCTTCAGGGGCCCGATTCATTAGCATGGGAATTTCGAGCGCATGCACAGAATGAGGCATAGCAACACTGCAGATATTCTTCCTTCTGCTAGCCCTCGAATGACTTCAGAGAGGCATTTCGGGTAGCAAGCAGTAAAGAAGCATCAACGGAGACAAAGCTTCGGGATACACTTAACACAGGAAACAGCGCAGACCGTGTACGAGGTGGCACTTACGAACACGCCAGTGAGTTTGTCCAGCATCCAGTGCTTTGGAGCGGCCACGCGCTTCAGATGCTTCTTGGGACCACGAGCCTGAGGGAGAGTGTTAGCGTTTTAGATTGCAACGGTCTAAAGTGACCGAGTTTCCCAACCACTCACAAAGCCTACGACAGGACTTGTGAAAAGCACGGTGTCTATTTCCTTTGGGGCAAAATGCAAAGCTCTGGTTACACAACAAACCCAAACGAGAAACAAATGGTCACACAGTACCTAAAAATTTCATAGGCTCCCCGAAGCCTTTTATCTTTCAAAAGTCTATTGATAACCTTTCAGTGCTAAATATCTATCCCCATATTACTGCTTAAAAATGAAGCTGGGGTACTTTAGTTTTGTCGCTTATGCTCTTTCTAGTACACCATGCCAGCCATGTGCGAGGCCCGGCACATGGCCAGAGCGGACAAGCCAGAGCCCAGAGCTTCCATGTGTCAGTAAAGGAATAAAGTTTTCACAATGTAATCATCGGAGTCGGAGCCGCCTGGTGGGACATTCAACTGACCTCGGCACGACCACGTGCCAACAAGGTGCCCTTTATGACAGAAGTCGGAAGACAGCTTAATGCATACAAAAAAAGCAAACAAGTTCACGGCCATGGAGTCGACGCCGACTCCAGTGGGACCCCGTGCGGCAGGTAGAGCTGCCCGAGTGTCCTCCACGGTGGACCGCGCAGAAAGCCGCGCCTTTCTCCCGCGGAGTGGCCCCTGGCTTTGAACTGGGGACCCTTGAGGCTAGCAGCCCGGCGGCGTGAGCACAGCACCACTAGGGCTCAAGTTACGCCGGGCCAAGTCCAAAGACTGTCACCAAAACCCCCTTCGGCCAGGCGCACCCAGCGTTCAGGTAAGCCGGGCCGCCCGCCTCGGCGCGACGCTCCCAAGCCAACAGGCGCCTTGGCTCAAGGCAGGGTGAAGCCCCCTCTCCCGGGCCAGCGGGCTCCGGGACGCGCCGCGGGTGGGCCGGGACTTCGGACCCGGGCCCGGCCTCCAGTGGCATCAGTCGAAGCGCCCGTGCGCACCAGCGCCCCGGCTTCGGTCTGAGCCCAGGGGTCCACCGAGGCCAGCCCCGGGGAGCGCGCTCCCTTCGCCTCCGCCTGGCCCCCCTCGGCGATGGGGTCGCGGCCGGGGAAAACGTCAATCCGGGGAGGATGGCAGCCGATGCGACCCAAGAGCGCACCGCGTCAGGGCCTTACCATGGCGGCGCCGAGTCCAGAAAGAGGCCCGGCTCTTTCCGGTGTCTCCAGAAAACAGGGCCCTGCTGTGGGCGCTCCAAGGCCTCCAACGCCCCGCCCAGCACCGCCAGGGCCCGGGACGCTAAGCTTTCTACCTTGCCATCTACTGGTGGGAGGTCAGAAATTCCGAAAGGAAAACGCACCCAAAAGAAGTGTCCTAAGGGCGATTTCCTCCCTTCTTCCCTCCCTCATCAAGAAGTTGCTGAAAACTCTTTTGTGCCTCATGTCTATTAAGGATGACTCATGAGTCTATTGGGAGCTCACTCAGAAAACTCACTGCCATCACGTCCATGCCCACTCGAAAGACAAAGATGAATTAAGCAAGGTCCCTGCTTTCCTGGAAAGTGCAAAGAGGGGTTACTTTAAGTCCCACCCATATTTTAGTAATTTTTTCCCGAGTTCCCTCGAGGCAACGAACCTACCTGTGCTGTGCGTTAGGAAGCATCAACAGATGTCATTTCTCTCTTGCTCCGTTGTGCACTGCTGAGGAGTTGGGAAGTAGGAGATGGAGATGCTGCTTTAGGTCCCGCATTAAACCTTGGCTCCTGGCTCCTCGCTTTCTGTACAGCTCATTTGGCACTTAGGATAGAATCGCCGGGAAGAGAAAGGGCATTAGAAATCATCTAGTTATCTAACGAAAACAAAAATCTGATCATGTTATTCCTCTGCTTTGAAACTCCGCTCGCCCCGCCCCACCCCACTTCCAGTCCTTTTTCATTGAGTCGGCATGGACTCACTGCGACCCTCAAAGGACAGGGTAGACTTGCCCCTGTGGGTTTCTGAGACTGTGAGGCTTTATAGGAGCAGACAGCCTCATTCTTCTCCCATAGGGCAACTGGTGGTTTTGAACAGCTGGCTTTGTGGTTAGCAGCCCAACCTGAAATCTCTAGAGGGGAGCAGGATAAAACCCTGCCAACCTAACACACGCTGCACCACCTCCTCCTAGGTGTGTTCTTATACTGCAGATTCTCAGGGGACTGGAGGAACTCAAGTAACCTTCTGTCTGTGTGTGCTCCCTTTCATTGTACATTTATGCACAAATGACATTCTAACAAAAATAAAGAGAATTTGGAAAAAGTTAAGAAAATCACAACCAGCACTTCCCCAAATACCCTAAACACATCATCTGTATTCATTTGTTCTTGTTCCTGTTCTCATTCTGGTTGGTTTGTGTGCATGCATACTTTTGCATAATTCCAGTGCTAGCATACAGACCATTGTGTGCTCTGTCTTTATTATGAGATAAACACTTTCCAAGTTGCTTATAGTCATCATAATTATTATTTTGAACACGGCATCATATTCCACTAAGTGGATGTCTCATACGTCTATTGTTGAACATTTCACTCTTGTATTTGTTTCGTTCTTATGAGCGTTTCTTCAGTAAGCAGATTCCTTCATCTACTTTTTCCTTCAGTCAAATGATTTCCTTAAACCGAATCTATTTCTTCAATATTTATTGAGTGCCTACTCTGTGCCAAGGAAACCCTGGTATAGTAGTGGCATATCTGTTGGGCTGCTAACCTCAAGGTCAGCAGTTCAAAACCCCCAGCTACTTGGTAGGAGAAGCATGAGGCTTTCTACTCCTTATAGGCTTGGAAACCCACAGGGGCAGTTTCGCCCAGTCCGACAGGGTTGCTATGAGTCAGAGTTGGCTCAACGGCGGTGAGCATGGTTTCGTTGTAACTGTGTGCCAGTCCTGAGGCAGTACCAGTGTTCTGACCCAAGGTTGCAGAGATGATGACAATCTAGTTCCTGTACTCAAGGAACTCGCCGACGAATGAGACAGGCCAGGGGAGGAGAAAGCAAGTGAGGAAAAGCTCATCAGAGAAAAGGTGGTGGGGAGGAAGGCAGGTAGGTCCAGACACAGAGGGCTCCTAAATCTTTCATTTAGATAATGAAAGATTTAAGGGAGAATCGAATTGGTTTTGTGCTTTAGAAAGAGAACTGCATGCTCACTGTGGAATGGTTTGGAGGGAGTGTGAGTGGCTTGGGGGAGAT
>NW_022103931.1:3481182-3482907 GCF_000313985.2 Echinops telfairi | reverse complement strand
CTCTAAACTCACCCTCATTTACAATGATATGATTTTTTGTTCTTTGATGCCTGGTACCTGATCCCTTTGATACCTCATGATCACACAGGCTGGTGTGCTTCTTCCATGTGGGCTCTATTAGGCCATGCATTTTACCATATGTTTATTCCATTTATTTTTTGTGTCTAAACTATTTCTGTCCATTTATCTTGAGGAACTTGTGATCAATTTGCATGAGTGCTTTATAGAATACAGAATATACGAGTGCTTTATAGAATATAGAATCCTTTGTCATATTTAAGGCAGGTATTCTTTGGTTATTTTCCTTTTGGTTATATTTTTCAATGTATAGCTCCAACAGTTTATATAGCTAAATCTATAGGTATTTTCTCTTGTAATTTCTTCCTGTCACTTCAAAACATAGGGAGCTTTCAGCCAAAATTTTGCTAAATATTCAACTCTATTTAAAAACACTGCTTGTTTTAATCATCTCAGAGTTGTTAAGCTGTACTCTTTTTTCCCCATTGACTAACTCATTTTCTTACTACTTTTTTTGGGTCACCTTTCTGTCCTCTGTTGCTTGGTAAGAATTGCTTTAGCATATATAATAAATGAAACCATATACATGGTTCCATCTCTGTAAGTGTGGGCATGAAAAATGGATGGAGCCTCTGGTCAGAAGAGGAACAAAGCACAGTCTGGCTCAGACTACCAGAGCGAAGGGTATGTATGAGTGAATCATGTTAGTAAGTTATACCATGGATAGAGCAGGCCAAGATCCTCCACCCCCAGTCTTAAGGGTCATAACCTTTTATGCCTTATACCTCCTAATCAATTTCCTGTCAGTAACCAGTGAACCAACATAGTCTATGCCTTTCATGGCTCATGTAGAAGTGCACATTTTGAGTCATATGGTCAGGCTCGGTATGATCTTGCGCATTTACCTCTCTAAAGCCCAGGTTCCTTACTTAGAAAACGGGGGAGACAGTACTGCACTCTTTAATTTGGTGTCAGGATTAACTCATGGCTGACAATTCAATTCTGATTCATAGCAACCTTATGGGACAGAGTCGAACTGTCTGATATCTTCAGAGGCGTGGCTGGTGAGTTCAAACCATGTCAACCTTTTGGTTAGCAGACAAGGCCTTCATTCCGTACTGTACCACTAAGGCTCCTTGTGGCAAGGATTAGAGAGGATCTACCAAATGCATAGAACAGTCATGACTGAATGAATTAGCTTCAATTTCGTCCTGGTCACTTCTGGTTACACCTTTGTCAGCTTATTTGTTTAAAGTAGTGGTTCCCAAATCGAGCACTGGAACAATCTAGAGGGGCTGCAAAAACAGATACCTACACTTTATCCTGGATTATGGGCTATAGTACAAAAGTTTCTAATTGCCAGGGGAATGCTGAGTGTTTTTGTTTTCCTTAAAAGGGATGGTAGGTCAAATAAGTTTGGGAAGCAATGGTTTAAACAGTTTCTGAGTTGTACAGTGGTGTATATGCTCAATTGCTAACTAAAAGCTAGAGGTGCCTTGGTAAAAAGGCCTGGCAATCTATTCCCCAAATCAGCCTTTGAAAACTATGGAGCACAGATCTACTCCAGCTTATGAAGGTTACCTTAAGTCCGCATTGACTTGACAGCAACTGATATTGAGGAATAGCTGTTGTTGTGAAGTACGAATGAGTATGCTGCAACTCACAGTAAGCTTCATATACAGCAGAGCAAAGTGTTACCCAGTCCTG
>NW_022103931.1:3473583-3480126 GCF_000313985.2 Echinops telfairi | reverse complement strand
AATAAAATTAAATCCCTGAGAACTTCCCTTTTTTCACTATTTATCATGGGGCTATTTTAAAGGGTTTTCGTTTTGATTATGTTGAGGTGTAACCTATGCGCCAGATCCAGCTTCCTGTAAGTGCTTCATGTCCTCTTGCCTTTGAGCAAGGTTGTATCATTGACAGGTTGTTCATGAGTCTTTCTCCAATCTTGAGACCTTTTTCTTTTTCTTACAGCCCAACTTTTCGGCTCCCAGAAGTGTGTTCTGATGAAGTGTCAGATTGCTCAATAAGTAAGCACAGGCTTACTTGTTCTTAGCGATCTATAGTGAGCAATTTCATATTTTCCCACTGTATCTAAGATTCTGCTTCTAGAGATGACTGGCATCTGTCTTTCTCCCAATTCCACAGCACCTTCCTACAGAATCAAAGCCTGTGTTCAAAGTAAGCAAGGGCTATGTTTGCTTACTAATGTGTAGTGATCAAAGATGTTGTGAAACCAGATGGAATAGTTCACTACAGATTAGTAAATAAACGCAAGTAAGCCCATGCTTACCTTGCTTATTGAGTAATCTGCCCCTGCCCTTTTTCAATTTTAAAACCTTGCTCTGTTCTTGCTGTATGTACAGGTTCTGCCTGAACACAGTTAAGTGTTCTCAAATTCTCATTCTTCACAATGTTATTCATAAGGTTTTTTTTATGATCTACACAATCAAATTCCTTCACATAATTGATAAAACACAGGCAAATATATTTCTGGTAGTATCTGCTTTCAGCCAAGATCCATCTGACATTAGTAAAGAGATCCTTCCCGTCATGCCATCTTCTGAATCCAGCTCAAACTTTTGGCCATTCTCCACTGATTTATTACTGCAGCCATTAAAAAATGATTTTCAGCAACATTTAGCTAGCATGTGATATTGATGATAATATTCTATAATTCCCATGTTCTGTTCATGGCACTTGTTTAATGCATACCATTTTGACAAGTTTTGATGTGAAACCTTCATCACAATTAAGATCATGAAAATACCCATCACCCCCAAAAATCTCCTTGTGATTCCTTGTAATCTCTCATTACAGCTCCTCCCACCATCCGTTTCCAGACTACCAGATCTGCTTTCTGTCAGTATTGATTAGTTTGCATTTTTAGAACTTTAAACAAATTGAACAATGCAGCATTTATATGTAAATAGAGAGAGATAGATATATTGGGGAGTCTGGTTTATTTCACTCAGCATATTTACGTGGTGATTCACCCATGTTGTTGTCTGTATTAGTAGCTTACTCTTTTTAGTACAACATTGTATGGCTATACCAAATTAATTTGTTCTTTTCCCTGTGGATAAACATTTGGGTTGTTTCCAGTCTTGGGGGATTACAAATAAAGCTGCTATGACCAATTCTGTACAAATCTTTTTTGCAGATAACACTTTCATTTTTCCTGGGCAAATACCTAGGCGTGGAATGGCTAGGCCAAAGGATACATATGTTTAATTTTCTTTAAAAACTGTCAAACTGTTTTCCAAAGTGATTGCATCATTTTCTATTCCCCCTAGCAGTGTGAGGTTTCAGTTGCTTCATATCCTTGCAACACTTGTTAAGGTCAATGTTTCTAGGTTTTGATCATTCTAATTGAAGTGTTAGTGGTATCTCACTTTTTTTATTTTGCATTTCCCTGAAGGCTAATGATGTCCATCATCATTTCATGTGCTTATTTGCCATACATACATCTCTGTTAATGTGTCTATTCACATGTTTTATCCATTCAAAAATTGGATTATATATTATTACTATTATTACGAGAGTTCTTTATATATTTTGGATGCGTATGTATAGCTTACAAATGTTTTGTTTTCTTAATAGTGTCCATCAAAGAGCAGAAGAACTTAATTTTGCCTAACAGTTCAAACCTCCATTGGTGCCCAGAAGTAAGTTATTTTCAAGATAGATACTTAGACATAGAAATAATGTAACCAACACCTATATAGCACTTATATATGCCCAGCATGGTTCGAAAAGCTTTACGTAAATCAATTCATTTGATCCTCAAAATTGTTTTTCTTGTTTTATAGATGTGGACGCCAAGACCCAGAGAGGTTAGACAACTTGTTTAAGATAGCTAGTTAATTTCAGGGCTGGAATTTGAACCCAGATAATCTGCCTCTAGATTTTAGTTAGGATATAGTCATTTAAAAATCTTAAAGACCTGCCATTTAGCTTCCAAAGAGACTTAATAACTTGTACCAGCATTGTATGAGAGTGTGAACTTCCCTTCACTGTGCAACATGTTAGCTTTTTAAAAGGAGCATTTAGAACAGTGTGCCACGTTATAAAGAATGGACAGTTATAAAAGGATAAAGGAAAATATCAATCATATATATGCCACCCAAAGACAGTTTTGAATCCTGCCCTTTTTACTTAAGATTATGCCATATAAGCCAGTATAACTTTGACACCCAAACAGGGCAAAGATTCCACAGGTATAGAGAACTACAGACCGATATCTCTAATGAACATCGATGCAAACATCCTTAACAAAATATTGGCCAATATAATACAAAAGTATATAAAGCATACCATCCACCACAATCAGGTAGGATTCATCCCAGGGATGCAGGGATGGTTTCACATCTGAAAATCCCTCAAAATTATACACCACAATGATAAGAAAAAGTATAAGAACCATATGCTAATATCAACAGACAGAAAAAGCATTTGACAACATCCAACACCCATTCCTAATTAAGACACTCATGAGGATAGGAATGAAGGGTAAATTCCTCAAGCTAATACGAGCTATCTATGAAAAACCAACAGCCAACATCATAGTCAATGGAGAAAAGACAAAAAAAAATACAACTGAAAAATGGGACCAGACAAGGGTGCCCCTTGTCCCCACTTCTATTCAATATAGTACTGGAGGTCCTAGCTAATAACATTAGACAGTGGAATGACCGTAAAGGTATCCAACTGGGAGAGGAGGAGGTGAAACTATCACTATTTGCAGATGACATGATTCTGTACATTGAAAATCAAAAGCTCCACAAAAGCTCCACAATGAGAGGACTTACAGCGATAGAGGAATATGGAAGAGTTGCAGGATGCAAGATCAACAAACAGAAGTCTATCAGGTTGCTATATACGTTGGACTGGAGCATGGAAGAGGAGATCAAGAAGGCAATTCCCTTCACAATAGTCAAGAACAAATTGAAATACCTAGGAATATATTTAATTCAAAAACCTAAAGACCTATAGAAGGAAAACTACAAGACCCAACTACAGAAAACCAAAAGTGACCCCCACAAATGGAAGAACATCCCATGCTCGTGGATTGGAAGACAACATAGTAAAGATGAAAATCTTACCCAAGGCACTTTATAAGTTTAGTGCTATTCCGATTCAAATACCAACAACCTTTTTCAAAGAATTGGAAAAATTGACCACCAATTTCATATGGAGGAGGGAAGAAACCCAGAGTTAGCAGAGAACTTCTCAAGAAGAAGGGCAAAGCTGGAGGACTAGCTGTACCTCCTGATTTGAACACAGCCACACAGTGGTCAAAACAGTGTGGTACTGGCACAATGACAGATACTCAGACCAGTGGAAAAGAACAGAAAGCCCAGAAGTAAAACCATCAGCATATAGACAACTGATCTTTGATAAGAGCCCCAAAAGCATCAAGTGGGAGATGGATGCCCTCTTTAACAAAAGGTGCTGGAAATAATGGATATCCACATTTAGAAAAATGAAACAAGATGTACACCTCACCCCATGCACAAGAACAAACTCAAGGTGGGTCACAGACCTAGAAGTAAAACCCCAAACTATCAGGACCATCAAGGAAGGAATCAGGACAAACTTAAGAACCTTGGCCCAGGGAATACATAGACTAACTGCAATAGGGAAAGGTACACACACAGGTGAACCTGAAATTAACAAGTGGGATCTGCTAAGGATAAAACACCTGTGTGTCGAAAGATTTCACCAGGAGGGTAACAAGGCAGCCCACAGACTGGGAGAGGATTTTTAGCAATGACACAACAGACAAAGGGTTTATTACTAAAATTTACAATACCCTGCATGGCCTGCAAAAAATAGGAAAACAGTTAAGCCCCTGAGAAAGTGGGCAAAAGATCTGAAAAGAAACTTCACTAGGGAGGAGACCCATATGGCCAATAAACATATGAGAAAATGCTCCCAATCATTAGCTAGCAGAGAGATGCAAATTAAAACAACCCTGAGATACCATCTAACACCCTTGAGATTACCCCAAATCAGAAGATCAGAGAGCAACAAATGTTGGAGGGGATGTGGCGAGACAGGAACTCTCCTCCACTGCTGGTGGTCATGTAGCTATGTACAGCCTCCATGGAAACGATATGGTGATACCTAAAACAAATGGAAATTGATCTACCTTATGACCCAGATATCCCTCTACTGGGTATATACCCAGAGCAGGTAAGAAATAGACCACAGCCAGTTGCCTGTGTTCCAGTGTTTATTGTGGCACAATTCATAATCACAAAGAGCTGGAAAAAAACCTACATTTCCATCTACAGACGAGTGGATTAGTAAACTCTGGCACATGCACACAGTGGAGTACTATGCATCTCTAAAAAGCACTAATGATCACATGAAACATGTCGTGTCGTGGGAAGAGTTGGAGGAAATGATGCTAAGCAAAGTCAGCCAATCACAACAAGCAAAGTGCAGCATGAGTCCTCCGAGGTAAGCATAAGCAGCACAGTAGATACAGAAGAAAATCCACTTATCTCACAATGTACAGATTGAGCTACCGCCAGTCGGGTGGAGGACAGAGCAAACCCAAGGAGGAACATAATAATCCAACATAAAGTAGGGAAAAGGGGGGAAGAGGGAGGGAAAAAAGGGGGCGGGGTGAGAGTGAGACAATGGCACGGGGGTGGGGTGGGGGGGCAGGGCACTAACCCACCCAGGGGGAGAGTATTGGTTATGTCTCCACAGAATCGGGAGTGTGCATACAGACTCCAACACAACGCACCAAACCACGAGGACAACATAACCATGAGGAGAAATGCATGAAAAGAGAGAGCTACAGGGCCGGCCCCAACCTGAGCCAAATTGACCCCCTCCCTGGAAGTTCTTGTGACAGAGAACAACACTAAACCTACAGGTGGGGTGAGGGGTCGGCATATCACGCCCACACGGAAGCAAACCAAGAAGGACAAAGAGAAAGGAACGGTCGGTCCAGACCCCATATTGACACATCAAGCCCGTGGAACAACGTCCCAGCATGGAACTGCTAAGGCACAGAGATGACTGTAGGGCTGAGGACAGCTCACGACATGTTGTCCCCTTGCGGGAGCATACTGCAACAGAGGACAATGCTGGGGACACACAGCAGTGAAGAAGTGCGGACTGAACCCCCCCACAGGGGGGCAAAACAAGAAGGGAACACAACAGATCAGTAAGGGGAGCAAATCAAAGCCACAAAGGCCCTAAAGAGTCCCCCAAAATAGACTTCAGGGTAGGAGGGGCAGTTCCCGGAATTCCCCCAGGACCAGTGGAGAGATAGTCATGAAGGTCAGCGGACAGACCTGGAAGCATGCATGTTTTTTGTTTTTGCTGTGGTTGTGTTTTCTGGGGGTTTTGTTGTTGTTTATTTCTGTTTGGTTTTTGTTGTTGTTGTTGTTTCTGTTGTGTTTTGGGGTTTTTTTTTTCCTCCTTCTTCCTTCTCACTCTTTGGTCAACCGTTTGTTTTCTATTTGTTTGGACTATGCCATTATTGGTATGCCTACTTACACAAGACAGGCATGGGAAGCAAGCTCTAGGAGAAAGCAACAGGATCAATGGTCCCGGGGGACTTGGGGGAAGAAAAGCAAGGGGGAAAGGTGCGATGGGCAAACAGCTCCATAGACAGGAGAACAACTAGGGAATAAAAAACAGTAATGAGGTGGATATAGAGCTCCTGGGGGTGCTGGTGCGACAGCCATCTAGCTGAGAGGAAGTACTATGAGGCAGAAGTAGAGTGAGCATGATGGTGGGTCAGAAGGAAGGTAAAAGGAAACAAAGGAATGATCTAGGAAGCAAAACTATGGATAGAGGCATGAGCATAGGGGTGTCCTTATGTAATTACATTAATCCATAGAAATAGATTAATGTAATTAATATGGTCTGTGTACATATATTTATATAGCAATACACTGAGGTAGTAGACGGACTTTGGGCCTCTGCTCATACCCTCCCTCAACACAAGAACACATTGTTCTAACAAATTGGCAATCTGAGATGCTCACCTTCCTGACACAATCGCTGAAGACAAAATGGGTGCATAAGCAACTGTGGTGAAGAAGACAGATGGTGCCTAACTATTAAAAGATATAACGTCTGGGGTCTTAAAGGCTTGTAGTGAAAGAAGCGGCCACCCAGCCAAGAAACAAGCCCACATGGAAGAAGCACACCAGCCTGTGGGAGCATGAGGTGTCACTGGGACCAGGTAACAGGCATCAGAAGACCCTTAACAATCAAGCAAACAAAATCATATGGTTAAGGAGGGGAGGGGATTGGATCAGAGACCCAAA
>NW_022103931.1:3471581-3472549 GCF_000313985.2 Echinops telfairi | reverse complement strand
GTGTGTGTGTGTGTGTGTATTTGTTATGCGGGGTGTGTGTGTGTGTGTGTGTGTTATGCATTGATCATTGCAATCGGTTCCCCCTTATCCTAATTCTTTCATACTCTGCTAGCAGAAGACCGGTCCAAGAATTCTAATTGGACTCTGATGTTGATCATGTATTTCCTTCTGATTGTCACCAACTGGTGGCATCCATCATTTGGTCTATTTAAAACAATGTCAATTGTCCTCAATTTGACAGACAGGAGACTGTCAAGATTCCTGAGAATCTACCTATCTTGCACCTTGTGATGAAGCTCTACTTTCAATCTCTATCTTGACTCCTTTCAGGGCCTTTATGTTACAGTCTTCCACCCCCCAATCTCTCTCCTCTTAATTCCCTGGGTCTATAATCTGGCACTGGAAAACAAAAAGGGGGGAAATGCACTGCTGCAAGCTTTACGAAGCAGATTACTGACTGGGTCTTTATTCTGTGATGCTGCTGGGCGAGCTCCTCGAATGCAAACCATTTGTATCCCTCAAGGACCTTATTCTGTGGCTAGCAACCCTGTAACTGAATCAGATTTCTCAACCTTTGCTCCAGGTCAGTCATATGTATCTACTATTCTCAGCTGTTACCAAGTGTTGGCATAAGATACATTCACTTGACCCAAGAGCCTACAAGATAAACTTTTCCTAAAATGTGTGAAGTTAATTTTTTAATTGTATATGAGACCTATAAAAATCAATGTTTACTTTTTGACTTAGTTATCAGAAGACACAAAGCCAGATGTTCTTCATTAATTAACTCAATTTAGGTGCCTAATAATATCCTTTTTCACCTTTGTCCTTTTTTTTTGTTTTGCTTTTTAAAGTTGTACTCATATATGCTCATAACTGTGGTAGATATATAATCATTTGTCAATTTGAGGATTAAGAGTGTAGGAGTGGAGTCTAGCTTGTCAATCAAATCATAGCCAATGGCCTCT
>NW_022103931.1:3467578-3470478 GCF_000313985.2 Echinops telfairi | reverse complement strand
CCCCCCCAACCATCAAATGATCTTCCTTGCTACTTCGCCCCTGTAATTTTGCTACTGTTATGAGTCGGGCGACCCCTGGGAAAGGGTCATTCAGCTGCTCTAGGGTTTCCAAGGTTTATTGCAATGTCCTCGTCTGTCTCCCAGCCTGTTGTCTCACTATCGCTGAGAAATTTTAAATAGAACACCAAATTCTAGCTCTCTTTCCCCGTTTCTTCTTTTGCATGTCACACAATGGAACATGTATTCCACACCCTCCAGGTGTTTGCTGTTTCCATTCACGTTTCTTTCCTGCCACTTCCCGCTTTCTGAGTAAAAGTCTTGGGCAGATCACTGATGCCCTTTGACCTCAAATGGTTGATTATTCTAAGAAGTATTTACTCCCCTTATGGACCTTACGTGTTATGGCTCCCCTTATAGACCAGGCTAACTGTTGGCCTGAAAAGTGAGCCATGGAGGTGAAGTTATTTCCAGATCTGAAGGGTGACTGACTAAGGGCCGTAGTTTTGGGGTTTCACTAGTCTCCATCCAATCACGAAGCCTAGTATCTTTTATGGTTTTGAGTTTCGGTCCACATTTTCTCTCTCCCTCTATGGTAGCCAGACATCATCTAGTTCTGGTCTCAGGGTTATGGAGACTGATGCTTTTGTGGTCCTTTCTTTAGTCCATTGGAGTCGTTTGTTTCCAGGCGTCTTCCCTTTTCACCCCTCTTCTTTCCTCTGGACGGGGAGAGACCGATAGTTGCTCCTAATTGGAAGGCTGCTCAAAATCTTTGAAAACCCCCAGCCACGACTCACCAACATAGGATGTAGACCATGGTCTTCATGGAATATGTTATGCCAATTGCATTTGATGTTCCCTGAGACTGTGGTCCTGAGCCCCCTATGGCAGTAACTCATACCCTCAAATGTTTGCTTAGGGTGGAACATTTTCATAACGTTCCCCTGTATGCTCTAGTACAGTCATGGCCATATTTGAAGAATAGGTAAATACCTATGTAGAAATATCTGTGGTAATACTTTCTCTTAGAATAATCAATACCAGACTAGTCCCAAAGAGTTAGAGATGAAAGATTTCCCAAATGTCCAACTCTTCCAATGTGCTATTAGGCTTCATTCCTCCCCACCTCCACCTCCATCTCCACTCCTTCCTTCCATGTATTCCCTCACATCTTTGAGTTCTGCAATTCCCTGTACCATCCCACAAAAATGCTTGAAACACTGAGGAAATGTCTCTCGTGGTGGTAGTTGTTGTTCAGTCCCAAATCAGAAGATGGGGCGGAGACAACTCAATTGCAAGGTCCAGAGTCAGAAGGCAAAAATATCCCAAGGTCTTGCTTCTACCAAAGCGGAGTCAGGAAAATAGAGGTCTGGCTTTCCAGATGAGGTGATTTTTGTTATAACTGTACAGTGGTAACAGAATATATACCCCATGTAAGGAAAACAAAGGGTGGTGCCTTAAGTGACCCCTCTACTAAGGTAGATTTCAAGATGGCTGAAAGGAAACAAAGGGTGTGGCTTAGTTCACACCCTCTACTACAGTCAGGTCTCAGTTCTACCCTAATCCTGCCCACCAGTATAGTAGAGAATGCCGTCCAAAATGGAACTATAGCCACAGGTGTACAGAGTCCAGAATTGTAATATATCACTTAAAGAATTATGGCCAGAAGGGCCATATTAATTGACTATAACTTAATATCCTCTGTCAATCATGCTTATATATTTGTGCATATAGCTTCATTTTCCTTCCCATCTTCTAATTGAATTGCTTGATTTTTTTTTTAGTTCACATGTTTATCTCATCCACTCATAGATTACTGTTATTATAGGATTATGTATATAATAGTACAAATTATCTTTTAGAAATGAAGACTTGATCATGATATCACCTCTTGCTTTTTGGCTTCTAGAAAAAAAAAGTCTTTAATGTCTTCCCTAAACAGGCCACCACATTGTCTCACCACAATTTTACAGTCAGCTTTTCATTCTATTTTTGTTCCCCAAACAGGCCATGCTATCTTTTTTTTTATTATTAAATAAACCATTTTATTGGGGGCTCTTACATATTGTAACAAACGATACATCTGTTATACAATTATTTTTACATGCATGAATTATGTTTCTTTTATTTTTTAAATCATTTTATTGGGGGCTTGTACAATTCTTACCACAATCTATACATATATCCATTGTGTCTAGCACATATGTACATTTGTTGCCCTCATCATTCTCAAAACATTTGCCTTCTACTTTAGCCCTTAATATCGGCTCTCATTTCCCCCCTCCCTCCCCACGCCCCCTCCCTCATGAGCCCTTCATAATTCATAAATTATTATAGTTTTGTCATAAGTTACACTGTCTGATGCCTTCCCCCACCCTCTCCTCTGCTGTCCATCTCCCAGGGAGGAGGCTATAGGTAGATTCTTGTAATCAGTTCCCCCTTTCAACCCCACATTCCCTTCACCCTCCAGGCATCGCCACTCTCACCACCGGTCTTGAAGGAGTCTTCTGTCCTGGATTGCCTGTGTTTCCAGTTGCTTTCTGTACCAATGTACATCCTCTGGTCTAGCCAGATTTGTAAGATAGAATTGGGATCATGATAGTGGGGGGGAGGAGCATTTAAGAACTAGAGGAACGTTATATGTTTCATCGTTGCTACACTGCATGCACCCTGACTGGCTCATCTCCTCCCCACAACCCTTCAGTAAGGGGGTGTCCAGTTGCCTACCGATGGGCTTTGAGTCTCCACTCTGCACTCACCCACCTTTCCAATGATAGGATTTTTTGTTCTTGGATGCTTGATACCTGATCCCTTCAACAGCTCGTGGTCACACAGGCTGGTGTGCTTCTTCCATGTGCGCTTTGTTGCTTCTGAGCTAGATGGCCACTTGTTTATCTTCAAGC
>NW_022103931.1:3462947-3465801 GCF_000313985.2 Echinops telfairi | reverse complement strand
TTGTCTTTATCAAACTAACTTCTAACCACTCTTTAAGAGAGCAAAGGTTTTGTCTGCCATGTTTACTGCTATCCGTAGCCCCTGGAAATAAATGTTTGCGAACTGATTGATTGAGTAAATTAATGGCAACCTTTTTACCCATGAAGAAATCAAGGGTCGGAGAGTTTAACCAACCCACCTAAACTCATGCTTAGTGGAGCTGGGTTTGGAAGGTCATCCAGTTAGCTCATTCTAGGGCTCGTTGGTGTTGTTAACAGTTAAACTTGCCATGGTCCGTTTTCCATTTCTATCATGTTATTTCATGGATATTATATGAGTACAATCATGAAGTATGGATTCTTTTGAGATTGGCTGGATTTCATTGATTATAATTTCCTCCATGTCTAGCTAAGTTGTTCATTGGTTTTCACAAATGAGTCATATTCAACTGAATGAATGGTCTGCAGTTCGTCTTGTTCTATTCAAGAGTGGCTGTGCCATTTTCCATTTCCACCAGCAATACATGGGTCAGTCAGTTTCTCCATACCCTGGCCAGTATTGGTTGTCGTCACTTTTATTTTAGCCATTCTGATAGCTTGTTGTGGTTTTACTTATTTATTTTCAAGTCATCTTGGGACATAACACAGACCTCATACCATTCAATAGCTCAGTCATATCAAGACGTGTTTTACAATCACTACCACAATCCATTTCAACACATTTTCTTCCTCCTTGTGCTCCTTGATATTAGTTACCTATCCCCCACACCCTGTTGTACTCAGGAACCCTGAATCTAGTCATTGTCCCTGTAGACTCACCTATCCTGGGTCTCATACACTGAAAACATAGACAATACATAACAGAGTCGAGAAGGCTACCACCACCAACAAAAGACAACAGAGATAAACCCCAGTTGGAATTTTTAAAAAACCCCAAAACCTAAAAATCAGATCAAGCTCAAAGTGCGTCCAAAGGGAGATCAGCCATTCAAGTCAGATTTTTCATTTTAATTTACTATAATGGTCTCTGCAATATTCTCTGTCTGATAACCAGGCTATTCCCATCCCTCAATTATGGTCAGAGAGAAATCACTGGAGGATTATTCTATGTGTGGATGCTGCCAATGTATTTCGGGCTTCCACTGTCATCCATAGCCTTTTGCAAACCAGAGTTTCATAATCCAACCTCTGATACCATTTCCCCCTTCAGATTGGCATTATAGTATTTAAAATTCTTGTATCACACATGCTGTTGTACTTCTTCCATGTAGGATTAGTTGACATCTCCCTTAGATGGCTCTCTTTTTTGAAAACCAGCCTTTCAGACCCCACACACTATTCTTTCTCATAGCTGGCGCCATCTAGTTTCTTCACCACACTGCTATAGCACTTACATCTTCTGTGTCTCCTTCATGAGGGCAAGTATCAAGCAGGGCCATGTCTTAAGAACTAAATGTTCTTAGATTGGAACTAGGTTTAAGTGTGAGCCCCAAATCCATTCCTAGATATCTCTGTTTTCTATATACATCTTAGTTATTTTATTTTAGAGAAATTTATTGATCATCTCCCTATGTATAACAAAAAACCAAGCTCAATGTCATCGAGTCAATGCTGACTCATAGCAACCCTCTGTGGATTTCTGAGACCGTAGCTGTTTATGGGCATAGAAAGCCCATCTTTCTTCCAGGTGGTGGTTTCGACTGCCAACCATGTGGATCACAACCCAACTTTTAGCCACTACACCACCAGGGCACCTTTCTGTTTATAGTGCCACTGATTTATCCCATGCTAATGTATTTAAAACACAATTGAGAAAAGATTAACCAAGTGTAAGCTAACTACAAATCACAAAACATGGATTATTGACTTGTACAGATTAAATCCTTATGTGACTGGAGACTCTTTACATGAACAATGAGAATTGATGGTCAGGCAAAACTTACAATACTACTCAATGACAATATCAGACCCAAGTCTGCCAGATTAATACATTTCTTAATAAAGCAAGAAGGGCATTGATGTACCAAGCAAATGATAAGCCACCTACCAATGCTCAGTATACTTCTCTTCTGCTTCTTCACACATCATGTAGTTTCAACCTTAAGCCCTTAGATTACAGATGTGTCTCAGGTAAAGCCCAGTTCACACAGTGGGGTTTCCATATCACATCCCTCTGGTATAGCCTTCAGAGTATGTTGTGTGTCTCAAAGATCCAGGGTTCAATGTTCCAGTATTCTATGGCCCATGGCCTAGGTTCTGAGGAGATGTACAGAAACTCAGACCCACGTACCCTATTATAAGCTTATTAACAGGCATACGTAACCCTTGGGATCTGTATAAATATTGTTAGTAATTTTTCCCCCACTCGGAGGTTGATCCTCCCTCATTGTGCTTTAATTTGTAGTACACTCATGGCATTAAGCATCTTCTCATGTGCTTATTTGCCATTTGTATATCTTTCTTGATGAAATAATCTGGATATGTTTTCTGCCCATTTTCTTTCTTTTTTAAAAATCATTTTATTAGGAGCTCATACAACTCTTATCACAATCCACACAAACATCAATTGTATCGAGCACATTTGTACATTCATTGCCCTCATCATTCTCAAAACATTTGCTCTCCATTTAAACCCCTGGCATCAGCTCCTCATTTTCCCCCTCCCTCCTTGTTCTTCCCTCCCTCATGAGTGCTTGATAATTTATAAATTATTATTTTGTCATATCGTGCACTGTCTGACATCTCCCTTCACCCATTTTTTTCTGTTGTCCGTCCCCAGGGAAGAGGTCACATGTAGATTCTTTTAATCGGTTCCCCCTTTCCAACCCTCCCAGTATCGCCACTCACACCACTGGTCCTGAAGGGATCATCCACCC
>NW_022103931.1:3445863-3462302 GCF_000313985.2 Echinops telfairi | reverse complement strand
TTTAGAAATATTTTCTTTCACCCTGTAGCTTGTCTTTTCATACTCTTCAACTGGGCACTCACAGAACAAGTTTTAATTTTTAGTGAGGTCTAATTTTTAATTTTTTCCTTTTATGTAGAGTGTTTCTGGTGTTATGTCTAAAAATTATTAAACTAGCCGTAGCTGCTAAAGGCTTTCTTGTTTACTGTTTTTTCCTAAAAGTTTTATAATTAAACCAGTTGTGTTAGGCAGTGTTTTCTAGAGAAACAAAACCAGTACATTTATGATTATAGATAGATAGATTTATATATAGAGAAGGAATATATAAAGCTAATTACTCCACACAGCAGTATAGAGGGCTCAGTTCAACTCACCTCGTAGAACAGTTAATATACTGAAAGTCCTTCAACTCAGGAGGGCTGCGGGTCCAAGGTCAAGGAAGCAAAGTGTGGAGTCTTCCCTCAGGCAAGGCAGGCAGAGTCTGTCCACAGGTAGCAGGCAGCAGGTGGGCCAGCAACAGTCAAGCAATGCAGGCCAACAGGATCCACCAACCGCAAGCTCAAGCAATGTATGCACCAGCAGCGTGGCATAATAACAGGATCCACGGGTTGTCTTGGTCCACAGGTAGTGCTACACATGGTTGAGGCAAAAAAACTAGCTCAAGCAGCAGCATGCTAGTCCAAGCACCAGGGAGGAAGAGAGAAGGGGGCGGCCCTTGGAAAGCCATGTACCTCGTTGCCCTCCAATCAAACTGCAATCTGATTAAACTCCGTCCATCTGTTCGAATTGGCCTAGTTAGCACACAAAAACCTAACTATCACACCAGTGATGAATTTTGAGTTAATTTTTGTATGAGTGACGTTGACGTTATTCTTTTACTTATGGATGTCCAATTGTTCCAACATCATTCTTTGGAAAAGGTTATCTCCATTAAATTGCTTTTCCACCTTGGTCAAAGATCAGTTGTTCTTTTATATTAATATTGTGTTTAGTACTTCTGTTCTACATCATAATTCCAAGGCATCTCCTTCCTCTTTCAGAGGCCCTGGGCCTGCTCAGGCTTCTCACCACTCTAAGGGCTGCTGGCATCCTGGGGAATCACAGTGAGTAATAATGGTAAGTTGGCAGCCAAGCACTGGATCTATCCCACTAACTTGGTTTTTTTTTTTTGGGGGGGGGCGGTTGCCAAGAACATGTGTTCTGAAGGCCCCAACAGGGAAGGGATTGGGAACCATTCAGTCATTTAGTACCTGGGTTCTTTTCACATTCTGGTATTTCATTCAGACCTCATTCCCTGTGCCACACGCTGCCCTTCCAGCCACCTTCATAGGTAACTTATCCTTGTTCCTGAACCACTGCCAAGTTTCTTTCTTGTCTTTGGTTTGGGCAGGTTTGTTTATATGTCTTGGTGATGTTCTTTTGGGAGTGTATCTTGTTTTCAGTTTGGTCAGCTTCTTGAATACATATCTTCTCATCTTTCTTGATGTATGGAAGTATTCTTCAACATCTCTTTGACCATTTTCTCTGTGCTCTTGGGCTTTCTTTCCGTTCTGTAATTCCTATCACATGTAGATGATGTCTCTTCATTGTGTCCCACATCATTTCTTAAATGTTCTTAATATTTTTTCATTCTTTTTCCCCCTGATTGTTCCTCTAGCAGATTAGTACTGAGAAATTGTCTTCAAGCTCATTAATTCAGCCTTCCACGAATGCAATTGTATTTATTTATTCTTTAGCAATATATCATCTATTTCTAAAATTCTAGTATTAAGCTTCTTGATTTCTATTTGCTGTTTCTGTGTTGTTTATAATTTTACATTTGTTTTTTGGCCTGTTTTTATAGTGTTTCCCTGGGTTCCTCTAAAGTTTTTCTGTTTTCCTTGACTTAATCTGTAGCTGTCTCTGAATCCACTGAAAGTATTGCAATATCATTTCTTTGGATGCGTTCCCAGGTAGTTTCAATGCCATTTCTTCCTGAGAGAAGTCTTCTGGTTCTGTTTTTATTACTTGTTTGAGCCACTCAGTTTTATCTACCGATGTGAACTGAAGTTGTCTTTTGTGTCTGAGACCTTGTGGTGGTGGTGCATTTGTATTTAATTGATGGTTGTATGTTGGTGTATTTTTAGGCATACACCTCCTGTCTCCTAGTGGGTGTGAGAGAAAATGTGTGTGTATAGTTCTGTGTTTCCTGTTTCCAATTGAAAACAGGTTTGGCTGATGGTAGTTGCTATCTATCAGGTGGTACAGGAGCAGGCTATGTGGGCCTGGTTGTTGTCTCCGAAATTTTTTTTAAAAAGAGAGGGGGGACCAAAGCAAAGTAAACAACTGCTAGCAACAACACCAAACACCCAAAAAAGCAAGCAGAGGAAAGCAGCAAATAACAGCAAGAAAAAATAATTTGCTAAGTGAAAAGAAAATAAAAACAAGAGGGAAAAAACACAGTAAAAATCTAGGGAGGGTATGAAAAGAAAAGAAAATAGTAAAGAAAATGCTAGGAGAAAAGGGGAAAAAATAAAGACAGGAAAAGGGAAGAGAAATAGAAGAAAAACTATAGCGGTTAGGCACCCAGTATGGGTTGACACACTCTTCCAGCCAAGGCATTCACAGGGTTGGTGGGAGATGGGAGAAAGTGGAATGTCTGGTCATAGATTAATTTCTTGCCCACATATAAGATGTCTGGAATCAAGGCATCTGATCCAGAAGTAGTTCTTGCAAGCTCTGATGGCAGTTGAAGTCAGAGTGCTTATTCTCAGAAAGAACTCTTTAGGGCCTAGAGGTCAGCTGTGGTCAGGCCAGCTAGTTATGGAAGGAATGCTTGCCCTCCAGGCATGGCCAGAGACAGGACACTGCAAGTGCTAATGGCCTGACTAGGTGGAGTTTGCAAGCCTCCAGGTGTAGGGCACCTTCAGACTAGAGCAAGGAAGGACTGCACAACAGATGCGTATCACAACTCACTGGGTGGGGGAGATGTAAGGAACAAGGAAGGATCTCATCTTTCTGGTTGTTAGTAACTAGTTTGCCAGCTGCTGTCTTGAGCAAATGCTTTAAAAAGTTCAAGATGGCTACATTGTTTCAGGCTAACTGACAATTCAAATCTCCTTTCTCTTTGCTTTTGTTCGGCGTCTTCTCCTACTTGATATTGCTATCAGTAGAATTACCTTATGCTCCATGGGGATGATTTATGATATACTCCAACAAAATGATAACGAAGTCTCTAAGGTGAACCAGAGACACATATAAACCATAGATTTATAAATGGATTTTCAGCTCGCACTTGATCATAGCCCTAATATAAGAACAAGTAGTGCTGTGACATGGCCCTGCTTGGTTTTGCCCTCATGAGGAGATCAATGAAGATATAAGTATTACAGCAAAGTGTGTTGAAGAAATCAGATGGTGCCTGGCTATTAAAAAAATAGCATCTGGGATCTTAAAGTCTTGTCTCAAGATAAGCAGCCATCCAAGTGAGGAGTTCACTTGCAAGTTTTAAGGTCTCAGGAACTACACACCAGACTAGTAGAACACAAACACTAAACATGTTACTCGGCCAATTAACTGGGATGTCCCATGAAACTGTAAAAATTACCCTTCAATCAAAGGAACCAAATCCCTTGAGGTGTTTTATTGTACGTAAGCAGCGTCAATAGTTATTCTTTGGTGTTGCTGTAAATATATCTGTCCCACAATTTTTGCCAATTCAACCTTTAACAGATGTCCAGCTAATTGACAGCATTTAAACTAATCAACTCTGCAATCCAACCCTTAATCAAGGTGATTTTCCTATCCTTGTAAACTGAAGCTCTGTACTCCATTAGCAATAACCCTACTTTTCTTGGTCCCTCCTCTCCCTGGTCACCGTTAATAAACTTTGGTCTGTATACAGTTGCTTCTTCTTCTTTTGGCCTTTATATAAGTGAGGTCATACAATATTTGCTCCTTTGTCATTAATTTATTTCACTCAGCATAATATCTTCCAGCTCTATCCATATTGTAGCATGTATCCAGACTTCATTTCCCTGACTGGCGGAGTGACATTCCATTGTTTGGATGTCCCATATTTTGTTTATCTATTCATCTGTGATATGCAGATGACACAACCTTGCTTGCTCAAAGCGAGGAGGGCTTTAAGCACTTGCTGATGAAGATCAAGGATTGTAGTCTTTAGTATGGATTACAATTCATTTTAAAGAAAACAAAAAATCCTCACAACTGTACCAATAGGCAACATCATGATAACTGGAGAAAAGATTAACGTTGTCAAAGATCTCATCTTGCTTGGTTCCACAACCAATGCTCTTGGAAGCAGCAGTCAGGAGATCAAATGATGCATTTCATCGGATAAATCTGCTGCATACGACCTCTTTAAAGTATTGAAAAGCAAGAATGTCACTTTGAGATCTAAGATTCACTTGCTCTGAGCCATGGCATTTTCAATCGCCTCATATGTGTGTGAAAGTTGGACATTGAGAAAGGAAGCCTGAGGAAGAATCAATGCATTTGAATTATAGGGCTGGCAAAGAACACTGACAGGATCATGGACTGTGAAAAGAACAAGCAACTATGTCTTGGAAGACGTACAACTATAATGCTCCTCATGGAAAAAAAAGATGGCGAGACTTGGTCCCAAGAACTTTGGACTTGCCATCAGAAAAGACCGATCCCTGGAAAAGTTCATCATGCTTGGTAGAGGGGCAGTGAAAGAGAGGTAGCACCTCGCCAAGAAGGGTCGACACAGTGGCTGCAACAATCTCAAAGAAGAACAACTGTGAGGCTGGCACAGGGCTGGGTGGTGCTTTGTTCTGTTGTGCATAGAATCGCTGTGAAGTCGAATGGATTCAATGGCACCTAGAAACAGCAGTGTTCAACTGTTGATGGATGGACATGTAAGCAGTTATCACCTTTTGGTTTTTGTGAATTATGCTGCAATGAACATTGATCTACAAGTGTCTGTTTGAGTCTCTGATTTCAAGCTTTGGGGGTACAATGGAGTTGCAGTCTCATATGGTAATTATATTTTTAGTTTACTGAGGAACCATCACACTATTTTCTACAATAACTATTAACTTTTCATTCCCTTAAACAGTGAATAAGTACTCCAAATGTCTCACATACTCACTAACATTTTTTTAAAAAATTTCTGCCTTTTAAAAATATCTTAGCCAGGCTCGAGGGGAGACTAGTGCAGATTTAAATTGCATTTCTTTTGTTATAGGTGAAGTTGAGCATCTATTGATGTATTTTAAAACCTTTTTTATTTCTTTTCCTACTTTTCATTTTCTGTGAACTGTATCAGTATTGAGCCCACTTTTGCAGTCACTGTGTCAATCCATCTTGTCAAAGACCGTTCTCTTTTTTCCCTGCCCCTCTACTTTACCAAGCATGATGTTCCTCTCCGGGGACTGGTCTCTCCTAACAGTATGTCCAACATACGGGAAATGAGGTCTCGCCATCCTTGCCTCTTGGGAGAAATCTGACTGTACTTAAAAAAAAAAAACATTTTATTGGGGGCTCATACAACTCTTATTACAATCCATACATTCATCAATTGTTTTCTTGTGTGTTTTTTAATCGTTTTATTAGGGGCTCATACAACTCTTATCACAATCCATACATCCATCCATTGTGTAAAGCACATTTGTACATTCATTCCCCCCATCATTCTCAATACATTTCCTCTCCACTTAAGCCCCTGGCATCAGCTCCTCTTTTCCGCCCTCGCTCCTTGTTCTTCCCTCCCTCATGAACCTTTGATAATTTATAAATTGTTATTATTTTATCATATCTTACACTGTCTGACGTCCTCCTTCACCCACTTTTCTGTTGTCCGTCCCTCAGGGAGGAGGTCACATGTAGATCCTTGTAATCGGTTCCCCATTTCCAACCCACTCTCCCTCTACCCTCCCAGTATCGCCACTCACACCACTGGTCCTGAAGGGATCATCCACCCTGGACTCCCTGTATTTCCAGTTCCTATCTGCATCAGTGTATGTCCTCGGGTCCCTGACTGTACTTTTAAGACGGGTTTTTTGGTTCTTTTGCAGTCCGTGGTCCTTTCAATACTATTCAAAATGCATCGCTTCTTCTTCAGTCTTCCTTATCCAACATCCAACTTTCACATGCACATGAAAAGATTGGAATTACCATGGCTTGAGTGGGGCACACCTTATACCTCAAACATCCTTGCTTTCTAACACAGTGGGCTCAAACATGGGAACAATTGTGAGGATAGGCCAGGACGGTGAGGATAGGATAGGGCAGTGCTTCATTCTACTGGTGAAGCGTTCCTGCATGTTTTCCTGCTAAAACTTTGACTAAATTTTCCCAAACCCTCTGATAAAAAATATATGCTATCAAAAAATACACCCAAACAAATACAGCTTAATCTTGTTGATGACATCCTACTTAATACCATAATGACCTTGTTAACATCAGAACGGTTAGGGTCTATGACACTTAGGATAATCACAGCAGATTACAAAAATGAGGGATAATTGCATCAACTTACCAAATGGAGGAAAATACTGAAAATCATAGCCTCGCTAAGCCAGCATAGATTTGGGGGCGGGACACAATTCAATCTAAAATAAAGGTCTTCCAGGGTTATTTCACATGCTGATACATAGTATTCCTGTACTATGTGCAGTTGGGAGCCTTGCCCCCTAACCCCTCAGTGGGGCCTATTGCAGGGCAGGACATTGAGTTGGCTTCATGAATCTCTGGTAACATTATTATTTTTAAATTAATTATTTATTTTTAAATATTATTGAGCTATAATGAGCATCCGATTCAGTAATTCAGCCACATCCAGAGGGGCTGTGCAATCATCACCGCAATCAACTGTGGAACCTTATCTATCTTCTCGTACCCTTTGATGCTGACTCCCATTTTCCCCACCCCCACCCCCTTCTGTGCACCCAGGAAATCATTAAGCCAGCTACTGTTTTCATAATTCCACCCATCCCTGTTTCCCTATACAGATAAGCATACCAAATAGTGGCAAACAGCAAACAAGGACCCAACAACAAAAACTATAAAAAACAAACCTCAGTCTAAGAGAAAGCAGAAAATATTTAAAATTTCGAATACATTCACATTGAATACAAAGGGAGATAAACAACAAGGTGTTACATTCCAGCTTAATTAAGTATGGCTATTAACATCCACTTTACAGTGCTTTTATTAAGGCTGCTAACATTCTTAGCCTATGTGCATTGGGGATTCATCAGGGACTAAATCCATGTAGTCAAAACTAAACCAGACTCACTACCATCAAGTCAGTGCTGACTCATATTGATCCCTGTGGGTTTCTGAGACTGTAACTGTTCATGGGAGTAAAAAGCCCAGTCTTTCTCCCGAGGAGCTGCTGGGGGTTTTGAACTGCTTACCAAGCGGATTACAGCACAACGTTGAACTCCTACACCACCAGGGTCCCCCTATCCACATAGGGACTTTGCAAATGGATTTGGGGCTATCACTCTCATCTGTTGCTTTCCACAAACCAGGTCTTTAGAATTTAAGCATCGGTCCCATTTCCTCCTCCAGGTTTGGATCTTATTATTTGCTGTCCTTGGATCACACAGGCCGGTGTGCTTCCATGTGGACTTAGCTGACGCCTCACTTATGTGGCTGCTTTGTTTTAAGCCAAGCCTTTAAGATCCCAAATGCTATTTTTCATTTATGATGGCAGAACCATGCCTGGTAGACTAACATCTGAGTATGTCATATAAAGGCAGACAGAATGAGAAAACAATAAATAGATGTTGGTCCTCGATCACCATTCATTGAGCACCTTCAGAGCAATGTATCTGAACCCATCCAAAATCCAAGACCACCAATACCTTAATTTTAGCTCCTTCTTCCACTAGGGCATTTCGGCTTAACGTTCAGGGAGTATTTCTGTTCTTTGGTTCTGCTATAAGTGAGTTTAAGGTAAACTCCAGTTTGCTAATTGGGATCCCCAATTCAAGTCCTTCTGATGTGGTCTATGAAGAGTGTTGTGTACCTCAGAAGGACAGAGTCGAATGTCCAAATTATCTATAGCACCTTGCCTGGGTCATCGGGGTTTGGTTGGGAATTTAGTCAAAAGCGATCAGTTGGGAACATAATACCAGTCACATTTTCCCATTGGGGTGTCTATAGACAATGTTAAGCACTTTCCCCAATGCCTGGGTACCCCACTTGGTACACCCACTATCAGAAGTGTGATTGCTCCCTCCAATGCAGGCATGACCCACCTCTTCTTGATCTGATCGCCCAGTAAAGTTACTAACTACTCTTGTAGGATTACCTGTTAATTTGTATTACACCACCATATGGTGGGCGTTAATTGGTCTTTTCCTCTCTAGAGGAGCCCTGCTGGTATAGTGGTTATGAGTTGAGCTGCTAACTGCAGGTCAGCAGTTCAAAACTACCCACCACTCCTTGGGAGAAAGATGGGATTTCGTACTCCAGTAAGGAGTTCGTTATAGCCTCAGAAACCCAGGGGCAGTTCTACCTTGTCCTATTGGGTCACTGTGAGTCGACCTTGGTTCAATGGCGGGGAGTTTGATTTGGTTTGGTTCCTTCTCCCCCTGACTTGGGAAACTGACCCCATCTGTAGTGAGGTCACTTCTCCTGAGGTAGTTTTTAAGGTGTTCTAATGGGGGGGGTGATATATAGATTGTGGAGCTAGGTAAGCACACTGCTTCATTGCTTGCAGGATGGGCAGGTTAGAAGACTGTATGGCCTAGGAAGCTGAGCCTGTCGTTGTCTTGGTATTTATCCTTATTGTAGTGGGCGCGTACAATATTTGTACTTTTTGTAATTGACTAACTTCACTCAGCAGAATGGTTCTAGGTTCCTCCATGGCATGCAGTGTTTTGTGGTTTTATCACTGTTTTTTGTTTTTGTTTGTTTTTTTAGGAACACCTAGTATTCCACTGTGTGTATGTACCATGGGTTTTTTTGTTTTTACGCATTCTTCAACTGATGGGCATTTAGGCTGTTTTCAGCTTCTTGCTATTATGAACCGGGCTGCTATGAACATGTTAAGGCATATATCTGTTCGTGTTCTGACTCTTACTTCTTTGGGGTATATGCCCCACAGAATAATTTGGTAACTTAATGACTGTGTCTGGTTTTGCCTTGAGAAGGAAGAACATAAAATAGCAGGAGAGTGGCGGAGCCTTCCTGTTTGGCCTCCCATGTGCCTATGGGGTTCCCTCATTCCCTCTTCTACTACCCAGTGAACAATCACTGCCTCCCTCCTCGTCATCATCTAAGAGCCCTGACACTCTGGAGAATAATTCATGCTTCCTTCTCCCCTCTTGGAAGCCCTCAGGAGAGGGGCTGTTCAATTGGCTGCCCTTCTGGGTCCTGGCATCAGGAGAAAGGGTTGCTATGCCAAAGTTCTTGTTCTCGCTCCTCATTTAGAAGCACCTTCTATGTGAATATTCAAGCCATTCTTCTCCACCATCTGCTCTCCAGCTGCATCCCTGTCATCTCCTTTCCCTTACAGAGACACTAGTCCTACCTCAGGCTACTCTCAGCCCCAAGGACTACTGGCATCCTGATCAGGGCTGGTAAGCTTGGGCCCAGGCACTGAATCGAGCCCACTGACCTGTTTTGTTCGGCTGGAATCGTGGTTTTTGAAGGCCTCAGCAGGGAAGGGATCGTGGACCCTACAGCCTTTTAGTATCTAGGTTCCTCCCACGCCCTGCCATTCCTTTGCTCCTGTGCTTACACCCTGTCCTTGTAGCCACCAAGAGCTTTTCATCTTCTGAAATCCACCTGCTGACCACAGCTGCCTTCCCCCCACCCCTCCTTCACGTTCTGCCTCCCTGAGCATTCTCTCTTCTGTACCTCTCCTCATGCAGAACGTGAGACTCCTTGAGGCTGCCTTGTTCTCCTCACCTCCCAGGCTGCACATACTTTTGTTTTCCTCCCCCTACCTCGCCAACACCCTCAAAACCTCACCTTCCTGTTCCTTGCCTTGGATGAATCCCAGCATGCATCTCAGTGGGCTCATTCTAAAAAATCAAAATTGGCTAATTAGTGGTTTTCCTAGAACCTCTAGAGATTCTCCACAAGCCAAAGGGCTGATGATTTTAAGGATAGACAACTTGCTGCCTGGTCTCAAAGGCTGGTGTACTCAACTTCCCCAAAGCTTCTTCAGTCTCATCTCCACCCACTCCCTTCCACCAGCCTTATGGCTTTGCCTGTTTAACCCATTTATTAGCCATTCTGGGTTTTTTTGGTTTGTTTTTTCTTGTTTTGGCTCTTTCTTCAACCAGCATCGATGTGGCAGATTTTCCCCTCACTCATATTTCTACTCTTTATTTTAAAACATTTTCCCCCTGTGGGTAAGTATATCTGTATCTGAAGGTACAAAGCAAGGCCTGAAAATACATAGCACACACCATAAACAGATAAACAGTTGTTACTTCTGTGGAGCGCCAAGGCAGTCGGGATTGAGGGAGAGCTTGCCAAAGAATACTTCATCTACTTTTGTGTGTGTGCGAATTGGGTGAAGGTTTACAGAGCTGATCAAACTTTATCTACTCCTTGTAAGGATATTGTATCATGTATTGATTGTTTGGGATATATAAACACTAACATATGAACCAGTTCAATGCCAAGAAGTCTTCCTCAAACCTCCCAAGCAGATGAAGCAATTTCCTTTTCTGGGATCTAAAAGCAACCCTCCATATTAGAGGAAAGACTGTGTTGTGTTGTAGTTTGTTTGTGCCCGTTTTTCTCCCTCGAGATGGGGAAGCACCCCCACCCCCCACCCACACACAGGCAAAAGGGCACAAATTTTATTAGATTCATGCTCCAATGCCTAACAAAGTGCCCATCAGAACAGGTGCTCAGGGAGTGCTGAATCCAATTGCTTGCCTTTGATAATAGACCCAAAGATCTCACCAGGGGACAAACCTGCTGCTAGTCCTGAGAGGTTTATGGGAGTAGTTTTCAGATTGTTCAAGGAAGACTATCTCTGGGAGTCTGAAATGTGGGCAGAACCCGAAAGGAATTTAGTTGTGTCAACATGAGGCGGGGATCTGGGTCAGAGCCCCACAAGACCAAGATGTATGTCAATGCTGCTGTCTCATTATTTGATGTGTTCCCGATGCCACTGTTTCCTTAGCAGTTAGTCTAAAGGCCAGGGATATAGTCTCAAACCTTGAACTTGTCAACCCCAGCCATGTTCTGCATCTGCAGGATGGAGAGGCAGCAAGTTGTCCAGATATAGCAGGGGTTACTTACTGCCCTTGCATCAATTCTGACTCATAGTGACCCTATAGGACAGAGTAGAACTGCACGTATGGATTTCTGAGACACTCTTTGTGGGAGGAGAGAGACTTGTCTTTCTCCCACGGAGCCGCTGGTGGTGTCACACTGCCGACTGCGGTGTACAGCCCAACTCAGACCTCCTACGCCATCAGGGAGGGTCAGGGATGTAGAAAGTAGGGGACACTTGAAGTACCTTAGGGTGTCCCATATTAGCTTGGAGGGATTGAACAGCTGTCCGATGGGACTTGAAGACATCACCTAGACCATCTTACCATAGGCATCTGCGGTCATTTTTCCAGAGAAATCTTAGGTCCTAGGTGAGAGGGTCCTTCTTAGGCCTCATTCCCCATAGGCAAAAGGCAAAAGAATGGCCTTAGAGGGTCAATGGTCTTAAGGGGTCAGAGAGTGGATGGGGGGTGGGCAGCTTCTCGAGTTGGGAACATGTCTGTTTTATCACCTGCACAACCTGTGCAAGTGGCAAGGAGGCTGCAGAAAGATTTTGACCAGTTTCTTCCCCTAGAATGCCCCTCTCAACCAGTTCCTGCAGTCAATCTCGAGTAGACTATTTCTGGAGTCTAGGGCAATGAAATGGGCAGGGGTTATGAACTTGGACCCCCAAGTAGATAACAGCAGTGGTGAGGATTAAGTGAGCTGCTTACTCATTTCACCCATCCCTTCTATCTCCTTTTGAGCTATCCACCCCAAACTCCAATGTGGGACTCAGAATTACCAAAATGACACCAGGCTAGATGCATTACACACTTACAAACCTCACTGAAGAACATTTTCAGTCCATCTCTTTGCAATTAACATTTATTAATTTTTTAAATTTACAATACAATTGGTGGCTTTATTCCTCCATCTTTAGGGATACATGACATCAACAGTCAGATGAAAATTCTGCTGTGAAGTCAAATTCATTCTGCCCCAGCCACAGCTCTGGAAGCTCATTGATCTGGTCCAGGCCCAGCTCCACCACCAGCGACATTAGCACCTCCTCATCCACCGGGTCTGAATCGATGATAGCAGGGCTTTGGGCAACAGCAGAAGGAGAGAGTGACTCCGCCCCTCCCACCGAAGCCTCCAGACCCCAGTCTGGCAGGGACTCTGCTTCCTCCAGTTGATCTGGAGGGGTGGTGTCCATCCCTTGATACTGGCTATTAAGTTTCTGCAGCTGCATACTGGCCATCAGGTGTGGGGCAGAGTGCAGGTTCAAGGATGGGGGTTTACTGGGAGGAGGGGTGGTCAGAGAGCTTATTGGAGGTGGAGATCCTGAGGAACTACTGGGAGCCTCACTGGCCTTGATTCCATTTGAGGCTGCCGCAGGGTAGTGCAGAGTGGCCACTGCTTTGTGGTCTTTCACTCCCAGGTTAGGGTAAGCCACAGAGCTCATCTCTTGGTTGGCATCCTAAAAGACAGAGAAAGGCATGCCATTGGTACACCTGTCCTTGTTATCCCCTTGTGACTCATCAGGCCCTGAAAGGCCCCACATCTGTTTCATTTGAGGCTAGTGGTGGAGCAGTAGCAAGAAGGATTCCTAGAGTGTTGGGCTTCCAACTTGAGCATCCTTTTGCTCCCATGGCGCTAAGGACTGAGCTCATTCCCAAGTTCTAGTGCTAGGGCACCTGCCACCCTAAGTGTATTTGCTGCCCTTCCCCTGACCCTCAGAGCTTACCATTCTTGAGAGGACTTTGTGTTTTTTTTTTGACCTTCCTTTCTCTCAGCTTCATTTTAATATTTTCAACGGAGTGGTCTTTTACCAATTCTACTTTTCTGCTTTATTCTCTGCTGTCCTGCGGTCTTCCAATACTTCTAAAGGGTTCTATCTTACCACATTTGGGCAAAGGTGGCTCTTATTCTTATCAGAGAAAGCCCTGATGTTCCCGCTCTACCAAAGGACACTAGATACCACACCAGCAGGGCCTACCATGCTACTCCAGACAAGCCAATCTTTCCATATTCTTTTGTCTCCACTTGTAAAAATGGCAAGTTACCTCCTTCACAGGTGTGGTGCCACCATTGACATCAAGTGCAGGCCTCGACATAGTTGGCATTTCAGAGCCTTGGCCGAAGTTGGATGAACTGGTGGGCGGTGATGCCGCCCGCTGGAGCGGTTGGGCTGTATGTGATGGAGAAGACATGATAAGGCCAAAAGGTTTCACCTACTAAGAAAAAAAGCACTAGCAGTGCTTGAAACACAGCTGTTCTACACATTACTAGGCAAGGGCGACGATAAGATGTAGATCCAAGATCAGAGACTACCTGAGCAAATTTTTTGCCTGAGGTCATGAAGATGCTTGATTTAGCCAACTGCCCACATCACCAGGAGGGAATACAAAAGAATATTTCCTCATACAAACGAGTTCAGAGCCCCAAGTTGGAAGTAGGAGGAGTAGGGGTGGGAGATAATCACCACCCCCACACACATGTTCTAGGGGCAGAAAGGTCCCTGAGTGTGTGTGGCAGACTGTCTTCCAAAACCTCCAAACTCACTGCCATCGAGTCAATGCTGACTCATAGCGACTCCCCCTGTGGATTTCCAAGATGTAACTGTTAATAGGAGTAGAAAGCCCTGTCTTTCTCCCACAGAGCTGCTGCTGGATCGCAGCCCAACTCGTAAGTCTAGAGAGGTGGGGCCTTCCTTTGGAACTGGGACAAAGTGAAGAGTCAGGTCAAGGAAAACCTAGAAACCTCTGGAGGCTGCAGCACTAGACAAGGAAGGAGAAATGTCCCCCAAGATAATGTTGTTGGGCTCCAAAGTCCTGCCTTAGGGCATAACTATGAAAGGTCAGGACTGATCTAGGTGTTCTGGGAGCTCTGAGACAGCCGCAGGCAGAGGCAGCTAAGAATATTTCAGTTGTCTACGTGTCACAAGGTCCTCCAAGCAAATGGTTCCGCACTGGTCTTTCCCAAGGACATCTGCCCAGACCTCTCCGCCCAGCCGGACGCATCTTAAATAACAGGTGCGTATAAGTCTTTCTGGAGGGATAAGTGGGACAGAGATTACAATGACTTTCCAATCTGACAGCAGCAGTTCTGGAATCCGGATCTAGCGCTCCTATGCCCACATGGCTCACCTGACCCTTGGCAAAGTCATCATACCTGAAAGGATTCAAAGGGCTTCAGAAGAAATGGTTACTTGACGAAGTGGCAAATAAGAAGTGGATGAAGGAAAAAGGACCCCATCCCCAAACCCACCTCACATTTTCCTAGAAGTCTTAAAAACAAAACAAAAAATACCACCTTATGTACACTAGCTGTTGTGTCTGAATCATGTTTGCACCACTTGGGGGAGAGAAGGGGTGGGGTGCAGCAAAAGTAAAGAAAGAATTGAGGAGGGGGAAAAACAAGAATTGTTTCTGAGTTCCCCATCACTGGTTGATGGAAAGCCAGTGATTACATCTTTCCTTCTTTTGCACATTATCTTGGGGAACTCGTGGCATCTTCAATATAGAAGAAATGTTACATCGGACGAAAACTGTTAGGGGAAGGGGCTGGCCATCTAGTCCCGTTTATATTCGCTCTTCTTTTGGTCTCCTCATTCTGGAACGTACAAACCACAAGAAACAGAAAGAGGAGAAAAAAGAAATAAGACAAAGATGTGAGAAAAAAAGTTGCTCGTTCCTGATACCAGTTTGTGGGGGAAGATCATTTTATTATGTTTCCTCCTTCGTTCGGGCTGGGGGCCCATCCAGGAGGGACACCGTGTCTTCATGCAGACATGTAGGCGCCCACCCTACATATTCCATCTAGGTGACGAGTCCAAACCCCAGGCTCTGGCGGGCCTGGACTCCACAGGCACTCAGTAAATGTTGACTCCATTTTGAATGACCTTTTGACCTGAATTCCTGTACTTGATTCCCCAATTGTCAACCTCTTCCCCCTCACCAACCCATGCTAGGCCAAACGTGGCAGCGTTGAAAGGTCCAGACCAGCTCTCCAAGCCTTGAGAAACATCAGTGAGAGGTAGCTGGGAAACGCTGAGCAACAAGTGACTCCTCTGCGGCTGCTCTCGCCCGGCTCCAGGCCATCAGTTCTCGGTCCTACAGCCCGCCCTTAGCTTCAGCCCTCTCCCACCTAGATAGCGGTGGGGAGAAAAGAGGAAAGAGAGAAGAGAGAAAGAGCGTGTCTTTCACCTGTTGGAAGACTAAAAGTTAAAACGGCACCAACCGGATAGCTCCATCTGGATTGCTATTTTCTCACCCAGAAAGAGAAATTCTAAAATCTAACCAGCACTGCAAAGGCTTGGCTTGGACGCACCCTACCCAGACCAGTCCGTTTCGCCACCTGAAAACCAAAGGCTCGTTGTTCCCAGGCAGCTCAGCCGCTCGCCTTCCGCTTCGCATCTCAGGTGGAGGCGAAAGAGTTGGAGGCGGCCGGGAGCGTTCCCGCAAGATGGGCGCAAAAACCCAGACCGCGGGGCCGGTTCCCGCAAAAGCTGTAACAAGAACTGATCACAGAGAGCGGGTCTCTAGGGGAGGAGAGGCGCCGGGCCGGTTCTCTGCCTCGGTGGCGAGTTGGGAACCGGGAGGTTTCCTCGGACAGCCAACTCCGCGCCTCCCCGACGCTTACGGAGCGCCCACGGCGGTCCCTGTGCGCTCCTAGGCTGAGGTTACCTCCGCACCCCGCCGGTCCGCGGTCTGGGCTCTCAACCCCACCTAAGAGAAGATGCTCAGAGAAGTGCGGTAACTTGCCAAGGTCAACAGCGGTGGAAAGTGGCAGGTCCAGGATTACGCCTTCGGTCTCCAAGTTCCGTGCACGAACTCCGCTAGGCAAGGGCTCCGCTCGGGTCCGGACCAGATGGCCCTCCTTTATATGGGAGAGGGGGCGTGTCCGTGTGTGGGGGCGTGTATGGGGGGGGGGGGTTAGAGCTGCAGGTCGATTGGGTAACAGCGTCAAGTTGGCTAAATTCGCTAAGTTCAACCCGGCAATGCCATGAACTCGGCCAGCAAAACCCCTGTCGCCCCCAGCCCCGAAGGAAACCTGAGCTGGGTGCAGCCTCGGAGCCCTAGCGTCCAGCGACGGTCCGGGCGATTAGCAAAGTCGCGCCGGACAAGCTGGAGAAAGCGCGGGCGCGGGGAGAAAGGTGCTGCTGTCTTCCTGGGAAAAGGGGGGCGTTTGGCAGGTCCCGCCGGCAGGCTGGTGCACGGGCGGGCGGCGACAGCCTCTCTGGGCCCCGGAGGGCAGCT
>NW_022103931.1:3427664-3445391 GCF_000313985.2 Echinops telfairi | reverse complement strand
CGCGCGCGGGGGACCCCGTGCTCAAGCCCTTCTTGGCGCCCGCAGAGCCCTGACGCACACGCGGAAGGCAGCGGCTGGCCTCCGCTAGGAATCCCGAGAAGGACAGACCCTCCCCCCCGCCCCCCAATTTCCACGTCTTTATAACTGGTTTAGGGCATTATTAGCACATGTCCTGGCTCGTGGGCGAGTTGGTGGCAAAATCTGAACTGGATACTCACGGAGGGCCGAGCGGGTACTGCGCCTCCCCGGCTCTCTACCAGGTCGTGGGGAAGCCGCGGGAGCCCAGAGCTGCGAGCAGGGGCAGGGGGGGCGGGAGGAGCCGGCCTCCCCGAGGCTGCTCCACAGCACCCCTTGGACAGCGGTGCGGCCGCCAGGGATATTTTATAGTGGTTGCGGGGGTGTGTGGCCCTTTAAAGGCGCTCAAGCTGGTGCAGTCACGGAGGATCGTGTGAAAGCCAAGGGCCGGCTGGGGAACAGAACCCTTGCTGCCCAGTGGGTTTGGTAGCCCCCGGAGCCTGTCACGACTCGCGTGGTGGGGCAGGCAGGCCCAGGTTACGGGCATTTCTTGCTCCGAGCGCGGCCCGGGTGCCTGCGCTTCTAAAGCTAGTGGGCGCCAGGTCCGGGACCCACGCTCTCCCCTTCGCCCTGCATGGACTTGTCCAATAAATTCCACTTAGTAATTTCGTTGAGGCGAAGGAGAGCTGCTAGGGTCTGTTTTCCGACCGAAATCGAATGGGTGGCCAAAGCGGAGTCCAGAGCGCTTGGTGGAGAACATTGGGATTAGGAAATGTCCAGAGAAAACGCACGCTTAGGAGCTGAGCAGGACTCAGGTTTTTTGTGGAGCTTCCAGTTGGCCTACTTTGGTTCACACTATCTCCCTTGACGTAGGGCTCAGGCTGGGGTCCCTTTCCCGTGAAAGTCCTAGGATTCCTGAGCGAACCGCACAGAGGTCGCATCTGGCGGTAATGGCTTCCCTCATAGGCCTGAGCTGGGATTGAGTTCGGGAGTTTCTTTCCTGTGTCCCCCAGGGGAGAAGAAGGCTGGTAGAATGAGGTGAGAAGAAATTGTGCCCTCGGGACCATGGGGCCAGATGCAGTTCACCAAATTCGCCCCAAAGCCAAGAACTGACGGCCGAGTACGAAGAGCTTGAACTGGGGTTCTCGAGAAATCCCTTTGGCTGTCCCACGACCCCAGATCATTTTATTCGGATTATAGACTCATTCCCATTTAGAAAGAACAACATTTTGCCTTTGGAGCACATCACTCCTATAAATCCTTACCAGGAAAAGTCTCTCTCAGTTCGTGTTCCCTGCAACCAAGATCCCATCTCCCAAGATTACCTCTCGATCAGACTCCCCTTTCAGCTCCCTTTCAGCAACAACTACTGCGTTCACACTGTTAATAAAGCACATCAGTGTGAAAGTGTCCTGATGTTAACGGGGTGGAGGGGGTGGAAAGAGGTCAAGAAGTTTGTCGCAATGTATGTGTTCTGTCTTCGAAATTCAATTTGAAGACCTGTAGGGTCTTTCCTTTCTTTCAGTACGTCAAGTGCCTTGTATTTACTCTTCTAAGACAGTTCTGTTTGTCAACGGACTGACAGAGAGATGCGGGGGCAAAGGAAGGACTGATCGCGGCCCTTTGGCAACTGGAGGAAACTGGGCTAAGTGCTCTGAACAACAGAGAACCTCTTTACCTAACTCGCAAATCGGCCTTTTGCACCTCAACTCCCCCTGCCATCTCCCCTCCCCACGAGGGGTAATGGAGGGGCGGAGGGAGGGATCTAGAGAGGGCCACTTGTTCCCCCGCCCCACTAGTCCATGGGGCGCAGAGGAGGCGCAGAATGTCGTTCTGAGGGGCTGCGAATATAAAAGGCTCCTGACTGAGGCAACAGAACTAGGAGGGGGGAGGAGGATGTGTGTTTTGTTGGTGTCTCGCAACAATCACCTTCTATTCGTCTTTAGGCGGGGCGCGGGGGAGGGCGCACACAAGTTAGAGATCTCCTTGGGCGCTCGAACGGGGGAGGTGTGGTGGTGGCGCTCTTCACCTTAGCTACAGCTCCTGCCCTCTACCCCCTCCCCAACGCAAACCTAGGCTAATGACGCAGCTTGCACAATATAGCTACATTGGGGTCGTGCCATTCCCTCCGATTAAAGGAGGGATCTGCCAAGACTCTACTGCCCGATGGGATTTGCACATAACACACCACCCTGAAGACCGCTTGGTGTTTGCCTGGGGTGAAAAAAAAATGTTTCAGTGAAGACCACGTGGTGGAGAAGCTGGCCCTCGGCTTTCCAATCCTGTGTGGTTAATTTGGACCCTGGACCTCTCCCTCTCTCCTCAGCTCCAGGACAGTCTGGAAGCGGCCGCAGCGGAGTCTCTACTGCAGGCTCCGGATCCGAGAGGTGTGGATCCACCCTCCACCTATTGGATAACTCCCAAGCCAATTGTTAGAAAGAGCCATATGTTCATCTCGGCTTCTGGAGTGTCTCTCGAGCAGTTGCTCAATAGCCAGCCTCCTCCCCCATCCGGACCACTGAAGGGCAGAAAAAGAGCGCTGTCCCCATGTTTCTGTGTGCCGACAAGCAAGAATGGGCCTCCCCACTGGTGACTTCCTGTCATCTCCACTGCTCACCTCCCGTGGAGTAGGAAAGAGAGAGCCGTCCAGCACTCCACCCCCTTCCTTTTGGGGAGAGATGGGGGAGGTTAGATGTAGAGGCTCTGGGAGTCGGCAAAGGAGATAGTTTCATTTCTCTGCACATAGCCCTTGGACCACTGACTCCGTAGCCAGCTCAAATCAAGCTCAGAGCTCTCTTCTGATCCCTATCTCCAACTTCACAACAAGGCTTGGAGCTCCTGAAGCAAGGAGAGTTCCGGGATGGTCACCCCGGAAGAGTCATGTTTCCCAGCAGGAGGCTGTTCTCATCCATCACATAATCCCCATGACACCTCAGCGGGGTATGGTTTACAAGGTGAAACGAATCTCTGAAATTTGCCCAAATCCACGCAGTGAAAGGGCCGCATGTTTGAGCCCAAGTCAGGCTGTTTGCAAATCCCTTATCCTTGTCCCCATACCTTGGCTAACTGGGGAATTAAGAAGGCCTGCCCTCTGTTGTAGTAAGTGCTCAGTAGACCCTGGTTGTTACTACAACGTGCATGCTGGTCATTTCCCTTTTTCCTCCTAACCCTGCCTGGCTTCACATACTCGTACCTTGGGTTCTATAGGAAACTCTCTATTTGTTCTCAAACTCCACCCTTTAGAACCTGGAGCTACCAGAACCAATGGACAGGAGTGAGTTTGGGACCTATGAAAGAAGAGCACAAGTCTTTGTCAAGAACATTTGGGAGATATATATGCGAAAAATGGAAAGTAATCTATATGCCTATAGTAAGGGATAGTATCCCTTGGTACGTGGGCACTAAACGCAGGGAATCTAGGACAGATGAACCCCTCAGGACCAGGGGTGACAGTGGCGATACCAGGAGGGAAGAGGGGTGTAGAAAGGGGGAATTGATCACAGGGAGCTACATATAACCTCCTCTCTGGGGGACGGGCAGCAGAGGGGTGGGTGAAGGGAGACACCGGGCAGTTTAATATAAGATATAATAATAATTTATAAATTATCAAGGGTTCATAAAAAAAATCCTGATTGTGAAAACTTTCATTCATGAGAAAATGTTCACAATAAAACACTGAATAAAAAATACTGGATGTTCAAGGTGCATAAATTATAAAGGTGCCAAGCTGTAAAGGGCACAGAAGGTACAAAATGAAATACTATGTATTAAGATGCTTATGGAACATTGAACAGGAAAATGCCAAAATGAGAAAAGTGCCCATAGAGTGACAGGATTTTGAGTAATTAATAATAAAACAATGCCCTTTCTTCATCATAAAGTAGGAATTTATTATTCACAAACCGCATAAGCGGTAAGTTTCCACTTATGTTAAAATCAGATATGCATTAAAAATATTGGAAATAAATACACCAAAATATTAGCAGTGCCTATAACTGAGCAGTGAAATTATGGGTGATATTTTCATTTTCTTGATTCTTCTGTGATATGATTACATATTGTATGGAAAATTAAAACATTAATAATTTGAAAAGTACATAGCCAGTAATATGTATGTAAACAGAAAAACAAATTGCAAGGAAATATTCTAAAACATTAAAGCCTTCCTTATTTCATGGTCAAGGATTATTTTTCCGTGTCTGTATTTTTTCCAATATGGCTGTGTTATGAAAAAATAACAACACCTAAAATGCATATACAAAAGTTCAACTTTTATCAAAAGTGCATATTCATAGAAAAATAATAGAACACTCTTAAATATTATTTCTGCGCAATGGGATTGTGAGCGGATTTTTCCTTTATATATGATTTCATATTTTATTTATTATGTCTTTGTTGAGACTACACACAACAAAACCAAAAAACCAAAACACAATGGGTAGAACTGTACCTATGAGTTTCTGAGACTGTTGACTCCTTCTGGGAGTAGCTACGCCTTTTCAACAGCTTCTATACGTATAATTCAGTGACATTGATTACTGTCTTAGAGTGGTACAATCACTCTAACCCTCCTTTTCTAAAATGTTATTCCTTTATTGTGAGATGTCATTCCAGGTGTGATTCTGAGATGTTATTCCTGCCCTGGTGGTGTAGTCGTTGCGTGTTGGGCTGCAACCTGCAAGGTCACTAGTTCAGAACCACCAGCTGCTCCCTGGGAGAAAGACAGGGCTTTGTAGTCCCCTAAAGAGTTACCTTTGACACAAAACTACCACCTCCCACCCCCCAGGGGGATAAAGACCAGAAACCTTGGGGGAAGGGAGACAGTGGTCTGGGGAAAGGGAGACAGCGGTTGCTGTAAGATGAAAATAACAATAATTAATAACTTATTAAGGGGTTACGAGGGTGGGGGGAGAGGAAAAGGAGGAGCTGATACCAAAGGCTCAATAGAAAACAAATGTTTCGAAAATAATGATGGAAACATATGCATAAATATGCTTGATACAATTGAGGTATGGAATATTAAAAGAGCTGTAAGAGTCCTCGAGAGAATGATCTTTTAATTTCAAAAAAAGAGTTACGATGTCGAAAACTCACAGGGGCTGTTCTACACTGCCCTATAGGGTGACTATGAGTCAGCATCAACTCAAGGGCAGTGAGTTTTAGTCCCTCGTTAACATAAACTCTCGACCCTCCAAGGGTCCTAATTTTTCACATTGGTCTTGTTAATCCTATGCCATATAGATAGATCTTATAAGAGCACAATGCCCAAAGAGATACTATTTACTAGTTAAGCTAAACTCTTGTGTCATTTTAAGAAGATTCAGATTTCGTTTGAGGTTTAAAGATTTTCTAAGGACAGTAATTACAGGGGGTCCTCAAGCCTCCATGGCTAGAGAAAGTCTGGATTCTTTGAAAATTTGAAATTCTGTTCTGCATTTCCCCCCTTTACTCATTTTTTTTCTTAAATCAGGATATTTTCTTTTTCAAAGTGTTCAGCAATAGTCTATACGTACGTCCCTAAAGCCAAACTCACTGCCGTTGAGCAGATGCTCACCTTTCTGACACAACTGCTAAAGACAAAGCGGTTGAATAAGCAAATGTGGTGAAGAAAGCTGATGGTGCCCAGCTATCAAAAGATATAGCATCTGGGGTCTTAAAAGCTTGAAGGTAAACAAGCGGCCATCTAGCTCAGAAGCAACAAAGCCCACATGGAACAACATATCAGCTTGTGTGATCACGAGGTGTTGAAGGGATCACTGAAGACAAATGGCTGCATAAGTAAATGTGGTGAAGAAAGCTGATGGTGCCTGGCTATCAAAAAGTTTAGCGTCTGGGGTCTTAAAAGCTTGAAGGTAAACAAGCGGCCATCTAGCTCAGAAGCAACAAAGCCCATATGGAGGAAGCACACCAGCCTATGCAATCATGAGGTGTCGAAAGGATCAGGTATAAGGCATCATCAGAACAAAAAATCTTACCATAGTGAATGATGGAGGGAGTGCAGAGTGGAGACCCAAAGCCCATTAGTAGGCCACTGGAGATCCCCTTGCAGAGGGGTCTCGGGGAGGAGATGAGCCAGTCAGGGTGTGAAGTAGCAAAGATGAAAAATACAACTTTCCTCTAGTTCCTAAATACTTCCTCCCCACCCCCACTATCATGATCCGAATTCTACCTTGCAAGTCTGGCTAGACCAGAGGATGTACACTGGTACAGATAGGAACTGGAAACACAGGGAATCCAGGGCGGATGATCCCTTCAGGACCAGTGGTGTGAGTGGTGATACTGGGAGGGTAGAGGGAGAGTGGGTTAGAAAGAGGGAACCGATTACAAGGAATTATATGTGACCTCCTCTCTGGGGGACAGACAACAGAAAAGTGGGTGAAGGGAGATGTCGGACAGGGCAAGATATGACAAAATAATAATTTATAAATCATCAAGGGCTCATGAGGGAGGGGGAAGCGGGGAGGCAGGGGAAAAATAAGGACCTAATGCCGGGGGCTTAAGTGGAGAGGAAATGCTTTGAGAATGATGAGGGCAATGAATGTACAAATGCGCTTTACACAATTGATGTATGTATGGATTGTGATAAGAGTTGTATGAGCCCCTAATAAAATGATTTAAAAAAAGAAGAAAATTTGAAATTCTGTTCTGCATTTTCCCCCTTTACTCATTTTTTTCTTAAATCAGGATATTTTTTTTTGTTCAAAGTGTTCAGCAATAGTTTATACGTACTTCCCTAAAGCCAAACTCACTGCCATTGAGCGCATTCTGACTCACAACGACTCTGTAGAACAGAGTAGAACTTTGGGTTTCTGAGACTTTAAATCTTTATCAAAGTAGACAATCTCATCTTTCGCCCTCAGAATAGCTGGTGGGCTCACCTAGGAGACAGGAAAGAAGTGTGTCAAAGAGAGATTTGTACACCATTCACAATAGCCAAAAGGTGGAAACAACCTAAATGTCTATCAACAGATAAATGGATTAAACATGAGGTATATACATTCAATTGAATACCACTCAGCCATTGAGAGACTAGAAAGTCTTGATACGTGCCACAATACCTATGGATGAGCTGTTGGTAGTGTTAGGTGCCACAGAGTCACTTCTGACTCATAGCAACCCTATGTATCACCACACGAACCACTGACCAGTCCGACCCCAGCCTCACGGATGCAGCCACTGTGTCTATCCTTCTTGTTAGGGCCTTCCTCTTTTTCACTGCCCCTCTACTTTACCAAGCATGATGGCCTCCTCCAGGGACTGGTCTCTCCTGATGGCATGTTCAAAGTACATGAAACAAAGTTTCACTATCCTTGCTTCTAAGGAACATTCTGCCTGTATTTCTTCGAAGACAGATTTGTTTGGTTTTTTGGCAGTTCATGGTACTTTCAATATTCTTCTCCGGCACTGTAACTTGAATGCATCGATTCTTCCTCATTCTTCTTTATGTACTGTCCAACTTTCACCTGCACGTGAAGCAATTGAACACACCATGGCTTGGGTCAAGCTCACGTCAGTCCTCAAAGGAACATCCTTGCTTTTCAACACTTTAAACACGTCTTACGCAGCAGATCCACCCAATGCAACGGACCTTTTGATCTCTCGATGACTACTTCCATGAGTATTGATTGTGGCTCTAAGCAAGGCAAAATCTTGCCAACTGCCATCTTTTCTCTGTTTATCATGATGTTACCTATTTTACTGGTGCAGTTGTGAGGATTTTTGTTTTCTTTACTTTGAGTTGTGTTCTATACTGAAGGTTGCAACCTTTGATCAGTAACTGCTTCAAGTCCTCAGTTTGAGCAAACAAAGTTGTGTCACCTGCATGTTGCAGGTTGTTAATAAGCCTTCATTCCATCTTGAAATCATGTTCTTCATATAATCCTGATTCTCTGATTATTGGCTTAGTATACAGATTGAATAAGTACAGTGAAAGGATACAAGCCCGATGCTCACCTTTCCTGGTTTTAAAGCATGCAGCATTTCCTTGTTCTGTTCCAACAACTGCCTTTTGACCCATTCACAGGTTCTGAATCTGAACAATGGAGTGCTCTGGAATTCCCATGCTTCTCAAGGCTATCTGTAGTGTGTTATGAGACACACTGTCGAACGCCTTTGCAAAGTCAATAAAGCACAAATATGTTTGACATTCTCTCCTTCCAGCCAAGATCCATCTGACATCAGCAATGATCTCCCTTGTTCCACATCCTCCTCTGAATCCAGATTGAATTTCTGGCAACTCCCTGTCAATATATGCCTACAACCATTTTTAAATAACCTTCAGCAAAACTTTAGTTGCATGTGATTTTTTTAATCCAATTTGCTGTTTTATTTATTTTTATTAGTTGAGATTTAATATATATCTCATATCATTCCATATTTCAAACACATCAAGGAGAATTGTACAATTGCTACCACAATCGGTTCCCAAACATTCTTCTTCTACATGGACTCCTTGACATCGTCTCCCTTTTACCCCCTCCCCTCCCACTACTGCAACCCCTTCCTTGCTTGTGATATTAATGAAAAATTTCTATAATTTGAACATTCTGTTGGGTCATCCTTCTTTGGAACGGGTACAGATATGGATCTCTTTTAGTCAGTTGGCCGAGTAGCTGTCTTCGAAATTTCTTGGCATAGACGAGTGCTTCCAGAGCATCGGTTTGTTGAAACTTTTCAGTGGTATCCCATCAATTCCTGGAGGCTTGTTTTTGGCTAACGCCTTCACTGAAACTTGAACTTCTTCCTTCAGTTTGTTTTTTATCATGTGCTACCTCTTGTTTTTATCATGTGCTACCGCTTGAAATAGTTGAATGTCAACCAGTTTGTTTTGGTACAGTGACTGTATTATTTGCATCTTCTTTGGATGCTTCCTGCATCATTCAATAGTTTGCTAATAGAATCTTTCAATATTGCGATTTGAGGATTGACTTTTTACTTTAGTTTGTTCAGTGTAAGATATGCTAAGCATGTCTTTCCTTTCTTGGGTTTCTAACTGTAGGTCTTTGCACATTTCATTACAATGCTTTGCTTTGTCATCCCGGGCTGCCCTTTGAAATTTTCTGTTCAGCTCATTGACATCCTCATCTCTTCCATTTGCTTTAGCTACTCTACTTTTAACAGCAAGTTTCAGCTCTCTTCTGACATAACTTTGATATTTTCTTTCTTTCCCGTATTTTTAATGAACTTTTGCTTTCCTCCTGTATGATGCTCTCGCTATCAGCTCATCAGGACTTCTGCCAACAGTGTTCGATGCAGCAAATCTGTTGTTAAGATGTTCTTGAAATTCAGGCTGTATTTTAAAAAATCATTGTATTGGGGGCTCATACAATTCTTATCACAATCCATACATCCATCCATTGTGTAAAGCACATGTGTACATTCATTGCCCTCATCATTCTCAAAACATTTGCTCTCCACTTAAGCCCCTGGTATCAGCTCCTCATTTTTCCCCACTCCCTCCCCACTTCCCCCTCCCTCATGAACCCTTGATAATTTATAAATTATTATTTTGTCATATTTTAACACTGTCCAACGTCTCCCTTCCCCCACTTTTCTGTTGTCCATCCCCTAGATCCCTGTAATCGGTTCCCCCTTTCTACCCCACCCTCCTGGTATTGCCACTTTCACCACTGTTCCGTCCTGGAATCCCTGCGTTTCCAGTTCCTATCTGTACCAGTGTCCATCCTCTGGTCTAGCCAGACTTGTAAGGTAGAATTGGGATCATGATAGTGGGAGGGCGGAAGCATTTAGGAACTAGAGGAAAGTTGTATGTTTCATCGTTGCTACCCTGCACCCTGACTGGCTCCTCTCCTCCCCGCGACCCTTCCATAAGGGGATGTCCAGTGATTCAGGCTGTATTTTGGCTCTTGTGGGCTTTTTTTTCATTTTCTTAAGCTTCAATCTGAACTTACATATGAGCAATTGATGGCCTGTTCTACAGTCAACCTCTGGCACAAGTTTAGCTGATATCGAGCCTCTTCTTCATTGCTTCCCACAGACGTAGTCAATTTGATTTCTGTGTATTCTGTCCAGAGAAGATCATATATTTGGGGGTGGGGGGTGAGGAAGGTGTTTGCTATGAAAAACTCATTGGTCTTGCAAATTTCTGTCATGTGATCTCCAGCTTCATTTCTACCACAAGGCCATCTTTTCCAACTACTGTTCTTCCTATTTATTTCCAACTTTTGCATTCCAATCACCAATAATTATCAATACATCCCGAGTGCACGCTTCATTAATTTCAGAATGAAATTTAGTTTCTTCGTCAATAGCTTTAGTGGTTCAGTGGTTCATGCATAACTTTGAATTACAGTTGTATTGATTGTATTTCCTTGTATGCGGGTAGATATTATTCTATTACAGACAGCAAGATAGATCTTGAAATGTCCTTTTTGATGATAAATGCAACACATGTCCTCTTGAATCTGTCATTTCTGGCATAGTCAACCATATGGTTGCTTGATTAAAAAGGGCCAATAGCAGTCAATGTCAGCTCACTAACACTGAAGATATTGATCTGTAGGTGTTCCATTTCATTTTTGGATGGCTTCCAATTTTTCTAGATTCATATTTCATATATTCCAAGTTCCAATTAGTAGATGTTTGCAGCTGTGTTTTCTCATTTCAAGTCATGTCCCACTAGCAAACAAGGGTCCTGAAAGCTTTCCTCCCAGGGCCTTTACTCCACCAATGTCATTATAGTCAACTCTACTTACAAGGCACCTCCTCATTAGTCATATTTTGAATCCCTTCTAACCCGAGAGGCTCAACTTCTGGTACTATTTCTGACAATGTTATGTTGTTATCTATGAGATCTTCAGTATCTGGCAGCATTTCCATGCTATTCCTCTGGACAGTGTATTCCTTCTTGATAGTCTGGAAGCTCTGCTCATTCGGGGTGTTCATTTGGGGGACCCTGCTGATATTGGAAAATACCTGTGACAGAGCTTCCAACAGCACGCAACACATAAGCCACCACAGTGCAACAAACAAATAGGTAAGTGGTGGTATAGATCAGCACCATTTAGTAATTCTGGTTTCATGACCAAAGAGATAGTGGTTTATGCAGGAAATTAGTCACATAGTCCAATTTGTCCTCTTATTCCTGATTCTCCTTCTGCTGCAACTCCAGGTAAATAGAGATCTTTAGTGGTGCCATGATTCAGTGCGTGTAAGCTTTTAAGATCCCAGGTACTACTAAATGAATAGGAGATAGAAGAGAAGCACATTTTATTAGGCCAATTAACTGGACTGTTCCATGAAGCTAGCCTAAATCTCCAAACCAAGGAACTAAATCCCCTGAGGTGTTTAGTTGCATCTAAGTAGACCTGGGAGCTACCCTCCCTTTCGTTTTTTTTTTTTTTTATCATTGTAAATATATCTATCTTACAACTTTTTACCAGGGTGCAACTTATTGACAGCACTGATGCTAGTTGGCTATGGAAGCCTTCCATTGTTGCTAGGTGCTGTCTAATTGGCTCTGACTCAGAGATGGAAAGCTGCTTGGTCCTGCACCGCCCCCATAATCATTCCTATGTTTGAGCCAATTGCTACATTTCATTAAGAGTCCAGTTCTTTTCGCTGCCCCTCTACTTCACCAAGCATGAGGGCCTTCTCCAGGGACTGGTCCCTTCTGATGACCTGTTAAATGTACACAAGACAAAGTCTTGCCATCCCTGCTTTCAACGAACATTTTGACAGCACTTTTTCCAACACAGATTTGTCCATTCTTATGCCAGTTCGTGGTATGTTTAATATTCTTCATTAATTCCATAACACCAGTGTGATAAACTGACAGATGAGTGGTGAAACCCAACCCTTAATCAATTAGATTTTCCATCAGCATAAGTAGAACTTTAATCTTCCATATGTAATAACACTCCTTTCCTCCTCTCTTTATTTCTATCAAGTCAGTTGTAATGCCCCTTCTTTGAGTTTTCATTTTGTTTATTCACATCTTTTCTCTGTCAATGCTAAAAGTTTGTCAGTTTAAAAAAATTCTTATTTATTTACTTATATATATTTCAATCATTTTATTGGGGGCTCATACAACTCTTATCACAAAGTTTGTCAGTGTTATAGACCTTTTCAAAAGTTCAGTTTCTGGCTTAGTTGATCCTGTCTATTGTTTTTCTGTTTGGGACTTTATTTACGTCTGCTCTGATGTTTCTGATTTCCTTTCTCCTAGCAGTTTTGCTCTTCTCTTTCTACTTCCTGGAATTGTTGAATGGGGACATTGATTTCAGCTCTTTTGTTTTGTTATAGATTGAATTGTGTCCCTAATATGTGTCAACTTGGCTAGACCATGACCTCAATATTATGTAATTATCCTCCATCTTGTCATCTGATATAATTATCCTATCTTGTAAGTGCTCACTGCTATGATCATAATAAGGTAGTATTAGAAGCAGAATATAATCTACAGGATTAGGGTGTATTTTTTTTTTCTTTTTACGGTTCTGACATATAATTCACATACCATACAATTCAATAGTTTAAATCTATTAGAAAGAATTGTGCGTTCGTCACTACAATCAACTTTAAAATACTTTCTTCCTTCTTGTATCCTTTGTTATTAGCTTCCCATTTTCCTCCAACTTCCCCTTGTCGTAACCCTAAGAAACTATTGATCTAGTTACTCTCTATAGATCAACCTATCTTGAATTTCATATAATAAAAATTATATAAAAAAGGCCCTAACAACAACAACAAACAGAAAAACTCCAGTTCAAAAGAAAGCAGAAAATAAGGAAAAACAAATGGTAAGATGTTAAAATTTAACATAAATATATCTGCGATAATCCACTTTCAAATACACTGTGCCCGAGGACAAAACTGTTCGCATCCTTGGTCAATGGAACGAGGGGATTCAATGGAGACTTAATCTAGCTAGGGGCTCTGTAAATGTATTTTGGGCCTTCCCTGTCATTCATAGCCCTCTGCATATTGGGTGCTCAGATTTTAAGCTCTACTACAATTTATTAAAAGTGGAGTGGATTTTTTTTGCTGTAAAAATCATGTTTATTGTTTTTTAAGTATTGTATTTGAAAGGTACCTTTTCTCCATGATTAGTAAAAAAATAACATACATCTACTTTTCTACACAGCAGAAATACTGAAAGTGAGAACTCAAAAGGCTGGGTGGCTTTTCAGACACCTACCACCCAGCCAGTCTCTCACTGCTGGCTCTGAGAAGGCAACGGGGACATTCCCTTGGGAGGTTTTCACTTCTAGCTAGTCTTGTTGCAACTCTTGGGGAAATCAGGGGTGGGTGCCTACGGTTTCTTGATCATCTGATTCCTTATCGACACGACAGGACAGGACTTCAGCAAGAGGGCTTAAAATGTTTCAAATATTTGGTAACATTCTTGCAGCATTGCTACCAGGAGGCAGCCCAGAGGTAGGAAAGTGATGTCTTTACGCCTCTTTCTATTTGCCAAGGCTCCATTTCCATTTGTGACCCACAGTAGGTTGGATGCTCACTACCTGAAAGGGCTGCCTCCAGCCTTGGGGGCTCATTTCCCTTTGGCAGTGCCCCTCCAAGTAGTCGGTGGAGAGGGAGTGTCCTTTCATAGAGGCTCTTCCTCAGGGCAAAGCAATGCCACTGCCCACTATGGTCCAAACTGGCTGACGGGCCTCCAGAAACCCCTACTTGTTCTTGGTCCCTCCCACCCCCTTTCTTGCATCACAGTCTTCAAAGACTCCCATGCTTGCCAACGGGTTAGACCTCAAGCTTCACTGTTTGCCCTCGCACAGTCCAAAGCCCATGTAAACTCCAGCTTCCATAGGTAACATTACCCACGGCAGACCAGGAAACACAAAGGCTTAATCAAACCGGACAGTTTACCCTCAACATGCAAGGACAGTTAGCCTTGGATGGACATGAGAGAAGCATGCCAAGCTTCCTGATTTTTTTCTCAGACAGTGGAGAACACGACTGCTACTGTGTCACAGAGCTTAGGCCAGCGGTTCTCAACCTGTGGGTCACGGTCCCTTAGGGGGTCAAACGGCCCTTTCACAGGGGTCGCCTAAGACCATTGTAAAACACATACATGTTTCACAATATATAATTACATATTGTTTAGTGATTGATCACTATGCTCTAATTATGTTCAATTTGTAACAATGAAAATACATCCTGCATATCAGAGATTTACATTAAGATTTATAACAGTAGCAAGATTACAGTTATGAAGTAGCAATGAACATAATTTTAGGGTTGGGGTTCACCACAACGTGAGGAACGGCTTTAAAGGGTCGCGGCGGCATTAGGAAGCTTAAGAACCACTGGCTTACACTGTCTCCAGCGACTGTTGAAAGTGCTGGGGAGCAAGTTCTTCGATGGGAAAGCAGTGTGTTTTGGAAATCGAGACATATCTATAGCCAAACCTGGTAAGTGATGTGGGTAGGAGCACGCTGGGTTCCAGATGCTGCTGTTGTTGGGTGCCATTGATTTCAATTCACAGTGGCCCTGTGTGACACCGGAGTCCTGCGCAACACGGCTGTCTCCTCTGTAATATTTACAGGAGCAGACCGCCAGGTCTTTCTCCTGCAGAGTTGCTGAATAGGTTTGAACTGCCAGCCTTGCAGTTAGCATCCAATGAGGAGTGGGAGTAAGCAATGTGGCTGAACTCTAAGGTCATCAGTTAGCCCCGGAGGCATGCTCCAGGCATGTCAGAAGCTATGACATCACAGAAATGTGTGCATAAACCTCCAGTAGGCCAACTCCGAAGAGCATGGAAGTTCCAGGCTTAAGCCTTTGCGGAGTTGAACTGTGTACCTGCTGCCCGTGCAATGCCAAAGGTTTCTGAGACTAAATCTTTCTGGAAATAGACGATTCCGTTTTTCTCCCTTGGAGTGGCTGGTGGGTTTGAACCACTGACCTTGCAGTTAGCATCGCAATATCTAACCCACACTATACCCATGTAGCCAAAGATGGAAACGCTTTGTTGGGTAGAAAATATATGTACTTCATGAGCAAAATGCCTTACGAGAAAAAGTTTAAATGCAAGGAGTACCCATCAGTCCCCAGCCTAATTTCTGTGTGAGGATTACACAGAGTGAAAGGACACAGGACGTACGCACTAAAACACTGCCTCCCCTTTACAGTTTCCTTTCTCGCAAAACAAGAACGGAGGCTAACGGTTCAGGTGCCATGGCCCCATATTCTTCTGGTTTTGTTTCCAAAGTCCTTAATAAAATCTGAAAACAGGTGATCCAGCTTTGTGCAGGCAGACCCAAAAAGCACTCCCAGATTAGGTTGCCCAAGAGTTCAGGTGGAATCCTGGTCACAAGATCCGATGAAGAACTGGAAGACCAAAATGACTGGTTCTCTGAGCTGCAGGCCTGCGGGTGGAGCTTATCAAATCTAGTCATGTAGATTTCACCTGGAGGTAATTTCTTTGGAGCTATAAAAGGGATTTTTAAAATGAGCCGAGATCAGAGGGACCTCCTGCCGTCACAAAAGAAGATCTGGGAGGTCTGGCCTGTGGCCCTCGGGGGAAGACCAAGACATATTCAGATCTCCAAGGGACCCTGAGTCCAGAGATGTTGGAAAGAGACCGAGAGCCAGCGGAAAGAGGCTATACTTTTATTTGTTTAAGCCACTCACGTGTGGCATTTCTGCTCTAGTAGCATTCGATGCCTAAGACATTTAGGTTTTCGTGTAAGCATGTTTCCCTCTGAGCACTGCCCTCACTGCATCCCACAAGCTTTGACACATGGCTTTCATTTTCATTTGACTCTAAGAAATTTGTGATTTCTCCCTTGACCCACTGGTAGGTTAATTTTTGTATACGTTTGTATAGTTTATAGTGTATTTCCAGTTCCACTCCATTGTGGCCATAAAAAACACTTTGCCTTCAATCTTTTAAAATTCATCAAGACTTGTTTTGGTACCTAACGTGTGGTCTAACCTGGCGAATGATGGTTTCTTCATTTTGCATATTTTCTACAGTATTTAGGTTATTTTTACAGCTAAGAAAAAATGTTTCAAAAAGCAGTTCACAGCCCCAATAAAATGATTAAAAGAAAAAGCAGTTCAGTACTGAAGTATTTATGGAGGAAAAGGCATGTCTGGGATTTGTTTTAAAATATCCCAGTGGTGGTGGGTGGGATATAGATGACATATGCTGATAACTTTTCGCAATAGGTACATGTGACATCATTACGTTTTCTCTCCTCATGCCTATGTTTCAAATTTTCTATAACAAATATATTTCAAATGCATTTTCACAAGCATTAACTCTTTTAATCATATGTCAACCCTGTGGGGCAGACTATTACCATTTAGTAGAAAACTGACATTCAAAGAGGCAAAGCCCCTGGCTGTTGCTCACAAAACTGGAAAGGGGGTGAGAGTGGGGCGGACTTCTCTCCTTACGCTCGGGGCTCTTTATCCCACCCCAGTTGCTTTTTCTTCTTTTTAAATTATTAAAAACACCTTTTGTTTTTTAATTTTTTAATCATTGCATAGAATTTGGAAATTACATAAAATCATCTGGAGGAAAACGTAATAATCAGCCCAACCGCACACAATTAACCCTTTGGTGTCTTGCCATGCAGATTTGATCATGCCGTCTCTAAGCCCCTGGCGCTGCAGTAGGTTACACATTGGGCTGCTAACTGCAAAGGCAGCATTTTGAACTGACCGGCCGCTCCCCAGGAGACAGAGGAGGCTCTCTGCTCGCACAAAGACTTACAGCCTTGGAAGCCCACAGAGCAGTTGGCAACAGTCTGCAAGGTCACTATGAGTTGGACTCACCTCCTTGGCAGTGGGTTTGGTTTATTGGCTTTTGCCTCTTACTCCAGAGGTCACCTCTGAGTTGCGAGCCCTTTCTAATAGGCTACCGAGGGAAGCAGGAACTGTGTGTGTGTGTGAGTGTGTGTGTGTAGGGGGTGGGGGCTCAAGGATGGAGTGAGCCCCAGAATATGAGTCCTAGTCTCCACCATTCTTTGGTGGTGCCCTCTTCAATGACTGTGGTCTGGGGGATATTTTCCTTTCCTGTATATTTAAATTTAAATTGGTAAGAAAAGAAGAAGTCTATTTGGGGAAGTCTTAATGGTCTCTCTCTCCTCTCTCTGGAGTCTCCTCCCACAAGCTCCCTTGGGACTCTGTGAGTCTGCAGTCAGGACAGATACATTGGTGCCTCTATTTCCCCATCTGGAAGGTGCTAGTGAGAATAGCAGCAGCTCGGTCCCTGCCAGGGAATGCTGAGCTAACGTCTGTAGGACTTTCCAGCACCTTGGAGCTGGGTGTTGGAGCCTCCAAGTGCTGCGCCGGCCACTGCCAGCTGGTTGGAGTAAGTGCCTGGGCCTGGCCCATATAGGGCTTGGACAGGCACTCATGTTTGCTTCTGTTCATGGAAAGAAGCAAAGGGGACAGCAGAATAAATGGAAGAAGATGACAGTGAAGAAGGTCATTGATAGTGACTTGGGGAAAGGACCTGGAGAAGTAGCAATAGAAAACAGAACAAAGCAAAGACCTAACACTGCACCCTCATACTGAATCAGCGGCATAGTTTTGAGCCTTGGCTTCCTGCTTGCACAAGGGCTTTGGAAGGGTTTGTAGAGACCTGACAGTTGAGTCCGGTTGAATTGATTCCCTACTTGATTTTATGCTGTTTATACATAATAGAAAAAATATGTATACAAATACCTCTGATCACCTGGACTCTTGCACCCTTTGGAAGTCCTCAAGGCTCTGGCCCCATCC
>NW_022103931.1:3424764-3426059 GCF_000313985.2 Echinops telfairi | reverse complement strand
AAATAGTTCAAGGTCTGTTTGTTGACCTTTACAAGTGTTTTCCAGTTTAGTCTGATGGGGTGCCACATCCAGGCCCCAAAGTCTATTTTTGGTATTCCCTGGTGACTTTGTTGCTCTGTTCCCCTTGCTGTTCTGTTGCACACCCTTAGTGTTTCGCTTTGGTGTGGTGGGGTCAGTTTGGGCCACAATTCCCGCACTGTGTCTCCAGTGTTGACCCCCGTAGCACTATGGGCCAGTGAGGGACATTGTGTCTCATAATGGGGCTGGCCCTATGGTCCTCTTTGTGCTTTGGCTGCTCAGAGCAGAGATATCGTCCTCAAGGCTTGGTGGGCCAGGTTGTGCTCCACTCTCTCTTCCTCCCCCTTCATTTGCTCCTGTGTGCTCTGATTAGACACTTTCCTCTCCCTGCGCTGTAACTTCAGTGCTGACCTCTGAAGTGAATTCTTCTGTGGGTAGGGGGGGCTGTCCACATAGTTGGACAGCCCTTCAAACCTCTCTATTCTTTCCCTGATTCATGCCAGTATGTTGCATTCATGTCTTGGTGCCCGGGGTTGAAGTCTGGTCCCTCTCTCCCTCTCCTGTGGAGATATAAACAACACCCTTACCTTGGGTGGGTTAGTGTCCTGTTCCCCCCGCTACTCATGTATTTGTGCTCCTTTATAGTAATCAAACTCACAAGAACCCTAGGAAGTCCACAATACACCCATTTAGAGAGAAACGTTTTGAGGTATATAAAAGAGAAATGACACGTCCAAGGTCACAAAGTGAGAAATTACAATAGCTGTGATCTTCATCCAGGTCTGACACCCTTTTAAGACCACGCCCTTCTTATCAGACTAGCTGAGCCTCTGACGCACAACTTTGTTTTCCTTTCCTTTAGAGTGGGTGCTCCACCGCACCTTCTACAGAAATGGCCTATGTGTGTGGCCAGAATGAACATGTGGCCTGAGATGGAGAGAGAGAGCCCAGTTAGGGACTGAGGCAACAATCTCTAAGGATGACAGCCTGGGGGATGATGGCAAAGACAACACGGAAGAACGCTCTTCAGGTAAATGTACAAGGCTGAAAGGCAGGGGAAAAGGGATGTGTTGGCATCAGAGAAAAAGCAAAGCAGCCCAGCAGGCCTGGTGCTGGGCTCCTCGGCGTGCTAACAGTGAAGCTACAGGCCTCAGGAAGCTGTGAAGTTTGGTGGGGGGAGAAACTCTGCACTAAGCATGTTTAGTTTACGTTTTTGCAGAACATCCTCGTGGAAATGGTTTACACACAGCCAGAAATATAGGACTGGAAACAAAGTG
>NW_022103931.1:3418569-3422795 GCF_000313985.2 Echinops telfairi | reverse complement strand
TACTTCAAATACCTAAGGGCACTGGGAAGAGACCTGCTCATAAATTCCCTTACGTGTCGGGGAGTCACAGGGGCTTCGCCTCACTTGGCAGACTACAGCTTGGCTGGCTCAAGCACTTCAGCCCTTTCCTGCTTTCATCTCAGCTTCTAGAACAGGAGTCTTTGGGGTCTTGTTTACGTTCCCTTTCCTTCACCTGCCACGCTTTGGCCGTGTCTCTCAGCTCATTTCATTAGGCTCATCCTGGACCCTGAGGTGAAGCGGCAGCCTTTTGACCACCTTCCTCCCGCCTCCCATCTCCTACCCATGCGAGGAGGGCTTTCCTGCTCTCACTGTCTCCCAATATCATTACAGCAGAGGGCTCACGTTTCCACTCATCATACCACCACGGATCCAGTTCTCCTCCTATCAGAGTCCCCAAGAGCATGGAGTTTTCTCACCATTTGGATTATTATTCCCCAATGCCTCTCTTGGTCCTTTATTGTGGGTTTAAAATTGGCTCCAATATGGCTAGGTGAATGTAGTTGGAGAGAACAACAGGCCTGACTACCCAAAAAACCTTCTCTTACATTGGCTAAAAAAAAAAAAAGCCTCATCCAGCACATACAGGGTCCCTGTACTCATTAGCAATTGTGGGAGAAAGACTAATTAGAAGCAGGTGCCACTCCTTCTGAGAGTTGCGGCGCAACCCCCACACCAGGGCACCAACTGAATTTCAGACACCACTGTGCAAGGCATAACTTGCACCGCCATACCTGGAGGCCCTGCAAAGAGATGCATCTAAATCACCACGTGGCCTCGGTTCTTGCAGCATCCCAGCATCTCTATGAACATCATCTCAGGGGAATTTTATTTTATTTCTACCAGCTCTGAATAATGATGATATTATGGATAATATTTGCTGAACATGTTTTAGGTGACACACCTTCACTGTTTCTAATGCTCCATAATTGTTTTCTCTTTTAATCTCCACAACAATCTGAGGTGTCAGGCAAGTTTACATCATCTTTAGTTTACTGATAGGAAAACTAAGACAGAGAATGTAGGCAGCTTGCCCAAGGGTATACAACTTGTATGTTTTGGGCTAAGGATCTGAACCCGGGAGACTTATCTTGGAGCCTAGGTTAGTGACCACTGTCACCCTAAGTGATGTCCATTGATGACCTGTTCCTTAGAGCTCCTAAAGGCCTTTTTCATCCATGAGCAAAGTAAAGTCTCATGCTCCTTCCTTGCTCCATATGAGAAAGGACACTCAGCGAGGTGAAGTGACTTTATTGAGGGAACATCACAAGCAAGTGAAGATGATAGGATTTACATTGAGTTCTATCTGATTATAGCTATCCTTCACACTCTAACTAGCCCTGCCTTTCCAAGTTTCTTATCTTTCATCAAAAATAAAAGCCTGATAATATAGAAGGGCAATTTAAAAAAAAACCCACTGTCATCACGTCAAATCCAACTCCTAATAACCCTATAGGACAGAAAATAATCGCTCCCTGGGATTTCTGAGATTGTAAATCCTTCTGGGGGCAGACAGTCTCATCTTTCTCTCCTGGAGCAGTCGGTAGCTTTGAATCCTCCACCTTGTGGTCGTCAGTCCATTACTTAACCTACTCTACTACCAGAGCTCCTTATGGAATGTCAAGGGACCACAAATAACTAACACAATCTTAAAGAAGAATAAAGCAGGAGGACATACATCTACTAATTTAGAAACTTCTTTTAAAGCTCCAGTAATCAAAACAGCCTGGTTTTGAAGAACTAGATGGTATCCTTCCACCACTACCAACTGTTTTGAATGGATCACAGTACAAAGATCTGGATAGAATGGGAGAAAAATATGGAACAGAACTCAAAATCATAAAAGAGACCCGGCTTACTGGTTGAACAGAGACGGGTGGAATCTCTGAAACTATGACCTTGTGCTAGGCTTGGTTCTATAGAGAAGCAAAATTGTTGACAGTCACATAAAGAGAGGAATTTATATTAAGAAAATGGCTCACAAAGTCTTATTTCAGATGTTAATCTGGAGCTTCTCGTAACTGGCATAGCTTGGAGAACTGATGAGCCCAGAGTCAGAAGAACACCATAGGCTGCAAGGTGGAGGAATCCAAGAGCAGGAGGTCAGGCTTGTGACTGGAGAGGTGGCAGGCTGTTGATGGCTTCCAGGATCAGCAGGCATAAATATGGTAGGTTGTTGGTTCAAGTCCATGGATCTGGAGGGCAGTGAGTCAAATGCAGGATCCAGACTCAGCAAAAAGCAAGCAAACCTCCCCATAGTGTCTACTTATATCGGGATTCGGCCACAACCCTGAGGAAACTTCCTTTCAATTGCATCAGGGCTAGGACCTGTGTAAGGGGGTTGCATGCCACCCTAATCTTACAGCCGATTGGCTTCTCAAAGCAGATCCAATTAGGCAGTTGATTACATTGCGTTACATATCATCATGCGATATTACTAGGCTTTAACTGACAAACCACTGAGAATCCTGACACACCCAAGTGGACACAAATCCTATCAGAGGCCCTTAGTCACACGTCAGAATAATCAACCATTCAAGACCGTGTTAGTCTGGGTAGACTAGAGAAACAAATTCACAGACATTCATATATGTATAAGAAAGAGCTTTATATACAAGAGCGATTGAATATTGAGAAAACATCCCAGACCAGTCCAGATCAAGTCCATAAGTCCGATATTAGCCCATATGTCCAATACCAATCTATGGATTCCTCTTCAGACTTGCAAAAACACATGCAATGATGCCGAATGCAGGAAGATCACAGGTCAGTGGGTGGAAAGTCTTGTGGATCCAGTGGCAGTACAAGGATCTCAGTGCTGGCGTGGGTCTCCATGTAGCTCCTCCAGTTCTCTTTGTGCTGGCTGCATCAGTGTAGCTCCATCAGGCTTGGCCTCAGTAATGTCTCGCACGGAGTGTACATGTGTCCCGCCTCCATCAAGCTATTTATCTCATTAGCACCTCCAAATGAGGTCATCAAGCTGCGACCTGAGAGACAGACTAAAATCTACCCCTTCACTTTTAAGTCTCAGATTGACAACAGATTATGTAACTACCACAAAGACTAAAAGGGCAATATTTACCCAAGGACAAAATTCAATGTGTTAAGAAAGAAGGAGAAATTGAAACAGGAAACACAGAAGGGGAATGAGATAAGTACATTGAGAGGATTGCAATGGATGAGTTGAAACTAAATGCGTATGAATTTTTGACTGTAAAATTAATGATCTGCTCTGTAAACTTTCACCTAACTCACAATAAATGGTTAATAAAACAAAAATTAAACGGCCTGGTACTAAAGTATTATTTGGTACCCTACTACTATTACCAACTATTCTGAATGTGGTCATATTAGAAGGTCCTAGAGAGAGTGGGAGAAAAATAGGGGAACAAAACTCAAAATTATAAAAGAGATAAGGCTCATATAGAGACTGGTGGAACCACTGAGCTTATAGCCTTTAGTCACCCTTCAGTTCTAGAACTGAACTTACCCGTCTAACTCAATTTTCAACCAAACAATAACCAAGTCTACAAGGGGAACAGTAACACTACTGAGGTGAGCACACCTTAGGATAATTAATCATTTGAGATCAAGGAGGTAGCCTCTGCTCAAGGAAGAAATTCGGTTAGGAGGGAAGGAAGTATGGAGGCAGAAAACATAAGAAGATAGGATGAGTGGTGTTGCATTGAAGGAGCTGCAAAGAATGAGGTGAAGCAAAATGTGTATGAAATGTTGAATGTAAAACTGATGGTCTGTGGTATAAATCTCTGCCCAATTTACAATAAAAAGTAAAATAAATACATGAAATAAAAACAACCTGATATTTATATAGACCTATGGAATATATTTGACTCTTCAGAAATTAATTCACACATTGTTAATGAAATAATTCTCAACAAGGATGCAAAATCCATCCAATGGAGAAAGAAAGGTTTCTTTTATAAACCAGGCTGGAAAAATTGGATTTTCACATGCAAAAGAAGGTATCAGGATCCATGTCTCATACCATACACAGAATAGAATTTAAAATAAATTAAGAACCTAAGTATGAAAACTAAAGCCATAAACATTTTGGAGAAAAAATGTAAGGGTAAAGCTATGGCACCTCTCTTTTAGTGATCAAATAGGACAACAAAGTCATAAGCTGCAAAAGACAAAATATATAAATGGAACCTCATAAAATTAAATACTTCTGGTGTATCAAAGGA
>NW_022103931.1:3415507-3417645 GCF_000313985.2 Echinops telfairi | reverse complement strand
ATAAACGAGGGTTCACTGTAATGGCTAATTAGTCCACACAGCAGTACAGAGGGCTCAGTTCAACTCACTTTCATGGAATACTTAATATACTGAAGGTCCTTCAACTCAAGCCTGCTGCCTGTCCAAGGTCAAGTAAGCAGACAGTGGAGTCTGCCCTCAGGCAAGACAGGCAAAGTGGCCTCAGGCAGCAGACAGCAGGGTGGGGCAGCAACTGTCAGTAGCTCAGGAGCTTAGTGAAGTAGGCCTGATGGGGGTCTCAAGATATACATGGCAACAGGATCCAACAGCCTCAAGTTCAAGTGATGTAAGTATGCACCAGCAGTGTGGTGAAGCAGGTTGAGGTGGAACCTCAGTGTTGCACAGAAGGCGATACAATCCACAGGTTGGGTCAGCCCACAGTAGTGCAGCACACAGTTGAGGCAAAGGACTAGCTCAGGCAGCAGAGCGCTGGTCTGATCACTGGAGAGAAAGAGAGAAGGGAAAACCATTGATCTCATTGCCCTCCAATCAAGCTGTGACCTGATTAAACTCCACCCACATGTTCCTAGAGACCTAGTTGTCACAATAAACCTAACTATCACAGAACCCACTCAGAAAATGGGTAAAAGACTTGAACAGACATTTCATCAAAGAGGGTATTCAAATGACCAACAAGTACTTGTAAGGATTAGTCATTAAGGATATGCAAATGGAAACCACAATGAGACACTATCTCATCCACATTAGAATATCAATGATCTAAAAAGCAGGTTGTGGTGAAATAGAAATCCTCTTGCTGGTGGGAATATAAAATAGCCATTGTGGAAAACAGTTTGGCAGTTCCTCAAAAAACTGAACATAGAATTACAAAAAACTAAACCCACTGCCATCAAGTCAATTCAGATTTAGAGCAACCAACCCTACAGGACCGAGTAAACTACACCACAGGGTTTCCAAGGCTGTACATCTTGTTACAGACACAGACTGTCATATCTTCCTCCCACATTGGTGGGTTCAAAACCCCAATCTTTTCTTTAGCAGTCAAGTGTTTTAACCATTATGCTACCAGGGCTCCTTAGAACTACTATATATAGGCCCAGAAATTTTAATACTAAATATATATCCAGAGAAAAAGAAAGCAGGAAAGAAATAGAAACCTGTACATCCATGTTCATTGTAGCACTTTTCCCAATAACGAAAAGGTGGAAAGAATTCAAATGTCCAACTCATGAATGTATAAAAAAAGTGATACATACATACCATTAAAGATTACTCAGCCATAAATAGAAATGAAGTCCTGATGTATGCCACACCACTGATGAACCTCGAGAACATCACACTGAGCAAAGTAATCCCAAGTCAATCAGAAAAAGACGGCTACTGCATGATCTCACTTATATGGAAGAAATCATTAGTGGTTAGCAGACATGGACTGGAAGGGAAAAGGGAGGGTGGTGGTGTTGCTTAGAGTGCAACGAGGTTATGCTAATACTGGTACAATCATTTGGAAAAGGATGGCAAGAATGGATGTACAACATGATGAACAATAAATGTAGTAATTGTTGAATTACTTTGTTTCCTGTGTATATTTTTACCACATAAAAATAGCAAACTAAACACAACAAGACATATATATATACATAAAAATATATATAATAGGGCAAAATCACAGATTTTGCTGCAAGTAAAAACATACAAGGCTAAGGATTTATGAAGGAGGGACAATGGGGGAGGGGAGGAAATAGCTCAAGTGGAAAGAAAACATTTTGAAAACGACAATGGCAACATATGTACAAATATACTTGACACAATGGATGAATGTATGGATTGTGGTAAGAGCTGTAACAGCCCCCAATAAAATGATAAAAAAGTAACCAAACACAAAACCATACAAGGCTTATGGAACAATAGAACAATTTGAAAATCAGGGTAGCACAGAGCTACTAAGTCCTTACCAGCCAGTAGGGGCACAGGGCTTAAATAAGAAAAATATCAGGAATTAACAGTAAAAATATTCTGATTTAATAGAAAAGTAAATTCTTTTGATTGGCTATTTTTGGTAAATCCTTAAGGATTTGCCCAAGCAGATTCTCTGTATTAAAAAGACATGCCTAGGCAAGTGGCCCCATCACTTGTCTGCTAGTTTGTCTTACTGTGGT
>NW_022103931.1:3413102-3415116 GCF_000313985.2 Echinops telfairi | reverse complement strand
AGCAGAAACAGCTGCAAATAATTGAAATCGGCTTGTATGAAGTACGGATCTAGGAAAATTGGAAGTCATAAAAAATGCAATGGAACACATAAAGATCTATATTCTAAGTATTAATGAGCTGAAATGGACTGGTATTGATCATTTTGAATCACATGGTCATATGGCTTACTATGTCGGAAACCACAATTCAAGAGCAATCTGAAGTACAATACTGTCTGTGGTAGAATAATATTTATCCGCATACATGGAAATCCATTCAATAACAACTTAAAACTATTATTAATATTTACTCTTGAACCACTAAAACTAGTGATAAGGAAAATGAAGACTTTTACAAACATCTTCAGTCTGAAATTGATCAAACATGCAATCAAGATTCATTAATAATGATTGGTGCTTGGAAGGCAAAGTTGGAAATAAAAAGGAAAAAAGCATAGATGGAAAATATGGCCACAGTCATAGAAATGAAGCTGGAGTTGGCATGATAGAATTTTGCAGGACCAATGACTTCTTCATAGAAAATTCATGTCTTCAACAACACAGAGGAAGGCTGTGGATGTGCACTTCTAAATATGGAATACACAGAAAACAAATGTGATAAATCTGCCAGAAGAGACCATGGAGAAGCTCAATGTCAGCAGTTAAAAGCAGGCCAGGGGACGATTGTGGAACAGACAATCAATGACTCATATAAAAGTTCAGGTTGAAGCTGAAGAAAATGAAAACCAGTCCAGGAGAACCAAACTACTAGCTTGATTCTATCCTACTTCAATCTGGAAAACACCTCAAGGACAGAGTTCATGCATTGAACACTAATGACAGCAGACCTGATGAGCCGTGAAGGACATCAAGAACACCATAAAGGAAGAAAGCTAGAGTTGGTTAAAAAGAGAGAAAAGATCAAAGTGAATGTTAGAAGAGGCTGAAATTTGCTCTTAATCATCGTAGACTAGCAAATGGAAGGAACAATGAAGTGGAAAAGCTGAACAGAAAATTTCAAAGGGAAGCTCAAGAAGACAAAGTAAAATATTATAAGAAAATGTGCAAAGTTAGAAAACCAAAAATGAAGAACACATTCAGCATATCATAAACGGAAAGAACTTGAAGAAAAATTTGAAGCTCAAGGTGAAATATTGAAAGATTCTATGGGCAAACTATTGAGTGGTGCAGGAGCACCATAAGATGGAAAGATTACAGAGTCACTGTACAAAAAAGAGCTAGTCCACATCCACAATTTCAGGAGGTAGCATATGAGCAAGAGCCAATGATACTGAAGGAAGAAGCACAAGCTGCACTGAAAGCATTAGCCAAAAACAAGGCTCCAGGAATTCATGAAATACCAATGAAAATGTTTCAAGAAGAGGATGAATCAATGGAAGCACTTAACTGTCTTTGCCACAAAATTTAGAAGATGGCTACTTGGCTAACTGAATGGGAAAGATCCAGATCTGTACCCATTCTAAAGAAAGATGACCCTAACCCCAGAAGAATTTACTTCAGAGGACAGCACTGAAGCTAAAACTCAGGGAGAGGGACATGTCTGATCAGAGCACACAGGAGTAAATGAAGGGGAGGAAGAGAGAGTGGAGCACATCCTGGCCCTCCAAGCCTTGAGGACGATATCTCTGCTCAGAGCAGCCAATGAACAGAGAGGACCATATGGACGGCCCCCCTACAAGACATGACGTCCCTCACTGATCCATACCCCTACAGAGGACAACACTAGAGACATAGTGCGGGAATTGTGCCCAATCTGACCCCACCACACCAAGACGAAACACTAAGGGTGTGCAACAGAACAGCCAGGGGAACAGAGCAACGAAGTCCCCAGGGAATACCAAAAATAGACTTTGGGGCCAGGACATGGCACCTCATCAGATTCCACCATAAACACTACTAAAGGTCAACAACCAGGCCTTGAACTATTTACAAGCATTTCTCTTTTTTGTCATTGGTTTTTTGTTGTTGTTTTATTTTCTTTTGTTGCTTTGTTTTGCTCTGTCTTGCTTTTTTT
>NW_022103931.1:3404989-3412440 GCF_000313985.2 Echinops telfairi | reverse complement strand
AGAAGCAACAAAGCCCACATGGAAGAAGCACACCAGCTAGTGCGATCACGAGGTGTCGAAGGGGTTAGATATCAGGCATCATCAGAACAAAAACTCATATCATTGTGAATGAGGGGAAGTGTGGAGTGGAGACCCGAAGCCCATCAGTAGGCAATTGGACATCTCCTTATGGAGGGTCACGGGAAGGAGAGGAGCCAGTCAGGGTGCAGTGTAGCAACAATGAAACATGCAACTTTCCTCTATTTCCTAAATGCTTTCCCCCTCCCCATCATGACCCCAATTCCACGTTACAAATCTGGCTAGACCAGAGAATGTACACAGGTACAGATAGGAACTGGAAACACAGGGAATCCAGGGTGGATGATCCCTTCAGGACCAGTGGTGAGAATGGTGATACCGGGAGGGTGCTGACATCAGATGAATCTTCACTAAGAACAGACACTACCGGAAAGATTGATTACTTGTTATTTATTGATTATGCTGAGACACTCCACTGTGTGGATCATAACAAACTATGGAGAGTGGGACTCCAGAATCATTAATTGTGTTCATGCGGAACCTGTACCTGGATCGAGAGGCAGTTGTGTGAACAGGACTCTCAGGTTAAAAATCAGGAAAGGTGTATTATCAGGGTTGTATCCTCTCACCATACTCACATATTCAATCTGTGTGCTGAGAAAACCATTAGAGAGGCTGACGTATATGAAGAAGTATGAGGCATCACAGTGGAGTGATGTGATATGCAGATGATTCAATCTTGCTTGCTGAAAGGAGGACTTGAAGCACTTGCTGAGGAAGATCAAGGATTGCAGCCTTCAGTGTGGATTACAACTCAATGCCAAGCAAGCAAAAATCCTCCCCACGCCACCAATAGGTAACATGATACCAGAGAAGACATTGAAGTTGCCAAGGATTTCGTCTTGCTTGGGTCCACAATCACTGCTCATGGAAGCAGCAGTCAAGACCACAAATGGCACATGGGATAAATCTACTGCAGAAGACTTCTTTAACGTTTTGAAAAGCAAGGATATTATTTGAAGACTAAGGTGCACCTTACCCAAATCATGGTCTTTTCCATTGTGTCATATGAAGGTGAAAGTTGAACTCTGAAGAGGCATTGATTAATTTGAATTATGCTGCTGGCAAAAAATACCCAAAGTGCCATGGACTGCCAGAAGAACCAACAAATCTGACTTGGAAGTACTACAGCTAGAATATTCCTTAGAAGCAAGGATAGCAAGAATTAGTCTCAAGGACTTTGGGCATGTTGACAGACCAGTCCTCGAAAAGGACCCCATAAAATAGACGAAACCAAAGCAAACTTACTGCCATCAAGTTGATTCTGACCCCATGGAACAGGTGAGAAGGGGGACAGTGGGGGAGAAAGGGGGAACTGATCACAATGATCAACATGTAAGCCCCTCCCTGGGGGATGGACAACACAAAAGTGGGTGAAGGGAGACAGTGGTCGGTGTAATACACGAGAAAAATAATTTATAAATTATCAAGGGTTCATGAGGGAGGGAGGGTGGAGGGGGGCCAGGAATGAGCTGATACCAAGGGCTCAAGTAGAAAGAAAATGTTTTGAAAATGATCATGGCAACATATGTACACATGTGCTCGACACAATAGATGGATTGTGATAAGAACTACAAGAGCCCCTACTAAAATGTTTTTTTTTTTAAAAGACGAACAGATTAGAACTGCCCCTGTGGTTTTTTCCGAGACTATAATTCTTTGTGGGAGTAGAAAGCCTCCTCTTTGTCTCGTTGGTAGGATAGAAGGGCAGTGAAAGAGAGGAAGACCGTCGACAAGATGGACAGACCCAGTGGCTGCAACACTGGGCTCAAACATAAAAACAATCGGGAGGATGGTGCAGGACCAGGCGGTTTTGCATTCTGTTGTACCCAGGGTCACTGTGAGCTTGAACCTACTCAACTAATAACACCTAACAACAACAGACAGGTGCCTTGTGCAAACTCTTTTGTGCACTTCAAAGTCAGCAGGTTCGAAACTGTCAGCCAGTCCTCTGGAGAAAGATGAGGCTTTCTACGCTCATCAACAGTTACAGCTTTGGAAACCCCCAGGAGTAGTTCCATCCTGTCCTATAGGGTCTCTATGGGCAGGAATTGACTTGGTGGTCGTGAGTTGAGTTGACTACACCTCCTTTGATCAGCGTTCTTCCTGAAGGCAAGCATTACCATCCTTGTGTACTCAGAAACCGTTATGGGTACAAAATGGAGTCAGAGTCAGATCCTATATAAACCATTTTATTCATGCCAAGTCCTCTAGATTTTGGAGTGCCTTTATGCATAAAGAAACAAAAACCTAAATGTCAGAGATGGTTGAGATTGGTAGATGACCTCATCCAAGCCTCGCGCTGTTCCTGGTTATCATGGGTGGGATTGGGGTGGGGGTGAGGAAAGAGAAATAGATTAGACAGAGAGAAAATGATTCACGGGAGAAAGAATGAATGAGAACGAGAAAGAGGATGCTGGAGAGAGAAAGAAAAGTAAAAGAAAAAAGAGTAAGGAAAAGAAATCCAAATTTCAAAAGGCCCCAAGGGGGCTGAAGGCCGCAGTGACCAGCCATCTGGAAGCAGCACTGAGTGTGCTACGGGCATGTGTTTGGGAAGCAGGTGTGCGGGCCCAGTTGCTTCTAGGAAAGAACAGTGTGAATCCGGCACACAACTGGAGAAGTAGAAGGAAGGGAAAGACGCCTTAAAAAGGCTTCCCAAGGGAAGACAGGAAGGAAAGTGCCTTTCTTGAGAGGTTGATCCGTAGCAGGCCTGGCACTCTTGGCTTGGAGACCTCTTGGAGCCAGGTTCCTATGATCTTTTTGAACTTGCTCTTTTGTTTCTTCAAGCCTCTCCTACGTGTCACCTTCAGTGTGTCTGAATATGGATGATTCTCTCCCATGTTTGAATCTCGGGCCACCTGGCCCTGGCCTTCTTCATCTGAGAGGATTAGTAAATGCCCATTCATGTGACCATCAGCTAAAATGAAAAAGGAATGAGAAAGAAGGAGAAAATGGCTGCCCATAACTGACTGCTCTCCTTCCATGAGGCTTGAGGTGTGTGGCCTAATCGGTCCTGCCATTAGACTAAGCCCAGTTAAAAGCCCGGATCTGAGGCGCTATTACCTTGCTGTGTGACCTTGGGCACTGACTTCAGTTCTTTGGGCCTCAATTTCCTGAGGTATAAAGGCGGGAGAAATAAGAAAACTTCCCTCGTGAGACTTTGCCAGGGTCGAATAAGTTACTAGCTGTGGTTATAAACTCTCAAGTGTTGTACACCTTAGTCTTTCCTGATGCACGGGGCATGGAGTCGGACTTCTGATCCGAGTTCCAGTATCAAGTCAGTCCTGCTCCTTAAACCTGTGTTCCTCATTGTCATATATGACTGTGGGAAGGCAGACCTCTTGCCCCCACCCCACCCCATGGGCTCAGCGATGGCTCTTCTTCCCCCACAGTTGTTTACATGCACTCGGAGACCACGCGTGCCTTGTTTGGTTCAGTAAGCCCTCAGAGCGGACCAAGGCTCCCACCTGTCCTCACGTATTTCCAATTTAGTGAGGAAGGTAAAAGCAGATATTAGCCAGGTAACGTGGGCGATCGGAGGGGGTGGCATTTGAGACGAGGGTCAGCACTCACCAGGGCTGGGGACAGCATGGGCAAAGGCATGAGAACTAGGAGAACAGTGTAGGATGAGGCTTGTGAGATCATAGAAGCCATATTTGTTGGCCTGTCAAAAAATTCAGCCTTGATATCGCGGCTAGTGAGAGTGTTGTGGGCAGATGAAAATGGAGTCTGGTACAGTTTGTTATTCAGGAAAGCATGTCCCTTGCCTTGATCTTCTCCACGCCCACAAGCAGCAAGTAAGCCCTTGGCTTACTCAGGAAGCCCCAGTTCTCTCTTCTGAACAGGCCGAAATAAGACTCCTGATTTGCCCCTACGCACACCACACCTTCCTGTTCTCAGTGAGATGGGTTTGTGGATGCTTAGGCCCCAGACCTTGCCTCTCTCTCTCTCTCTCTCTCTCTCTCTCTCTCTCTCTCTCTCTCTCTCTCAAACCCTGTATCAGCAACATCTGTTGGCCTTCTCTCTCAACCAGAAGTGCAGAACCCAAATCACATCTCCCCACTTCCGGGCCGCTAGCATCTCTCATGACATCACTGCAGTAGCCTCCTGACTGTTTTCTCTACCTCTCCACCCACCCCGTCCCTTTACAGTCTGTTTTCAAATGCCTACTGTCCGGCACGCCGGCCTCACTCTTTCTTAGCTGTGACAGTGGCTCCCGTGTGGGGCTCTCTCTTCATTCGCGGTTCCCTCCACCTGGAGCGTGATTTCGTTCGGTAGTTAACTACTTCACTACTGCGGGTCTTTGCTCAAGTCGCCTCCGAAAGAGCAACCTTGGCATTCGAAACGATTATTTTGCCTTGTTTTTCTCCACAACGTTTATCATCTGCCACATTGGGTTTATAATGTGCATCCCTTCCTAGAGCTCACCCTCTGTGGGGGCGGGGATTTGGGGCTTTGTCCCCTGTGTACTCCCAGCACGTTGGACACTGCTGGAGACCAAACAGGCCATCGGGAACTCTCTGTCTAACGAAAGCGTGGCTGAACCAGAAAGTTTGCATGCTGAAAATGGGAGCGAGAATCTGTAGGCTGGTGTCTCAGTAGGGGCTCTCCAAAGGAGCCAAAGCAGAGAAGCAGATACGGAGAGACAGTTGAACCTTGAATAGTACTGGCTTGAATGGCACAGGTGTGCTTATACCTGGATTTTCAAAAATAAATGTATTGGAAAAATTTTTTTTTGAGATTTTGGACTATTTGAAAAAAATGTTCAGAGGTACAATATGAATTTGTAACTGTCTGTAGATACTAGTCGTTTAAATAATTCACTCCCATAAAATATACATCAATCTGTTTTTTTACTGCTTTTAAATAATATAAACCTAAAGTTAAACTTTATCAAAACATACCCAAAACCCTCACAGACTATACACGGAATCATTTACAATCAAGATAAATTTAAATAAATGTAAAGACTTGGTATTAAATCATAACGTAATAAACTTAACTGTGGCACATATTTAGTACTATAACAATTTCACAGCTACCTCCTGTTGCTAGTGCAGTGAGTTCAATAAAGTGTTACAAAGATGTGCTTACAACACCGCTGGACACTAATCATCTCTGCGTGAGCAGTTTGGCTTTCCAGTAAATTATGTTCTCTCATGCATATTTGCATCAAGTTTACTTCAATATCATAAAGCTTGAGTAACACTGCGAGACACATCTAAAGTGCCATTCGTGATTCTGGATGTGCTCCCAAGAAGCAAAGAAAAGCCATGACATTGTTTATGATAAGTTGAGTTGCAATCTATGTGCCATAAGCTGAGGTAGGTGTGCAGGTGCAGTTGCCGGCCATTGCAGGATAAAGAAAATCGGCAGAAGAATCGCTATAAAGAAGCAAAGAAATCTGTGACGCCATGGCCGCGCCTACCCCGGCAGCTACAAAACCTCACTCTTCTTGCAAAACACGTCTTATCCTGTATTGAAAACGCATCTTTTATGTGGGTGCAGGATTGGTATACAAAAGACGTACCTATAGATTTTAATATGATTTGAGAAAAAGCAAAATCAGTATATGACAACCTAAAGCAAAAGGAAAGGTAAAGGAGCTAAAGCTAGAGAACTTAATGCCAGCAAAGGATGGCTTTATAATTTTAAAAAGAACAGACGCCACAGCTTTTGCTGACCGAGAGGCAGCAGATAAATTCCCAGATGCCATCTAAGAAAACCATTCAAGAGAAAGGATATCTGCCTATAAAGGTTTTTAATGCAGATGAAAGTTCCCTATTCTGGAAAATATGCCACAAAGGGCATTCATTAGTAAGAAAGAGAAGCAAGCACCAGGATTTGAGGCGGGATTGGATACGCTAACTTTCTGTTTTGTGCAAATGCAGTTGGGTGTAAGATCAGCATTGCCTCCATCAAGAAAGCTGCTCTCAGCCTTGACTAGAAAAGATAAACACCAGAAGCCAGGCTTGGGGTTGCACATGAAGATGACCTGGGTCATGAGAGCTCCTTCTGTGTTGGTCCCCATCAATGCTGTGTTACTGAAGCCTGGAAGGACCAGGTAACAGACTTTCCACGTTCTCTTGATATTCGATAATGCCCCTGCTACCTAGAGCTCCATGCATTCAACACTGAAGGTATTGAAGTGATCTACTTGCCCCTAAACCCAACATTTCTAATTCAGCCTCTAGAACAGAGGGTCATGAGGAACTTTAAACCTTATTACACATACCCTGTTTCCCCGAAAGTAAGACATCCGCCGAAAATAAGACCTACTTACACTTTTGCCTTTCACTGAAATATAAGACATCCCCCCGAAAATAAGACCTCCCCGAAAATAAGGGTTTGGATTGTTATGATGATGTTCCAGATGATGACATGACTGTCATTGAATAAATGAGTAAATGTACCATAGATTGTTGTACATGGAAATAATGGTAGTAACAAGAAATTCTTGATACTGTAGGATTCACAGTTTGTCTGGTTATGCTGGTTTGTGATGACAACTACTACCGTATCGTACACAGGTAATAAATTTCCTTTTTCTTGTTCAACAATAAATGTGTACCGTGTTCTTGTTCATGGAAAAATAAGACATTCCCTGAAAATAAGACCTAACGCGTCTTTGGGAGCAAAATTAATATAAGACACTGTCTTATTTTAGGGGAAACAGGGTAGTACTCTGCAGAAAGACTTGTCGACACTATGAAAGAGAATTCTGATGGAGAGAACATAATGAAAGCCTGACAGGATTGTAGCACCGAAGATACCATCATTGTTATAGAAAACCACTACAATCATCAAGCTTGAAGCGGAATAGGCAACATATTGAATGATGCAGGGAGCATCAAAGATGGAACGAATAGACAGAGTCACTGTACTATAAAGAACTAGCTGACATTCCATCATTTCAGAAGGTAGCACATGGGCACAAACCAATGATCCTAACAGAAGTTCAAGCTGCAGCTGAAAACAGCCAAACACAAGGCTCCAGGAATTGATGGATACTAATGGAAATGTTTCAGCTAGCTGATGAAGCACTGGAAACACTAACCCGTGTACCTCGGGAAATTTGGAAGACAGTTATTGATCAACTGACTGGAAGTGATCCATATTTATACCGTTTCCAAAGAGAAAGGTGTACCAACAGAATACTCAAACTATAGAACACTATCTCTGATATCATGCAAATAAAATTTTGTTCGAGATTGTCCAACAACAGTTGCAGCCGTACATTGGCAGAGAGCTGCCAAAGGTTCAGGCCAGATTCAGAAGAGGACATAGAACAAGAGATAGCATTGCTCATGCCAGATGGATCTTGGGTGAAAGCAGAGAACACCAAAAGGAGGTTTACTTGTGTTTCTTTTTTT
>NW_022103931.1:3371105-3403728 GCF_000313985.2 Echinops telfairi | reverse complement strand
TCTGACCGAGCCCTGGTGTTCTCCATTGTTTCACATGCATGTGAAAGTTGGACATTGAATAAAGAGCAAAGAGGACTCAATGCATCAACATTGCGGGGCTGGGGAAGACTATTGAAAGCACCGCGGACTGCTAAAAGGGCAATCAGATCGGCTTGGACGTACAGCAGCCAGTGTGCTTTTTAGAGGTAAGGACGGACATACATACTTTGGACATGTTGACAGGAAAAACCAGTCCTTGGAGAAGGACATCATGATTGCTTAACAAAAGGGGCAGCAAAAAAGAGGCAGGCCCTCAAAGTGCTGGATTAACACAGTGGCTGCCACGATGGGCTTAGATATAGAAACAGTTGCGAGGCTGGCACAGGGTAGGGCAATGTTTCCTCCTGTTGAGAAAGCAGCTCTTCTTTAGTTATATTTTGAGTGTCTTCGGACCTGAGGGATTCATCTTCTGCCATTATCTCTGACCATGGTCTGCTTCTGTTCATTAGCTTTTCAATAACTTAACATGCTTTGATGATATTTATAGGGTTTTTATTGACCAATTCCTCTGAAGTGTATGGCCTATTCCTTCCTTATAGTCTGTTTTTTTTTTAATATAGTCTGTTCTTAATCTCATAGATTTCCACACATTTAATGTCTTCTTTTTATAAACGAATGCTTTTTTTAAAATTTTGAATTAGGTGGGGGCTGGGGTTACATTTCAGTCTGTCACCTTTGCCTTCAACAGTTCAAACTATGAAGCTCCCCTGTTCATTTTCTATCCCCACACCTTCTGCCTTCTCTTTGCCCTCTTTCCCCCATCTCCTCTCTCACCCAAGCCAACCCCTGTCAATGTTCAAGTCATTGTTTCATCTTTCCAGCCTTAGCCTTCCTCCCTTGGGAAGCTGGAACCAAAGTCTGTTCCCTTTGGTAGGCATGTCTTTATCTTGGTTTTTATCCTTGTAGTACAGGTCTTATGAAATACTTGTCCTTTTGTAATTGACTAACTTCACCGAGCTTAATTCTCTCCAGGTCCATCCATGTCATGCACAGTATTCCACTGTGTGTATGCGCCAACATTTCTCTACCCATTCTTTTACTGAGGGCTTTTGGGCTGCTTCTCCCTTCTAGCTACTGTGAATAGTGCTGAGGCGAATACGAGAGTGCATGTGTTCATGTTCTGTCTCCTACTTCTCTAGGGTAAAGAGGTATTTCTAGATCATGTGGAATTTCTGTTCCCAGTTGCTGGAGGTAGCACCATATCACTATCCACAGTGGTTTAAAATATGCTTTTTTAAACTGTATTCACACTAGTCTCTTTGCCTGGAATGTCCCCTCTGCCACCATCATCACATCTAGCCCAAGACTGAATTTGAATGTCATTGTCTCCTTGAAGCCTTCACCATTATCCCAGACTAGCTTGCCCGTCCATTCTCTGTGTCCCATTATACCCAGAATATGAGGTATTGCTTTATCTCATTACATGATTATCATTTCATATGCATATATTGAGCACTAGGCTCCTGGGGCGTCACAAATATTTCGTTGCTTGACTACCAGCATGAAAGTTGGTAGTTTGAATCCACCCATAGGTGCCTCAGAAGGCAGGCTTGACAATCAGCTTCTGGAAAGTCTTTGCACATATGGGATTGCCATTAGCTGGAATGGACTCAAGAGCAACCAACGAGCACCGAGTCAACATTACTGATATATATTGCCAGGACTGGAGACAGCAGTGAAACGGACACAAGCCTCCCCTTCCTGGACTTTCCCCGTGCTTTCCTTTGGCCTTTTACAAATACTAGGTACCGGCATTCTCCTTGTTTGATAGAAGAAGGCACTAAGGATCTGAGAGGGCAAGTTCTTGGCCAAGGTCACACCGCTAATTAGTGGCAAGGAGGAGACTGAACCCGGATACTCTGATGTCAAAATGCCTATGTTGCATGCCAAGGCACTACTGCCCACTTTGAGCCCAGCAGTAAGTAGGAGGTTTGGGGACTTACCCTTGGTGAATTGGGGACTTACCCTTGGTGAATGTTTGAGGAGCTTCAGGAGTCTTCTATGCTTTGAGATGTCAACATAGAATTGGCTAGATGGTTGTTTTGTTCTCCTTCTCCCTCCTTCTCGTCCTTTTAAATCTTTTTCCTTTTTTGGAGTGACAATGTTTGATTTTCTTATAAAGAAGTATTTCTGCCGTAGAGTCTCTTAAATATAAAATTGGCAATATACTGCCCTCTCTTGTAACAGCTCACCAATAAATGCAGCTGAGGCAGATTTACTCTTCCCGAAGGTAAACTGATTTGGGCTTTCCCTGTCAGTTTTAAATTTAAAAAATTCTATTTATTTACCTTTTTTTTGGGGGGGGGGTAGGCTATACATTTGTATGGTTCAAAAATAAGAGGTACCAAAAGACACATGGTGTAAGTCTCCATCACTCCCTTGCCCCCCTGTCCCCTAGCACCCTTGCCTGGAGGCAACCAAAGTATGCCCATATGTTGTCTATTTTTCCAAAGAGGTTTTATGAAAATGTAGGTATATTCATATATACCTCCCTTTTGAACGATTGTTTTCTTACCCCTTGAGGAGTAAACATAGTTTAAACGCCTCCCTCCATCTGTCCCTCGGAGTGTGCCTTGGAAACAGCAGACGTCTGCAGGTCTCCGAAAACACTGAGTTTTCCTCAGAGGGAGACCTCTCTCAGCCCATTTCCTGCAAGGCTCTCATATACACAACACTTCAGACTCTTGCAAGTGTTCCCATCTTTGATAACTCATCAAACCCACACAATAGCTCCTGAGGTCGAAGAATTATTCACTCCATGTGTTGTTTAAGGACAGGTTGCAGAGGACACAGCTGAATGAATGCTGCTGTGTGGTGGAGGTCGCCCCCAGAGCAACGTGTGGCTTAGCCCAGCTTGGACTTTGGAAGAGATAAGAAAGTTGTTTACTCCCAAGTCACAGTTTAAAAGTATTCTAGTGGCACTCATGTGGCATAGTGGAGTGAAGGAGCTTTCAGTCCCATTTGGTTTGTTTCCTGGCTCTGTGAATTATAGCTGGGTGCTCTTGGACAAATTAGTTCATGGTTTGTGCCTTCAGTTTTCTAATCTGTTAAGTGGGCATGATTATATCCACATGGCAAAGTGAATAGTCACATAAAATGAGTTATAGAATCGGACAAATCCAGTGCTTAGATTGCCATTACTATTATGACAATTATGACTGGTTTTTGCTGGTTGTTGTGGTTTGGTGCCATTGAGTTAGTCCCTCCGTGTAACAGAACAAAACAATTCCCTGGCCTGCTCCATCCTCAATTGTTCTTATGTTTGGACCCTGAGTTAGTTAATTGTGCCAACCTGGCCGATAATCACATGTGGGGCTAATTGAAAGGAGGAGGGATGAATGAGTGGTGAGCCTTGCCTTTCTAGTTCCCAGGTCTCTTGCTTTGTGATGGTCGCACCAGGGTGCAGCTGCCTTAGCAGTTCCCTGCTTCAGTTTGCAAGATTGACTTCCTACAAGACATCCCCAAGGAGAAGCCACATGGACCTATCCCGATGCAGCCCTGGGTGCTGGAGCAGCCGTGTGGAGACCCCTGCTAGTGCTGAGATGCTTGTTCGTTCACTGACTCAGCTTTCCTCCTGCAGTCGGCGTCATTGCCTCTGTTTTGTGAGGTGGAGGACTTTGTGGACTGGTGTTGGGTTAATGGGTTAATGTTGAACTTGTGGGCTTGGGCAGCATTGGGTTGGGATGTTTTCATGATGCACATTTCCTTTACATAAAACTCTTATACATGAGTTGCTGTGGATTTGTTTCTCTAAAGTACCCAGACTAATACAGACCCATTGTTGCAGCCAACATGTCAATCCATCTTGTTGCGGTTCTTCCTCATTTTCACTGTTCCTCTACTTTACCAAGCAGGACGACCTTTTCCAGGACTTATCTTTCCAAAGGATGTGAGATGAAGTCTTGCCACCCTTGTCTCTAAGGAGCATTCTAGCTGTACTTCCAAGACACAGCAACACAGAAGCCACCACAGTGCGACAAACGAACAGACAAGTAGTGGGACTTTGCTGGTACATGGGGGCAAGGAGCTGGGTTTTGAAGGATTGTAGGCTCACACTTTCCCTTAAGCAAGTTTATCTGTTAGCTCTGAGTCCTCTTGGGGAGTTACAATAATTCCAGGGGCTGAGCACAAACTCTCAGTGGATCTCTTGAACCTACTTTGATCTTTTTTAAAAAAATCATTTTATTAGGGGCTCATACAACTCTTATCACAATCCATACACACATCAATTGTGTAAAGCGCATTCGTACATTCATTGCCCTCATCATTCCCAAAACATTTCCTCTCCACTTAAGCCCCCGGCATCAGGTTCTCACTTTTCCCCTCCCTCCCCGCTCCCCCCTCCCTCATGAGCCCTTGATAGTTTATAAATTGTTATTTTGTGAACCTGCTTTGATCTTTATCTCCTCCCACCTCCTGAGCGATCAATTTTATTTTATTTTCTTTGCTTTAAGGTGTGCACTTTTATTGAACTGGTCAAGTCAGTGTACAGGTAAAACCCTGCCTCCTCCCCATCCTAACCAACCCAGGGGACCCAAAAGCTTTCACATCCTTCTTCATTTAGGGGGGCCAAAAAGGAAGGGGCACCCAATGGCCGACCATTCAAAAGGAAATTTTAAAAACAGGAAAACAAAACAAAACAAACCCAACCAGTATTCAGGTGGAAGAATTCGTAAACAAACAAACTTGGGTGACATAATTTACACAAAAGCAATACTCTTGTCCCTTGAGCCCCTGTGAGGGCCAGACCCACTTCTCTGGCAGTGTGGCGTGGGGCCAGCTGTGGAGAAGGGCAGGCGCTTCCTGTCACATGGCATCACACGGCTTTTGGAAGGACTATTTTTTTTAAAAAAGGTACAATCAAAGTCCTGGCCACAATGTAGAACTTGGAGGTGCTCACTCCGTCTGCCTTCACCTTCAGCGCTCCAGCTTCAAAATCCCGAGTCAAGCCCCCAAACAAATAAAGCCAGGCCAATCTCATCTTTTTCGTTTTGCTGCACAAGTTAAGGTTCTTCTCAAGAAAGGGTGTAACACAACTAAGGAACAGTCCGTCTAGAAGACCACCTTGGTGGTGGACTAGTGGTGGATTAGCCTTGGTGGTGGACTTGATGGAGAGGCCGGGGTAGTCAGCGTCCTCCTGCTCGCTGATCTGCTGCTGGAAGGTGGACAACAAGGCCAGGGTGGAGCCGCCCATCCACACGGAGTACCGGGACTTGCACTCAGGGGGAGCAACGATCTGGATCTTCCTCGTGCTGGGCGCCAGCGCTCGGATCTCCTTCTGCATTCTGTTGGCAACGCCGCGGTCCATGGTGGTGCCACCGGACAGGACTGTGTTGGCGTAGAGCTCCTTATGGATGTCCACGTTCCACTTCCCGATGAAGGGAAAGGTCGTTTGGTGGATGCCGCAGGATTCCATGGCCAGGAAGGAGGCCTGGAAGAGGGCCTCCGGGCAGCGCAAGCGCTCGTTGCCGATGGTGCTGACCTGGCGGGCCGACAGCTCGTAGCTCTTCTCCAGGGAGGCGGCGGCGGCGACCATCTCCTGCTCGAAGGACCAGGGCGACGTGGCCGAGCTTCTCCTTGGTGTCGCGCGCAATCTCCTGCTCGGCCGTGGGGGTGAAGCTCAGGTCCCAGCCAGAGGAGGAGGGCGTGGGGAAGGGCATACCCCTGGTAGATGGACACCGTGTGGGTGACCCCTTCGCCAGAATCACGACACCAGTGGCACGCCCAGAGGCCGACAGGGACAGCATGGCCTGCACAGCGACATCCACGGTGGGGTGGTGACGGTCTGGAACATGATCTGGGTCATCTTCTCTCGGGTGGCCTTGGGGCTCAGGGGAGCCTGGGTCAGTAGTACGGGGCGCTCCCCGGGGGCCACGCGGAACTCGTTGTAGAAAGTGTGGCGCCAGATCGTCCCAGTTAGTGACGGTGCCGTGCTCAACGGGGTACTTGAGGGTCTGCATGCCTCTCTTGTTCTGGGCCTCGTCGCCCACGCAGGAGTCCTTCTGGCTCAGGCCCACCATCACGCCCTGATGCCGGGGACATCCCACGATGGAGGGGAAGACAGCCCGAGGGGCGTCGTCACCCGCGAAGCTGGCTTTGCACAGGCCGGGGCTGTGGTCGATCTCATCATCCATGGCGAGCTTGGGGGTGGTGAGTGTGAACCGGCGCCCAGGACCGTGCGTGCGGCGGCAAGAGGCTGGTGCTCGCGAGAGGGACAAGGGCTCGGCTTTTATTTTAAAGTTTACTTTCCCAACGATAAAAATAAAATACGCTCATAGGAGAATACTGTCAGGAAAGACCAGTCTCCGGAGAAGGACGTCATGCTTCGTAAAGTGGAAGGACAGCGAAAAAGAGGAAGGCCCTCCACACAATGGATTGGCACAGCGGCTGCCACAATGGGCTCCCCCATGGGAGTAATTGTAAGGAGAGTGCCGGACCGGGCACTGTTTCTTTCTGTTGTGCATAGGGCTGCTATGGGTCAGAATCCACTCGATGGCACCTGACAACATTACAGAAAAGTGGGAAAATATTGGAAAGTAGAAAGAGGAAAACGAAATCATTCTCATGCATTCCTCCTCCCCTCAAACCTACTAGAATGAATACTGTGGTGTGTTTCTTTTCAGTCCCCCCCCCCACCTGTTGTGCACTTACACACGGAGCAGAACAATGATTGTCTTGCTTGTTGTAGGAATACTGTGCCCACAACGAAGGCATTTCCATTTTAATTATTTAAAACTCAAACTTATTCCCGGATGGATGGGTGTTTTTCTTCTTCTCAAGCACAGTGTTTTCAACAAGAATAAAATGAAGAGGTATCCTGGATGGCATCTAGGCAGCATCCTCTAACAGGGGCAGGCCCAGACCAGCGGTAGGCTCAGCAGTGGGTCAGTTGAACAGGTTGCTCTGGTATGTCTTGGTCCAAAACGTAGGCAAGAACTAGAGCTCAGACAGACAGTGTCAGCTGTGGACAGAAGGCTGCACTAATTGCTAAGTGGAAAAGGACTCCCTGCATCCAGGTGGTACAGTGGATAAGTGCTTGGTTGCTAAGCGAAAGGTTGGTGGTTCTAAACTACCAGCTGTTTCACAGGATCAAGACGTAGTAGTCTTCCTTAGGATTACAGCCTTGGAAGCTCTTTGGGTCAGCTCTACTCTGTCCTACACTGTCACTGTAAGTCAGGATCAAGTTGATGGCAATGGCTTTGGTATCCTGGCTCCTTCTGCTACTTTCCTCCCCTGGATGCATATCCTTGTCAAGCTCATTGCCATCTAAAAGTGGCACACTAGGATGTATCACTGTTTAGCCTCTAGAACAGCGGTTCTCAACCTGTGGGTTGCGACCCTTTGGGGGTCCAACCACCCTTTCCTAGGGGTCGCCTGATTCATAACAGTAGCAAAATTACAGTTAGGAAGTAGCAACGAAAATAATTTTATGGTTGGGGGTGCCAAAACATGAGGAACTGTATTAAAAGGTGGTGGTATTAGGAAGGTTGAGAACCACTGCTCTAGAGGATGGGGTTTTCACAGGAGTTTAGGTGACTACTTTGAGTTACTGAAGACTCCTAAACCAAATCTTTTGAGACCAAAACTCTTGGCAAATGGTGTCTTGAGCGCTGGGGATCCAAAAAGCTTGGCAGCTTCTCTGGCCTGCCCCAACCTTGAATTGTCTCATGGAACCTCTCCCAGCTCTTCTGTAGTTGCTCTGAAAAAATCCCCCAAACTCCTTCTTTAAGGAAAAGGAAAATCTCCCGTAAACTGATATATCAGAAGGGTGCACATTTGAAGTGACTGGTATTCCTAGCTGGTCAAGCACCCTAATAATGTTCTCTAATATAACATGACAATGGTATCTCTCAGGTGAACCAGAGACATATATAAACCATAGACAGGAATGGATTGGGGGTTTACACTTAATTCTAGCTCCAATCTAAGAATAATGATAGGATGATCACTCCAGTCATGATGATCACCTAATTTAAGAATAATTCGTTCTTATATGATCACCCTCATGGAGAGATCACTGAAGATATGGGTGCTATAGAAAAGTATGGTGAAGAAAGTAGATGGTGCCCAACTATCAGAGAGAACAGCATCTGGAGTCTTAAAGGCTTGTTTTCAAATAAGTAGCCACTTAAGTGAGGCATCAACTATATTCACATAGAAGATGCACACCAGCCTGTGTGACCCAAGGATTGTTAAGTAAAACCCAACTCTAAAGGAGGGCATGTTTTCAGACCGTAAGTTGTGAACACCTGTTTTACTGAAGGCTATGGATGACAGTGGGATGTCATAATTAAGGGATGTGAATAAGTCTTGTTATCAGAGATAGCATTGTAAAGTTATTTATGACAGGCATAGTTAGGTTAAAATGTAAAATCCCATTATTTGATCTCCCTTTGGACCCATTTAAAAGTTGTTTTAGTTTGAAAAAAAGTGAGGGGTAAATGCAGTTGGATGCAACCTCTGGTGAACCCCTTCTGACCACAGAGCAGGGATGTAAGGAGTCTTGCTATAATGTATAGTGCTGTGGAAAGTGGAAGATTGCAGATTCAGTTAGGTTTAAATTTAATACCTTATCATTTGCTCTCCCTTTTAATACATTTAAAATTTGTTCTTTTTAATATTTTCTGCTTTTTTAAAATTGAGGTTTTCCTGTTATTGTTAGTTTTTGTTTTTTGTAATGTTTTTATGTATATGAAATCCAGGATCGGTAAATCTATTGAGATAGTAATTGGATTACTGGTTCCTTGAGGGTATGGCGAGGGAGGCTGAGGGGAAACGGTGGGCTAAAAACAATGAGTATACGAATGAAGAATATATTCCAAAACTGATTGTGGTGATTATATAACTCTTCTTAATATGATTGAACTACTGAATTGTAAAATTTGTGAATTACAGTGAACCCTCGCCACTTCGTGCTTCGACTTCCGCGGCTTCACTCTATCGAGGTTTTTGCGTAACAGCGCATGCTCTGTCATTACTGCCACTGATTGGCTCATACTGTACACGCTTCTGTCTGCATCGCTACGTATCGGAGCTACGTATCAGATGCATTTTTGCTTTTGTACAGTATACTGTAATTGTTTGCGATTTTTAAGAAATTTTATCTAAGTCCTATGATAGCTCCTAAACGAGCTGCTACTTCTAAGCCTTCTGACAATAAAAATAAGCGCCAGAGGAAGGTGCTCACCATCCAGGAAAAGGTAAAACTTTTGGATATGATCAAAGATGGCAAGAAAATCGTGGAGGTTGCACGCCATTTCGACTTGAATGACTCTTCCGTTCGCTCCATCCGTAAAGAGGAAAAAAACATCCGTGCTACGGCTACTTTCACTTTCAACAAGGAAGCAAAGCGCATCGTGACAAGTCGTAATAAGTTCATAGTAAAAACGGAGTCTGTCCTAGCCGTTTGGATCATTGTAACGTCCAAAATGTTTTACTGTATTTTCCCTTTTTCGTTTAATAAATTGGGTAATACGAGTGTAATGGTGACTAAAGGGTGTTTTTTCATGTCCTCTATGCTCCAACTACGAAAATATTTGATTTACAAATAAGGAATCCTACTTCGCGGAATTTCATTTATCACGGTAGGGTCTAGAACCGATTAACCGCGATAAACGAGGGTTCACTGTATATGCCAATAAAACTGGTTTTTCAAAAAAGTTTGGCTCTTTCATTCTGGGACATAGTCAGGTATTTTCCCACTCCCTTCTGTAAATGTCCTTTCCCTGCTCCAAGGCTTAGAGAAATATAACTTACCCTACAAAGCTCAGTTCAAACTTCATCCTCTTTGAAATGCTCCAGAATGCTTGCCCCAGTGTGGCAAGCAGCCTCCTTTTCAGGACTCCTACAACTCTAGGCTCATGTTGCTAATAGAGTAGAAAACATATGATCTGCTCTTTCCCTCCCCCTCCTTTCCCCTGTGAGCTCACAGATGGCCAGGACAGGGCTATGTCCTTACCTCTCCTTTAGGTCCTAGGAGGCTAAGGGATTTAATAGATATTTGGTGAATAAAATCATGAATTTTATGTGTCCCTTCTCTTCCATCTTTCTCATTATCCCTCACCTCATTTTCTTAATATTTTAAAGTTTCATTAGCATGTCAACCACAATTCATACAATTAAATGATTAAATCCGATCAAGAAGAGTTGTACAATTGTCACCATATTCAATTCTAGAAGTTTCTTCTTCCTGGAACCACTGTTATTCATGTAAGTATTTTTTTTTCTAATTGTGGCAAAAATGTACACACAAGAAAACATTCTCCAACCCCACAACTTCTTCTTGAATAATATTCAGTGCCATTGATACTCTTCCTGTTGTACAACCATTATTAGATCCTTTCCCAAGTGATTCCACCACCGCTGACATAAACTCAATGCCTCCTAGGCAACAACTCTTTCCCTTTCACCCGTGGTGACCATGGGTCAAGTTTGGTTTCTTTTTTTTTTAGTGGTTTTCTTGATATATTCACGTTATCATACACTTCTATGGTTAAATTACTTTCAAAACGAGTTTTACACACATAATCACAATCAGTTCTAGTGCTTCCTCCCCCTTCCTGCATTGTTTGCTCCCCAAATCTCACCTTCCCCATCTGCCCCCCCAACCGCACTCACAATAAACCATTGTATCAGTTATTGTCTCTATGCATCTACTCCTTCTGTGCTTCAAAATCTGGGAAACCCAAAAGAAAGAAACAAACAGAAAACAAAACCAAAATAAAATAATAATATAAAGATAAAAATTCAAATAAAGAGCAAGAAAGAAAAGGCTACTATTAATATTTAAAAAGTCATGGAAGAAATTAAAAAAAAATCATTTTATGAGGGGCTCCTACAACCAGGAAAGAAATTTTTGTCATGGAACAAGCAAGAAATACTTGAGCCTAGAACAAATTCAGGCTGGGTCAAGAGGGAGGTCAACCTGCCAAGTATCAGATTACACTTTGTGCGATCCACCATAATCAAGTTTACAGTCATCACTGTTTGATAGTAAAGTGTTCGAGTCCCCCGCGTGTGGCTCGAAGGGATCCACCAGAGGCTGCAGATGGATTTTGGGCTCCCACTGTCCTCCATAGCCTTCTACAAATTGCCTCATTCCCATTTTTCCATCTTGCCATTTCTAAGTTGCGAACAGTTAATGTACTAGCCTGCTAACTGACTGGCTAGAGATTTGAGTTCACCCGGAGGCACTTGGGAACAAAGGCTGATGATCTACTTCCAAACATCAGTGATTGAACCCAATGGAGGGGAGTTATACTCGGATACACGGGGTCAATGACAACACGTTTTCAATATATCCCAATTGTATCCCATGCCTAAGTATATCGAATGACTATATTTGATGGAGAAGTATCCTCTATACCAGTGGTTCTCAACCTTCCTAATGCCGTGACCCTTTTGCTTTAATAGTTCATGTTGTGGTGACCCTCCAACTATAAAGTAATTTTCGTTGCTACTTCATAACTAATTTTGCTACTGTTATGAATCGGGCGACCCGTGAAAGGGTCGTTCAACAACCCCCCCAAAGGGGTCACGACCCACAGGTTGAGAACAGCTGCTCTATGCCCATCAAAATGTCCCTCTTAGATCTGACATACTACCTTGGCCTTCTCATCCCTAAATTTCTCCCTGAGTTGGATGCCAGAATGACTGTAGAGTACAAATTCCTATGAGACTTCCTCCTCACTGAAAGTGGGGGACAAAGTTGGCACTCTGTCCCCGGGGCTGGGGCTAGAGACATATTGGTTCTTTAGTGAGATCTTACACTCAGGGTTTATCTCCGAGGCTGCACAGAGCAAAGTGTGGAAGCAGCAGGGTTATTCTTGGCACTTCAGCAAAAAGGAAAAGTTCAGAACTGGGTATGTTGTCAGTTGCAGTTTAAAATGAAGACAACAGGACCACAAGGTAAGTTTTCAAATATTTTATTGAAAAACAAAATAGATACATAACCCTTCAAAAGAGCACAAGTGGACTGTTCCCTATCTCCCCTTCTGCTGACAAACCCCACTCTCCCAGGGCTCCACCTACCCGGCTCTGAGGCCCAAACTGACCTTGCAGTTATGGCAACTGTTCCCGTCACCCAGCTGGTGACTCAAGCTCCATCATCTCCCTTCAGCTTCTAATCTGCCTCCTTTAAGAAAATAAAGATATCCCCCTCCCCGACTTGCTTAAAAATAATTTTCAATTATTAGAAACTGTATTTCTGCGTGTTTTAAAGAAACACTTTAATTTTTAGAAATCTCTCTGTTCTCATATGCCTAATAGAAGCCTCTGGGATGCCTGCTTGCCTCACCCAAGGAGGTCAGCTGCCAACTGGTGCTCCTTGGAAATCTTCAGGAAGTAATTTCTTCCAAATTTCCCCTGCAGTTACAAATTCCACAAACTGCTCACATAAACATGCTGTCTTGATTACCGGCACTGCTTCTCAGCTCTGGAAACCTGATCTTTTTGTGAACTAGGTCACATGTTTTAAATTCCCTGTAAACAGAAGAGAAAACAAAATTCAAATTCAGGTAACATATATAAATTATACCTCAATAAAGCTGTGGAAAAACAAAACAAGTCCAGCCAAGCCTGCTGGGTGAGAAACTTATGGCTCATCCCATACAATACTGGCATGGTGGGTTATGTGGTGGGCTGTTAACTGCAAGGTCAACAGTCAAAAAATCTCCAGTGGCTCCACAGGAGAATAATGATTTTTTTTTAAATTCCTGTGAAAACTTACAGTCCTAGAAACCCACAAGGCAGTTCAACTCTATTCTCCAGGGTCGCAGTGAGTTGGAATCCACTCAATGACAGTGAGTTTGGTTTTTGTTTTGAATTGACTACCAGCTGACTGCTGCAACTGTTGTTGAATGGTGTTCAACAACATTTTGCTTGCGTGCGATATCAATGATGTTTTTCTATAATTTGCACATTCTGTTGGATCACCTTTCTTTGGGAGGGATACAAATATGGATCTTTTCTAGTCAGTTGGCCAGGTAAGTGTCTTCTAAATTTCTTGGCAGTACCTTGAGAGGGAGCTGCCAAAAATCCAGGTTTGATTCAGAAGAGGACATGGAAGAAGGGATATCATTCTACCCTGATGTTAGATGCATATTGACTGAAAGCAAAGAAAACCAGAAAGATGTTTACTTGTACTTTATTCACTATGCAAAGACTGTGCGGACCAGAACAAACTATGCATAGGCTTGAGAAGAATGGGAATTCCAGAACAATTCATTGTACTCATGTGGAACCTGTATGTGGATCAAGAGGAGTTGGGCAAAGAGAACAAGGGAATACTGCATGATTTACAATCAAGACAGGTGTGCATCAGGGTTGTATCCTCTCACCATATTTATTTTCCGAATGCTGAGCAAATAACCAGAGAAGCTGGATTATGTGAAGAAGAACGGGGCTTCAAAATTGGAACCACCTGTGATATGGAGATGATGCAACCTTGCTTGTTGAAAGTGAGGAGAACTGAAGCGCTGACTTACTGATGACAATCACGGGATGCAGTATGGATGACCACTCAGTGTAAAACAAGACAAAACAAACAAAACATCCTCAAACTGGACCGGTAGGTAACAGCATGATAAATCAGCGGTTCTCAACCTGTGGGTCGTGACCCCTTTGGGGGGTCAAATGACCCTTTTCCCAGGGGGTCACCCAATTCAAAACAGTAGCAACATTACAGTTATGAAGTAGCAACGAAAATAATTTTATGGTTGGGGGGTCATCACAAGATGAGGAACTGTATTCAAGGGTCATGGCATTAGGAAGGTCGAGAACCACTGTGATAAATGGAGAAATGATTGAAGTTCTCAAGGATTTCATCTTGCTTAGATCCACAATCAGTACTCATTGGAAACAGCAGTCAAGAAATCAAATGAAGGATGCACGAAGGTAGGAGGGTGGGGGAGGGAGGGGGAAAAAGAGGAGCTGATACCAAGGGCTCAAGTAGAAAGAAATTGTTTTGGAAATGTTATTGGCAACATATGTATGAGTGTCCTTAATACAATTGAATAATGGATATTTATAAGATTTGTAAGAGGCCCCTTCCCCCCAATAAAATGATACAAAAGAAAAAGAAATCCAGTGACACCTGCTTTGGGTCAACCTGCTGTGTAAAACCCCAAAAGATGACTGAATAAACAAAACTGCCAGAATGCTATGTTATGGCATGCTTCAGGCCTTCATGTGGTATATTCCGTATATACTCGAGTACAAGCCAACCCGAATATCAGCCGAGGCACCAATTTTACCACAAAAACGGCATTAAAAATGTGCTGAAAAAAATTCGGCTTATACTCGAGTATATAAATGGTACATATGATGGAATATTAGTTATAAAAAGAATGAAGTCCTGATGCATACCCCAGCATAGATGAACCTTGGAAACATTCCACTGAGAGAAATAAATTCATCACAAAAGGACAACTACTGTATGATCTCACTTATATGAAAGAAGCAAATATATAGAAATCATAAATTAGTAATGGTTATCAACTGTGGGAAGGAGAGTAAAAGAAGGGATTTTTGCTTGGGGGGCAACGAATTTATGTTAATACTGGTAGAATAATTTGGATAAGTATAGAAAGGATAGTTGCCCAAATTGAAGAAAATATTCTGTCATTTAATTATACATGTGCACATTGTTGCATTGTTGTGTCTTCTAGTGTATTTTCAACACAATAGAAAGGAGTAAAAAAAGAAAGAAAATGAGGAACTGTTATTTTCCCGAGCAGAGTTGGTGTATCACTTTACATTCATATCAGCAGTGTAGGGGTAATAATTTCTCTGGATCCTTGCCAGCATCCACTTAAAAAAACCCAAAAACATTTGATTAGGTTTGTAGTGATTTCTCATTGTGGGTTTTTTCAAGAATAAAACTTATTTTTATAACCGTTAAAGCTTTCTGCAGTTGTTGAGAACATACACCATTCGGTAGTTTCTGCACGTACAATTTGGTGCCAATAATTCAAGTTAAGCAACCATTCTCATCTCTTTTTTTCAGAGTTTCTCTCACCCCCCCCCCATCTTAATATATTCACTGCTCCTTAAGTTTCTTATCAAATCTTTTGAGTTGCTGTTATCAATTGGATCCCATATAGATAAATCTTAAAAGAATATGATACTCAAGGCAGACAGTCTTTAGTAGTTAAGTTAAAGTATTATTTGGTTTTAAGAAGACTTCAGGGGGTGTTTTCAAGTTTATGTCTCAGGGCAGTAGTAACAAGGGCTCATCCAGCCTCCATGGCTCCAGCAAATCTATATTCCATCAGAATTTTAAATTCTTTTCTAGATTTCCCCCCTCTTGATCAGGATTCTTCTATAGAATCTGATCAAAGCGTTCAGTAATGTAGCTCGGTACCATCCAGTTCTTCTGGTCTCATAATAAAGAAGGGAGTTGTTTATGGAGGCAATTAGTCACACATTCCATTTCTCCTCCTTTTCCTGATTCTACTTCTTCCTCTGTTAGTCTAGAGGAGAATAGGGATCAGTTTTTGTGTCTTGAAGGGGTACTGATGGCACAGTACTTAAAGCATTCAGCTGCAAACTGAAAAGTTGGTGATTTGCACCCACCAGTCACTTTATGTGAGAAAGATGTGGAAGTCAGTTTTTGTAAAGGTTACAGCCTGGGAAACCCTTTGGGGCAATTCTACTCCACACTAAACACATTATTTGGCCAATTAACTGTGATGTCTCATGAAACCACAACCCCCAATCTTCCAAACTAACGAACTAAATTCCATGAGATGTTTGGTAGTATGTACAACAGAAGGAAACACTGCCTGGTCCTGCACCATCTTCACAATTGTTCTCATGTTTGAGCCCATTAAATCACCTCTATTAAACACTAATAAGCTCCCACTACCATGATTCGAATTCGATCTTGCAAGTCAGGCTAGACCAGAGGAGGTACACTGGTACAGATAGGAACTGAAAATACAGGGAATCCAGGACGGATGAGCCCTATAGGACCAGTGGTGTGAGTGGCAAAACAGGGAGGGTAAAGGGAGAATGGGTAGGAAAGAGGGAACCGATTACATGGAACTGTGTGTGACCTCCTCCCTGGGGGACAGACAACCGAAAAGTGGGTGAAGGGAGATGTTGGACAGGGCAAGATATGACAAAATACCAATTTATAAACTATCAAGGGCTCATGAGGGAGGGGGGAGCGGGGAGGGAGGGGAAAAATGTGGACCTAATGTTGGGGGTTTAAGTGGAGAGAAAATGTTTTGAGAAACGATGTACAAATGAGCTTTACACAATTGATGTGTATGGATTGCGATAACAGTTGTACGAGCCCCTAATAAAATGTTTAAAAAAAACAACACTAATAAGCATCTGTCTTTTTGCGTTTGCCCACTTGAGATATTTCATATACGTGGGATCATACCACATTTGTCATCTTGTGATTGACTTATTTTACTTAATGTGCTTTTAAGGTTCATCTGTGTTATGGCGTGCTTCAGGCCTTCATTTCTAAGGCTGAGTATGATCCCATAGTACCCATGTACCACATTTTTGTTTGTCTATTGATCTTTGCATAAGCCCCGGTGGCATAGTGAGTGGAATAAACACTGGGCTGCTAACTGCCAGGTCAACAGTTTGAAACCACCAGCAAGCAGCTCCATGGGAGACAGATAGGCTGTCTACTACCATAAAGAGTTACAGTCTCAGAAACCCCCAGGGGCAGTTCTACTCTGTCCTATAGGGTCGCTATGAGTTGGCAATGACTTGATGGCAGTAAGTTGAGTATTAGTCTGTACATGGACACTTCTGCTGTTTCCACCGTTTGGCTCTTGTGAATAATAGTGCAATGAACACTGGGATACAAATGTCGATTTGAGTACCCATTTCTAAGTCTTTAGGGTATATACTTGGTAAGTCTATGTTTCACTTTTTCAGGAACTGTCAAGTGGTTTTCTACAGCAGCAGCAGCAGCAGTTTACATTCTTACCAGAAATTCATCAACCATAACTGGCTTTTTTGCAAAGCAAAAGCTTTTTGTTTTCATGAGGTCTAATTTATCCACTATTACTTTTATGGATCATGATTCTGGTGTTTCAATGACCCAAGCTCACAATTTTCGGAGATTCTTTGATTCATTTCAAGTTTCCATGTCTCATTAGTTGCCCAGCCTAACCACAAGATGTATCACAAATCGGACACTTCCTTTCTGTCCCATTGTTTCCAGTTATCTCCACCTCTCACTCAGGTCACTCAGAAGAGCTCTAAACTGGTGCCCCTGCCTCTGGAGCTATCCCACACACTACAGTTATGTCTAGCACATCCTTTCTCTAACGCAGAAACACTTCTGCAGCTCTCAGTTATCCACAAATGAAGTCCAACTCTGTAGCTTAAATATGCTCCATCAGTACTTCCCTATCTCCACGTCTGTTCTTCTGTGCTGCGGTCTCTTCTGAGGAAAACCTACAGGGGATTCTGATGCTAAGGTCCTTCTAGCGGTATGACCAGAGCTTGCTAAATGAACAAAAAAATTCACAAATGTACAAATTGCCGTGCCTAAAGTGTTATCACAACCCATGTTCACAGAAAGAAAGGGGAGTAGTATATTCCTTGTTGCTCTGTTTCACTTTCCCGTCACATTTGTGGGCAATTAACAAAAATAACAGAAATAATCTCCACCATGAGCAATGTTGAGCTCGAGGAACGATACATTTCTAGCTTTATATAAAGCCCATTGTTTGCTTCTCACATCCTGCTTTTCCAGTACTGGGGAGTAGCATGAGAACATTCTGAAGGCCAGCAGGGTCTCGAGCCTGAAGAGATACATGGACAGAACAGAGGGGCAAATTCAAATGCGAATAGAGACCAAGAATGTAACGGGAAGAAAGCAGACTGAGGGTAAGACATGAGTCCCTCGTGATTTTGTTTTTCATTTTCCCATGGAATCACAACATTAGTATAAGCAATAGTTTCCTCTCAACTCTCCTAGAAAAGAAGACCCAACAAAAGCATTGTAAACGACATGAAAAATGGAAATTGACGCTTGTCTTAGAGTAAAAGATTTAAAAAGCTGGGGTGGGTTTTACACCAGATAAGAATGTACATGCTCATAAAGGGGGGGGGATCTACTCTGTTCCAGGCATTGACTCTTGTGCAGCAATGTGGGTTCAGTGTGACAAGATCTTTGTTTTGTTCAAGAGAAGTCAGACATTTCTATTTGGATGCAAAATTCCCACTGTTAAATGTGGACAATTGCCTTAACATTTCAAGGAATATTGTGTAGAACCTTGGTATGTGTGGTCAAATTTAAAATAAAAAATGGGAGCAAGATGTGGTTCATGGGTTAATGGCAACCATTTTCCACTCCAAAATATGATAAATTATATGGTCGTCATACCTCTAATGTATAAGGAAGTACTTAATGAAGTAGGACTCAGGAAGCCTGGGTTCTGCAGATTCCCTGTTGGGCTGACTCATTTGTTCATCTGTTAATTCAATAAAAATGTACAGAGTGACGATTCTACATCAGGTACTCTGCTAGGTGCCTGTAAAACATAGAGCAGCACTGTTCAATAAAACTGTAATATGAGGGAAATGTTCTAGATCATAGAGATATTGAGCACTTAGGGAGTCCTGATGGCATAGTAGTTACATGTTAGGCTGCTAACCGCAAGGGCAGTAGTTTGAAACCACCTTGGGAAAAAGATGAGGTTTTCTACTCCTGTAAGAGTTACAGTCTCAGAAACTCACAGGGGCAGCTCTACTCTGTCCTATAAGGCGGCTAAGTTCGACCTTGCCCTATCAAGGCCACGGTGAGTCAGTACTGAGCCGATAGCAGCGGGTTTATTGAGCAATTGAAAGTGAGCAACTGCAAGTGAGGACATGAATTTTAAATTTTATTGAATTTAATTCTAGATAGCCACATGTGGATAGTGGCGACTATATTGAGATAATACAGATATAGAATTGTAAGGTTTTTCAGGACATTGACTGGGGTTTGTTTTTATTTCTTCTTTCATTTCCCATCCCCCATTTCAATCTATTAGCAAGTTTTGTCAATTCTACCTCCAAAATATTTTCTTTTGTTTTGTTCTAAAACAAATGTTCATAACCCAGGTTGTTTTTTACTTGTATCTTGGGTTTTTTTTCTATTTTGTAATTACTCTAAATTCAAGTTTAGGGAATTTGGCAGTTATATACTCTACTGTCAACTTGAGGAAGGGGTAGAGTCTAGCCTGTCAATCAGGTCATAGACAATGAAGCCTCTGTGTGGGTATGGCCTTCTTCTGAGGATTCTGGGAATTCCTGTCTTCCTCCCTAGAGACAGGACACGCACTCTCTCTTTGCTTCTTCTTCCTGCTGACAAGCATATGGAGCTATGGCGCCAGAGCCCTGCAGCTGGAGGAGCCATGTGGAGACCCACGCCAGTGCTGAGATGTTTCCACTGCCATGGGATCCACAAGACTTTCCACCCACTGCCCTGTGATCTTCCATTGCATGTGTTGCGTGAGTCTGAAGAGGAATTCATGTACTGGTGTTGGATATATGGACTAATATCGGACTCACAGACTTGATCTGGACTGGGCAGGGATGTTTTCTTAATATACCATTACTCTTTAATATAAAACTCTCTTTTACATATATATGAGTGTCTCTGGATTTGTTTGTCTAGTCAGCCCAGACTAACACAGGAATATTTCCTTTGTCTTGGAAAACAACATCAACAACAACAAAGCTTTATTATCATTTGCTAGCCCAATCTCATTTAAAGAGAGGAATGATAGTTATGTTGTCAGAGTGAATTTATATCATCAGTGATGCAAGACAGGTGGTGACAAGAAGGAGACGACAGCATTGTTGACAAAGTTGTAATCTGCTGGTGGTGTTTGCGAAGAAGCCCTTGCAAATTTCGAAACAGTAACATCTGTTAGGAAAGTCTAAAGTGTCTCACAGGCCAAAAAGGGAATGAGGATAGTAAAATGCCTCGACACAGTTTGGATGAAATATTACATTTTAAGTTACTGGCCCTTGGCTATATAAAAATAGGGTGGTAGGCCATGCTTACAATGGTCTCAAGTTCAAATAAACTAATGTGAAAATAATGTCACTTCACAATGCACATACATTTCCAAGGTCTTTACTTTTTCTCCGTAGGTGCTGGCAGGAGAGGTACTCAAACCTTTTCCAGTCCAGACGCCTAGCCTCAATGCCCAAACACGAGAAATGACGAGAGGTGGAATGAACACCTTAGGAAATTCTGCAAAGAAAATACCCCCTTTCTTCATGGCTCCACTTTTTTTTTAACTGTTTTACTGGCATGTAATCCACATATCATACAACATGGCTCCACTTTTTCTCACATAATTTGTCCATCTTCTTGTGGGCAAGGGCTGTGCTAGTGAGAGCCGCCCCTCGAATGTCTCTGTCCTGATTCATGTTATGCATCCAAAAGGATCTTCTCCATACTTCCAGGGTGGACAGAGGATGAAGAAGGTACAAATTCTATTTTCCCATTGCCACTGCTGTTGTTCATCGGCAGGTCCACCCGGGGAACTCCACCCACGCTGGCTAGCGGTGACAAGGGCTGTTAGTCTTCCTCGTAGTTGTTTCTGTTGTGCAGTGGCAGCGGCTGATTTTCTAAATTAGACCACACTGTCAGGAGGCTGTAGGAGCTACAGCCATGGCAGGACTGTCTCTGGTTGTTGGGCAGCAACGCCCAAATTATATTCTATTTCCTCCACTGTTTACTCTTCTGACTAGTCTAAACCACCCTTGCCCCTTGCTTGGACAAGTCCAATAGCCTCAGAACTGATTACCTATATCCTCCTTCTATAAAGCATCCCAGATATTTTATTAAAACCTAGCTCATTAAAACATTAAACATCACTCCTATTCTCAAAGACCTCTAGAGGATTCCAATCACACCTATAATATAATACAATCAACACCCAAATCATGATCCATAAAAGTAGAAGTTGATAACAAAACCTGGTAAGATCGGGTTTCATGTCTCCTGTCTCCTACCACCAACCTTCTGGCTCCCTCTCTTCTAGTTCACCTTTTCTATGTTGCTTTAACACAAATTCCTTTCTTCATTTTGGGCCTTCTTCTTTGTAACAGGGACAGAACAGAGGCTTCTGCACTGTCTGCTAAGAGAATGGACAAAGGACCCTGTAAGACCAAGTTATGAACAAAAGACTCTGTGAGAACTGGTTTGGTAAATGCCTTAACCTTGAAGCCAGGCTCTAACGAAAAACCTAGCACAGGATTGTACTCAGAGATAATCCCGAAACATTCTGAGACATGCTTGCCCAGAGCTGCAGCCCAGATAAAACGGAAAGAAACCATATATGAGAGCCAAGGAAAACGAGTAACTAATTAGAAGGTTGCTTGACCATCTGCAAAGTGGCAACCCCTCTCATTTAAAAGTGTCATTTAAAAACTAGAAGCATCCCCCTAGACACATTCCCTTCTCAGTTCGCAAGGGGGGACCCTGAGTGAACTGTATCTGATCTATGCTTAAGGTGTCCTTCTCAACTACAGAGGGACCTGTTTCATGCCTTCTGAGGCAACTCCATGCTTTAATAAACCCGTGGCTTAATTTTTTGCTGCTGCGCTGGCTGTGTGTGTGTGTGTGTATGTATGTGAGCGAGCTTGGCTTATCTCTGGACCCCAAGAAACCACACGGATCTGGAACTTACTAGTTCCCCTGTGGATGTCAGAGCTGGAACACCAAACCTCACACTTTGCACTTGCTGTTGCTTCTGCCTGGAATGACCTGTCCTCAGATATTCCCATTTCTGGCTCTTCTCATTATTCGGGTCTTGATTCAGAAGTCACTTCCCAGAGGTCTTCCCACTGCCATCGACTTGATTCTGACTCACGGCGACCCTATAGGCAGAGCAGAACTGCTCCTGTGGGGTTCTGAGACTGTAACTTTTTATGGGAGGAGAAAGCCTCATTTTTCTCTTGTGGAGCAGCTGGTGGTTTTGAAATGTTGACCTTGCAGCTAGCAGCCCAATGCAGGTCTTAAGAACACCCAATCTAAGTAGCCAACCTCTCCAGCAACTTTTTTCCCCCAAAGCAGCTTTAATAGCATTTAATCCACATATCACACAATTCAATATTTCACTCATATCAAGAAGAGTTGTACAATCACTTTTAGAATATTTTCTCCTCCCACTCTGCCACCATGGTTAAATTGCTTTTAAAATGAGTTGTGTAATCACCACCAGGTCTAGTACTCCCTCCCCGCTTCCACATGCATTGTTTACTCCCTCCCCCTCCCCCTTCTCCTCTAGACCCTACAACAGTACTTAACTCTGTGCATCTACTCCTGTGTTTCCCAAACCAGTAATTCTTTTTTCGTTACATCATCCCGTTTTATTTTCTTCAATGTACTTTGCACACTGAAAACATCATTATGTGTTTGTTTATTTGCTTACTGTCTTCTCTCTCAAGTTCTGTGAGGGCAGGGACCTTGTCTGTTTTGTTCATTACTGTCTCAATATGACCTTCCATAGTGACTAGCATATAGCAGGCGTTCAATAAAAAGTCACAGAAAGAAAGAATGTTTGTACAGCTACCGGAAAGTTCATAAAGCACTTTCTCATTCACTTTACGGAGGCTTCAAGTTTTGGTCACTGCTCTTAAGAACCTTATAAATGTGGTTGAGGTAAGCAACATGTTCACAAAAAGATGTTATTAGGGCAATCGGTAAATGGTGAAGTCAGTCCGTGTCACAGGAGTTTGGAGGTGTCAAAGACTGTTGGCAGCACAGAAAAAGAAGAACATGTTGCCAGATGTCCATTGAGTTGATTCTGACTCAGCGATCCTATGACAACAGAGCGACGCACTGCTTGGTCCTGCACCATTCTCACATGTGTTGCTATGTTGGAGCACCTTGTGGTGGCCATTTGGCAATTCATCTCATTGAAGGTCTTCCTCTTTTTGCTGACCCTTTACTTTACAAAGCATGGTGTCCTCTTCCAGGGACTGGTCTCTCCTGAGAACACATCCAAAGTAGGTGAAACCAAGCCAGCTTTGCCTCTAAGGAGCATTCTAGCTGTATTTCCTCCAAGACACATTTGTTGGTTATTCTAACAGTTCATGGTACTTTCAATATTTTTTGCCAACATGATAGTTCAAATATTTCAATTCTTCTTTAGTCTTCCTTATTCATTGCCCAGCTTTCACATGTATTCAAGGAGATTGAAAATACCATGACCCGAGTTAAGTGCACTTAGTCCTCAAAATGACATTTTTGCTTTTTAATACCTGCAAGAAGTTTTCTGCGGCAGATTTGCCCAATGCAATACGTCGTTTGATTTCTTGACTGATGCTTTCATGAGAGCTGACTGTCGATCTAGGTTAAATGAAACCCTGGACAACTTCAATCTTTCCCCCATAGATCAATGATGGTCCAGTTGTGAGGACCTGGGTCTTCCTTAAATTGAGTTGCAATCCATAGTGCTGGCTGCCATCCTGGATCTTCATCAGCAAGCGCTTCAAGCCCTCCTCACTTTCAGCATGCAAGGTTGGGTCATCCAATACTGATGGCATGTTCTAAGAGGAATGCAGGACTACAGAAAAGTAAATCCAAGATTTCAGGATCCTTTTCCTGGAATGTTGTAATATCCACTTAAAATCTGAATGAATATTTACATCATATTTTCTTTTCTGTTTTTGTCTTCCCCTTCTCCAATCATTCGCTGCCAACTCAAATATTTTTCTTCATATCACCTTGCTTTTAAAACTTAATACCTATTTTGGTCCCATCCATGCTGAACAATGGAGGAAGGGACAATTAAGTGGTAGAATTCTTGCTTTCCAGGAGGCTATCTGGGCTCAATTCCTGCTCAATACACCTCAGAAAGAGCCACCATTCCGTTAGTGGAGGATTGCTTGTTGCTCTGATGCTGAACAGGTTTCAGCGGAGCTTCCAGACTAAGTCGAACTCAGGAGAAAGGCTCAGTGATCTCCTTCCAAACATCAACCACGAAAAACAAGAGTCCAACCCACAACTTCACATGGGGATGGCTCAGGATTGGGCAGTGTTTCATGCCTCTGTGTTATTAGGGGCTGACTCAATAGCAACTACTACTACTAGTAAATAATAATAATGAAATAGTAGACTTGATCAGTTTATTACATTTTAAACAGATATTTTAAGATATAACCACTAAAATGAAAAAACAAAGTGTACTAATTTAAATTGTCTCTCATATGAGGCACACACACTATATATATATAAATAAAAAATTTTAATGGGGCGGGGCCTCTTACAGCTCTTATAACAATCTAAACATCCATTGTGTCCAGCACATTTGTACATATGTTACCATTATCCTTTCCAAAACATTTTCATTCTACTAGAGCCCTTGGTATTAGCTCCTCATTTCTTCCCTGAGGCACACTTTAGGAAAATCACAGTAAGCATTTACAATTGGGTCCCTGAGGCCTAAGTTGCTCTGCCACCATTAGCCTGCAGTGATTTGAGAATCTTGAATGGTGATTTCTCTGTAGCTTCCTTAGCCCCATCGGGCACATTCATCCACCTATCCATTCTAAAAAGCCTTCACTGGTGTCACCTACAATAAGCTAGGGCCTTTGTGAGTTCTGGGGTCACAGAGGAGAACAAGACACAGATTTTGCCCTCAAAGAGTTCTCAGTCTAGCGAGGGAGACATATGTGGAGGTAAACACAATATAGTAGACTGCACAGTACCAGTCCGTATACTGTGCTGCGGGGTGAAACGGAAAAGCTTCCTAGAGGAAGAAGTACTGTGAAGGTCAAGCAGGGAAAGACTATTTTAGGCCGCAGGAACAGATGAGGATGTATACAGGCAATCAAAAATGTTTTGTAGCCAAAGGAAAAACCAGAAAGGGCCTAGGTGGTCCCGGAGAGCCTCTGAAAGATTTGAATGCCGGGAGGAGGTTTTAGTGAATGTGATGTAGGGTTAGAGCAAGTCATCCAGCTGCTGCCCCATCATTTGAGAATCTCAGTTTCTACCTGAGTACAATGGCAGGACAAAGGTTTTCTGTGAAGCCTTGGATATGTACTTATATGGATGACTGACTTAATTTTTAGTTCTTCATTGTCAACTGTATTGCCTACCTTGGAATACAGATTCCTCCTGTCATCAGAGAGCCTTTCAATGACAACTCAGTATAACTACCAATTACCACTTTTCTGCTTCTAACCTGAATTAGAGACTAAGGTCGTAGAATAATTCTCTACCAGGCTTCTGCCATTTACAGGATATCAGCTCTTAAAGCGTATTACTGTGATGGCTAGGGTGCTCTCATCTTAGCTTGTAAGAAAACACGCCAGTCTCAAACAGAATCAAAGCAATTTCTAAAATAGTCTGTGATTCATTTTCTCCTCTCCTCTTGTGAATAAATATGCTGGCTCTATGTGGAGGGACAGGCACAAGTAAATGTAGAGGTAACATCACAGAAGCGGGCTGTTTGCCTTCTAGCCTGCCTGTAGAGCTGGGCCCCAGAAGTTTGTCTATCTGCTGGATTGTATTGTCTATCTGCCTTTTGGGGGGGTGGAGGTAGGGGGTAGTGCTCCCAGGTTCTTTGGTTGATATTTCTTTTTCAGAGAAAATTTCCGGGCTGGGAAATCCAGGATAATGGGAATAGCAGTGGCAGGAAGAATAATACAGCCTTACATCTGTATAATGCTTTAGAGTTTTGAAAGTCATTTGCTCCACCCAAACACCAGTGAGAAATTTTGGTTGGGATTTTAGGCCTGAACTGGAGACAAACTCTTTGCTTTTCTATAGACAGTAGCTAAATGTTAACATTCCCTGTTCAGCTCAAGGCATATCAGGGAAGGGCTTGAATGTAACCACAGAAAGTCAGAGAGCTGCCCTTGAGCTACTAGGTGCTTCCAGGAAGAGAAATCCTCCAGGACAAATTGCCTGGCAGGCATAAATAATTTACCATGCCGTCCCAATTAAACCAGCCGGTAGTGCCAGTCTCAGCCCTGCCAACTCCTGCAGACCCTTGGCTTACATTCCCAGTGGTACCAAAGACCTTTACTGGAGTCAAATGCATGACCACTGACCGTGGAGCCCTGAAGGCTACGTGTGCTATGAACATCTGGAACTGGCAACAGCTGCCAGCGTAGTTCAAGGGTATGCGAAAGGAAAAGTTGAAATTCTAGTCACCACAGCCACCACTATGGATCCTGAGGTGAAGGACTACTGAGCCCAACCGTGAACAGCTGAGGAATGGGGTGCAGGGATTCTTTCTTTGGAGGGGTCATAAAAATAGTTTTGTACATACTCATGTCCACCGTAACCATCACAATAAGCATCGGATGACAACAGCCTAAGTGTCCATCAATGGATGGATGGATAAACGACACACAATGGAATACTATGCAATGTTAAAGAATAATGATGCAGCTGGGAAACATTTCATAATATGGATGAATTTGGAGGACATTATGCTGAGTAAAATAAGGCAATCACAAAAGGACACATAGTATATGAGACTACTATTATAACAGGTCAAGAAAAGGTTTACACATACAAACATTCTTTGACGGTTAGCAGGAGTAGCGGTTGTTGTCAAGGATTTCATCTTGTTTGGATCCACAATCAGTGCTCAAGGAAGCAGCAGTCAAGAGATCAAATGATACATTGCATTGGGTAAATCTGCTGCACAAGCCTTCTATAAAGTGTTGAAAAGCAAGGACGTTATTTTGGGGATTAAGGCATGCCTGGCTCAAGTCATTTTATTTTCAATTGCCTCATATAAATGTGAAATTTGGCCACTGAATATGGAGGACTGAAGAAGACCTGGTGTGTTTAAATTATGGTGCTGGCCAGGGAACCCAGGACAGATAAACCCCTCAGGACCAACACTGAGAGTAGTGATACCAGAATGGTAAGGGGAAGGTGGGGGGAGAAGGGGAGAACTGATCACAAGGATCTACATATAAACCCCTCCCAGGGGATGGACAACCGAAAAATGGGTGAAGGGAGATAGCGATCAGTGTATGACATGAAAAAAAAAATTATAAATTATCAAGGGTTCACGAAGGAGGGAGGGAACAAAAGAGGAGCTGATACCAAGGGCTCAAGTAGAAAGAAAATGCTTTGAAAAATGACGGCAACAAATGTACAAGTGTGCTTGACACAATGAATATATGTATGGATTGTGATAAGAGCTGTAAGAGCCCCCAATAAAATGATTTAAAAATTTAAAAAAATTATGGTGCTGGCAAAGAATATTAAAAGTGCCGAGGATGGCCAAAGGAATCGGCAAATCTGTTTTGGAAGAAGCACCGTCGAAATGCTCTGTAGAAGCAAGGATGGCAAAACTTCATTTCATGTACTTTGGATACACTATCAGGAAAGACCCAGCCTCTGGGAAAGGACCTCACGTTGGTAAAATAGAGGGGCAGTGCAACAGAGGAAGACCTTCAACCAGATGGAGTGAATGACACAGCGGCTGCAGCAATGGACACAGACATAAGAACAATTGTGAGGATGGCACAGGACAGGGTGGTGTTTCCTTCTGTTGTACATAGGGTCTCTATGAGTTGGCACCAACTGGATGGCACCTAACAACAACAACAACAACAATGGGTAGGAGAGGAAGGGAGGGAAAATCACTAACTAGAAGGTAAGACATCATTTGGGTGAAGGGAAAAGCAATACACAATAAGGGGAGATCAGAACAAACTGACCAAACAAAAACAACACTGCGAGGAGCACAAGGGTTAAAGGAAAGCAGGGTAAATATTATTATATATATACTTCTAGAGTAACAGTAATAGTAATACTCTACAGATTTGGCAGAGGTGATTTCTACATAGGTATTTATATGTGTTGCAAATGCATCTATGAATATAGGAAAGCATCCAAGTAGTAAAGTTATGAAAACATCTCAGCCACAATCAAACACCTACAGGGAATGTCTTGCTGGGCCTTGGGGCTCAGGCATGCACACAAAGGTTATCTGGCATGGTCTGCAAAGATGATGTCCTACATCCTACTGCGGTGAGTAGTGACTGGGGTCTTAGAAAGTTTTGGAGCAGCCTCTAAGGTACAATTATTGGTCTCTCTCCCTTTCTGGCCTAAAGAGGAGTGATAAAAAGGAAAATTCATTGCCACCAAGTGGATTTCTATAGTGACGCTACAGGACAGAGAACTGCTCCAGAGAGTCTCTGAGCCTGTCAATTTTTAGAGAAGCAGAGTCGCCTCTTTTGCAGAAGGAGCAGGTGGTGGGTTAGAATCACCCACCTTCTGGTTAGCAGGTCAATCTTGGCCCACAGCACTACCAGTGCTCCCAATTATGCATGAAAACATTGGTCCAAAGGACTAAGGGATCATGTAAACCTTAGCCTCTACAACCGTTAGTGGAAGTAGATGTAGCCCAGCTACCACTACCGACTGCTCTAAAAGAGATCACAGCAGGAGGTTATGAATAGAATAGGAGAAAAAATAGGCAGGAAAACTGAAAAACACAAAAAAAGACCAGGCATACTTGTCGGACAGATTGGTGGAACCCCCTGGATTATGGCCCTTAGTCATCCTTTAAGCCTGGAACTAAGCTCAACTTTCAGTCAACTCAACTCAGCACTGAGTGTCCCTCAGTGCTCTACCGACAACAGTCGGCTCGGGAAGTCTCCCCTCCCCTGACCTAGCCCAGCATTATGGTTCCCGGGCTAGAAGGGTTGGCCCTCCTGGTTTTAGATTAGATTGCAGTGTCACGTTTTTTACATGTGAATTTTGGGGGAGAGAAGGCAAGCGGTAAACTACAGACTGCTCAGCAGTCTTGGGATAGTCTCGGAGTTGCTCGTGCTGCTGCCCCCAGCCCCTGGGGCCCAGTGTCAGACCATAGGTGTTGGTCAGTGACATGAAAATGCCTTCTTCAATTGAGATGCTTGTACTCAGGCAATGCAGTGTGTGGGGAATCTTGGTGAGGTATAAAAGCAACCTTTTGGAAAGCTGAATTTGTAAATCCTGCTTGTGGAAAGTGATTGGCAGAACAGAATACCACCACCTCTAAAGCAGAGAGGCCTACTAGAACCTGTTACTCAGTTCGGGAGGATATGTGGACCTATGGAAGTAGATTAAAGATCACCACCTTGGCTTGTTTTAAAGATGCGAATAAAAATCTTGGCTTCGGACTGGCTCCTCTCTGGTTGACTGAATTTCCAACTGATTCATATTTATTAGCTAATGAAATTAAAGTTGTAAAAATAATAATAGAAATACAATAAATCTCTTCTACAACTGGCCATTTCTGCGTCACTATGGTGCATTCTTCACTTTGATTGCTTCAAAGTCTATTATTTTGTTTTCAATTATTCTGTTTTTCTGGCACTAGAAAAAAAATCAATTTGTTTTATTTTCTCTTATTCATGCACTCAATTATGCTCCCTGGGCACACTTAATCACTTTGATGTTTTTATTTTATGGCCCCTCTCTAGGCACATCAGCTGCACTGTTGCTAAGGAGCAAGCAGGCCTAATTTGCATGTCACAATAGGCTTGAAATTCGATCTCAATTTAGAAATATTTATGAAATCTCCCTTCAAAATATGCTTGGAGCTGCACAGAGGCAGAAGGATGTGGGACGTCAGAAATCGATAGAGATGCTTTCCTTTCTCAAAGGACAGTGCTCCTGGGCAGGGGGTGGGGGCGTGGGGGCATTGACTACAGCGTGAGGATATCCTTTTTTTTTTAAATTTGAGGAGATCCTTGATCAGGTAATGCAGAGGAGTTCATGGGATGGGATGTCTGCAGAGCTCCCTCCCTCTGGACCTCTGTGGTGAGAATCATGTAGACGCTGCCTTCCAGCAGCAAGGCCAGGGAGGCTGGACCTGCTTATTCTGGCATCAAATAATTCTCAGCACTGCTGGATTTGGCTGCTGTGCTGAAGACAGCACCTGAAACTCACTTGTTAGGTGAAAAGGCCTCTGGGTAGAAAGAAAGTTGTCAACAGTCAGGCATTCCACAACCCTGAGTGATTTACCATATTTTCTCCAGTGGTTTCCAAACTTCCCTTTGTCCTTCATTTATGTTACAGCTAAAGACTTGGAGGAGCACAAGCAATACAGTTGCTGTAGGTATGTATAGTGTCAGATTACCCAATAAGCAAACGTGTTTATTTACTAATCTGTAGTTACTAAGCAAGCACAAGTAAGAAAGCACACGTAAACCCTGCTTACCTTGCTTGTTGGGTAATTGCCCCTGGGCATGTACTTTAGGCAAACAGAAGAGCTGCTTAATTAAATACAACTAAAAGCCTCCAACTGCTCTTCAAAAGCCATTAGTATACAATAGCCCACAGTGCCAACAGGCAGAGGAAAATACTGCATTTGCTCCATATTTCAGCTTCAAATTTTTATTGTGAGTTGGGTTAAAGTTTACAGAGTAAATTGATTTTCCATTAAAAAATGTACACGGATTTTGTTTTGTGACCTCGACTGCAATCCCTACAATCTAACAGCACACTTCTTACTTCCTGTCTTCACTGTTTCTATTCCTTTTTTCCTATCCCTTTTTTGCCTTCTGAGCTTTATCGCTCGGCAAATGCTGCCCTTTTGATCTTGTTCTAAGGAATGTGTACCTCCCTGGTGTTCCTGTTCACCTTATAGCCCTGTCCATCATTTGGTTGAAAGTTGAGACACAGGGATGAATTCAGTTCAGGCTTAACCAGTGACTAAAGGCCACAGTCTGGGAGGTTTCACCAGTTTCTGAGACTACTAAGCCTGTGTTGTTTTGGTCTCACTTATTTTGAATTTTGTTCCACATCCCCCCCTACTCTATCCATGACCTCCGAGTGGGATCCCTTTCAGAGCAATCAGTAAGAGTAGCCAGCACCACCTAGTCCTCTGGTCTCAGGGTCATGGTGCCTGGGGTTCATGTGGTCCACCTGGCCTTTGGACTAATTGTTCTCTGCATCTTTGATTTTCTGCACTCGTCTTTGCTCTCTCGAAATAGGAAGCAATCTTTGGTTCAAAACCAACAAAATAAAATAAACCTGCTGAGTTGATTCTGACTTGTAGAGAACCATGTAGGGCAGATTAGAACTATCCCATCATTAAAGAAGCAGTCTGCCACATCTTTCTCTTGTCGAGCAACTGTTGGTTTGGCTAGCAGTGGAATAATTAGTCACTATACCATTAGGGCTTCTAAACTTTGTGCATAAGCTTCAACTTCTCTGCTCTATGGTAAGGAGGTCCATCCACGCCAGCGTCAGTAAAGACGACACAGGGAGCAATAACAAGGTGCCACTCTCATTCCTGGTTAGGGTGGCATCAACGGAGGTCTAGTAAGAAATCTAAGTTCTACTCCTCTCAGTAGTAATAAAGGCCAAGGGGGGAGCCTATACTTTTACCTCCACCTGGAGGTAATAAAGTATCATTCGCTTCCCCTAGTGGTGTAGTATCAAAGACGAAACAAACAAACAAAATCACTGCCAGGGATAGCAACTCTGTATTGGACAGGGTGGAACTGCCCCTAGGGGTTTCTGAGACTAACTCCTTTGGGGAGTAGAAATCCTCATCTTTCTCCCACAGAGTGGCTGGTGGTTTCAAATGGCTACCCTTGCAGTTAGTTGTCCAAAGCATAACTCAATACACCACCAGGGTTCCTTTTAACATAAAAAGTCCTGCTAAAATAGAATATTTAAATAAGATCCAGAGTTTCATCAATACCTTCAGTATGTACTAGAAAATCACTCATATCAAGAGCTAGAGGAATTTCAGTTTGAATGAAAAAAGCATAATAGATGATAACATAATAATGGCACAGATGTTGGAATTATCTGATAAGGATTTTAAAACAGTCATTATAAAGATACTTCAGTAAGCAATTATAAACATCTTTGAAACAGAAAAACATTTCAGCAAATAAAAACAAAGCCTTAGTAGAGAAGAATAAAAAATAAAATTCTAGAACTGGCAAATATAACTGAAACAAAAACTCAATGAACAGGCTCAACAAAAAATGGAGGGGGCTGAGGAATAATCTGTAAACTAGAAGAGAGAGCAATAGAAATTACTTAATTTGAACAAGAGACAGAAAGTAAAACTCAAACCCAGCCAAAATAAAATAAAAAAATATAGAACCTCAGGGACTGATGAAATGGTAGTAAAAGATCTACATCTATGTAGATGAAAAAATAATGGCTACAAATATCCCAAACTTGGCAAAATATATAAATCTACAGACTCAAGAACCTGACTGAATCCCAAATTGGACACACCCAAAGAAATCCATGTCAAGGTACATCATAATTAAACTCCTAAAAACCGGAGAAAAAGAAAATGATTTGGAAAGCCGCAAAAGAGAAGCAAAGTATTACCTACAAAGGAAAGACAATTCAAATGACAATGAATGTCTCACTAGAAATAAGATCCAGAAGGAAGTGACAATATTTTTTTAAGTGTGGAAAGAAAATAATTAAACCAGAGATAATATTCCACAGTAATAAAAAAGTAACAAAAAGGATTTCTCAGAGGAAGAAAAACTAGGAGAATGTGTTGCCAATAGGTCTACCTAAAAGAATAGCTAAAGGAAGTCTTGAAATGGAGTTCTTTTTTTAATTGTTTTATTAGGGGCTCATCACAATCCATCATACATCAATTGT